>NC_086239.1:25453125-25758750 GCF_036321145.2 Pelmatolapia mariae
CACTGCTAACAGCTTCAGAGTGAGTGAGCAAAGAATACAGAGCCTGCAGGCTATTATGGATATGGTTGCAGCTGTCCATAATCCTGTAGCCTAGTTTAACACCTGGTAACAGACTTGAATTACGGTTAATTTCCTCCACTGCAAACACCATTGTCATCATCCATCGAAAGGCTCTTTGATGAAAGCTGCAGACATTCTTTAAAAAAGTATTTAAATTTTTAGTATAAAGAAATTAAATTCAATTAGTTGTAAAATCATAGATTAAAAATTATGTAATATAAATATAATTTACATTTATTCATCAGTCACAGTGCCACAATTCCATGTAAACATAGCATAGCCACATAGCAACTAATACAGTTTTTCATGAAATACTGATATTTCATTCATTCATATCTAAGGGAGAAAAAAACCAAAATGAAGATCCAACATAGATTAATAATACCCTTACACTCACCCGCTGCAAGGTGGAATTTGGGGTTCGCTGTTGTAGCTTTGCTGTGGTTTTGGCACAACATAATGCAGAGGGAAAAATCCTCCAATCACAATATCACCTTCAGAGTGCAGGGCTAAGGGCTCACTGCCTGCCAGTTTTACACAATCAGGTAAACTAGATTTAGAACTTCTCACGTCCCCAATCCTTAAACTATGCTGTATCTCTCTCATAACCTCTTCTTTTCTAATAAAGTCTCCCTCCACTCTTAGTGGTTTTCCTTCATCTACAGTGTGAGAAACGTCAGAGAACACAATGTAAACAGGATTAGAAAACAGATAAAGCATTAAAAGACATTTGCCAGCAAGGGCTGAATACATAATTGACCGTAACCCCATAAAAAACTGTATGCTGAAAACAATGGCCCTCCAACAGCGTCTGTGACAAGCCAGTGAAGTGAGCCAGTGAGTTAAAAACTCAGACGTTCGTGTCACTGCATTGTTCCAGATGAGTCATTATGACATTACCCAATCAGAGATAGGTTGACATGACTCTCATGAACCTTAATTTACAAAACTGAAACACTGTCTTCCTAGAGGTGACAAGAATAAAAGACAAAGTCACAAATATTTTATTTTAAAGCTATGGGAAGTTAATAAGAAAATATTTATTCTATTCATGGCTTCTGAGTATATATTTACTTCATTTAACTGTAACAAAAATAGTAAATTAATATGGAAAATTAGTAACTACATATTCACACAGTAATAAACAATTCTGATCACACATGTGCAGCAAATGTTAATATATTGATTATGTCATATTTTTCAGAAAGCCGAAGACACTGAGCAAGTCCCAAAAAGTCTGGATTATTTTTTGCTTATTTATTGTTGTGTGGGTCAGACATAGAGCAGAGTTCCATAAGTCAGCTTGACACTGGCTACAACAAGTGCTGTGTGATTCAAATAAGACCGAAATGTTACATTCCATAGCTGACTAACTTATACGACAAGTTGTATCTGTAGCTGAATTGATCCAGATCAGGTAACTCTGAGTCTATACTGTCAGTGAAAACTAAACTCCTGATATGGGGCACATTTGCTGCAATTATTTTTCTTTTGTGTGGCATGTGTTATTTAAGTAGTCAACATTAGCTTTTATTTGGTGGATGGATGGCTTGCTTCCTGTATTACTTGCTCTTTATTGTAACCATTAATGCTGTTTTTGCTTAGACTTAAAACTTTTTTATTGGAATCCCATTAAGTCAAGTCAGTTTGATTTAAGAACAAAACGTATAATTGGGTTGTTCATGATGGATGTCAGCTTTACTAACATCCTCCTCTCGCCCACTGCCTCCACAGACTCCAAGGGACATCCCAGCACAGAGCTAGACCTCCGCACCAGTTTGTCAATCCTTCTCCTGTCCCTGTCTGTGCATCCACTCCCCCAGCAGGCCACTGCATAGAAAAGGGCAGATGCTACCACAGTTTCATAGAATGTCCTTAATATGTCCTGCAAACTCCGAAGGACCTCAGTCTCCTCAGCGGGTGGGGTCGACTCTGGCCCTTTTTATACAGGGACGTCTGTATTTGTAGTCCAGTCTAGTTTATTGTTGAGGTGAACACCCAGGTACTTGTAAGAGTCCACTATCTCAATGTCTTTCCCTTGGATGTTCACCGGTGTTGTAGGGGGTGACTTCCTCCTAAAGTCTATGATCATCTCCTTTGTCTTGCCGGCGTTGATTTGGAGTACGTTGGTCTGACACCAGCCAGCAAAGTCACTGATGACCCCCCTGTATTCCTGATCATTCCCGTCTGATATGCATCCGATACAGGTGTACATCATTATTTTATATATTTCACAAATACCTCATAATTTTAAACACACATTTTTATATCTTCTACTATAGAAATAGGTGTTGTAGAATAAAGCTAGGAAAGATAATGACACACCCACCCAATACCAAATGGAAAATTGGTTCACTGTGTAAAGAGCGGGGGTAGGGGGTTCTGCTCTTATTACTGAAAGATGACCTGAGGGGTGGACCCCGGCATGTTTATTACACGTTTTGCTGTCATACTGGATTGTTGGTGGGCTCTTTTAAAACTATCCATGCTCCCAAATGTCTCTCCCCAGAATCCAGAAAGATCACCAACCTCCTACAACCTCAAAGTTTTCAACTTCACTTCTAGAGTCAGCACCAGCTATTGCAGAGTCTGAACCGACTCCATTTTCCCAGTGTCAGTCTGAGCTTTCCCAGTTGGAGAGGAGGACACCTCACTCTGTCATCAATTTCCAGAAAAGTTTTATTGTCAGTCTCCTGGTAAGATCACCAATTTGCTTTGCCTCCTGGTGATCCTCTGAAACACTGCTGTCAGTCTCTCCAGTCAGTTATTCAGTGTTGAGTGTTTCTTGACTAATTCAAATACATTATTATATAATAATATTTTAGCTTTGTATTAACTAAGCTGTAGGTAAATTATATTATAATAACTGGAGTACAGTGTAAAAGTACATGAAGTGAATAAATATGTATTATAACAAGAGGCTTATTTTATATTTTGAAGACATATAGATGTTCCGCAGTGAATGTCTAGAAAAGAATATCAGTGGTGTAGACTTAATAACTGGGTTAATTTATTTAAAAATTCTTCTGTGCTGATTAAAAAAAAAAGACACATCATAAGGAAAATGTCCAAGGTTATTTAAAGTATGACATTTCTTATAATTCTTTATTTGTATGTTGAAAAAAACACATTGTGAAAATCTTGAGACGTGTTGTCAACAGACATCATATTTAGTCTTTTATTTTAGAGAAGTAAATGGTTTCTGTGTTTGAAAGACTTCAATAACTTTTAAAATAGTTAAAACAAAAATGTTTGTGCAGTATTAACACCAGTTGTGAGTTCAATAATTAAAATAGACAAGTGACCTGGTTTCAAATGGGTAAAAAAAAAAAAAAAAAGAGGTTTCTCTGTGGTGGCTTAACCCCCCTGTTCATTTTGCCTAACATTTAGACAATGCTCCCTAAAGGACACAGTACATGCTGAAATCAAGGTTGGAAAGTAAAAGCTTTTAACAATATTGTAATGATCATATGACATTAAATAAAACTGTATAAATTGTTTACTCTCACAAACACTGAGAATATAAATATTCATCTCTGATATTTCCCAGTCATGCCTTTCTTAATATTCCTCTCAGGGTGCAGTAAAATAATGTAACATTTGGGAATAAAAATACATATTAACAATCCAAAACTGGATGCTAAGATAGCAAATATTTCCACTGCCACAGAAAATTTCCCAGGAGAGCTGACATAAGCTGGGATGAAAGAAATCCACACAGCCCAGAAAATCAGCATGCTGAAGGTGATGAACTTTGCTTCGTTGAATGTGTCCGGTAGCTTTCGTCCAAAGAATGCCAGGAGAAGACAGACAAAGGCCAGTAGGCCAATGTAACCAAGGAGCAGGTAGAACCCAGGAGGCCATGGCTCTTTACACTCCACAACAATCTAAAGATGTTAAACAAGTATAAAAACAGGGATATTTTTATGAATATTTTTTATTTGTCTCTTTCCACATATATAAATATAGATATAGACATGGATATTTCCGTCTTTTTTGATGGTTCATGGCAACATCAACTAAATCAAGAAAATAAATTACAAGACTAAGGATTTCAAACAAGAATGAATACACTGAGATTTTATATAATTATGTTTGGTTCCTCTATGTTACTGTATGTTACTGACTTTTGTGATGGCTGATGGCAATATGAAAACATAAATTACAGAATTCAGATTTTCAGTTCTTCATACTCACTTTTCCAGTTGAAGCTTGGTAGTTTGGGTTCCTGAATGGAAAGGGAGGTGCTCCCAACACCCAGCCAGAACAGAGACAAATCTGAGGGGAGGATAGGATGATAGAAGAATACCAGAAACACACAAACTGATCTTTAAATGACAGTGACTGTTCCTCCTACCTGAGGAGCTGTCGTACAGATGATCAGAATCCTCTGTTGGGATGTACCAAACAGCTTCCGACCCCTGGAACCAGGTACGTTAGTCCGGAAAGCCAGGAGGACCACAATGGTCTTAACAAGGAGGCAGGACAAACACAGGACAAAGCTGATCCCAAATGCTGCCTGGCGAAGCCTACATGTCCACCAAGACGGCTGACCAATGAACACCAAAGAACACAGGAAACAGAGCTTGAGTGATAGGAGAAGCAAGAAACTTATTTCTGAGTTGTTGGCCTTGACGATGGGTGTAAAGCGGAAACTGTGAAAGACAATGGTGATGATGGTGGTCAGTAAGAATCCCAACAGGGTGAGTGCAACCAGGATGATTCCCATGGTGTCATAGAAAGAGAGGAATTCTTCTAATCCTGCAACACATTTCACTTTTTCTTTGTCTGACCAGAAGTACTCATGGCATTTTGTGCACTCAGTGGAACCTTTGGGAACAAATAAAACAGATATATTATCAAGTTTTCATGATTTTTCCACTATGCAACATTTCTGTTACTTTAATGACCTTCTTGATTGCACTACATAATGCTAAAGGAGGATGTTGTTTGTTTGTGTGTTTGAACTTATATAGGCTACCAGTCTGGTTGCTGATCTCTCCATCTGCACAGGGCAAACAATCAAAGCAGCATTTGGGCTCTCCTTGGCGCGTGGCCTGCCTGCTGCCAGGGGGACATGGAGAACTACATTGAGATACAGGAACCTGAACAAGGAACACAGAAAGGTTTAATAATGGGCACTGATATGCAGTTTCTAACAAACTGACATGCTGTATCAAAGACCTTTCACCATCGAAAGTAGAAAAAAAAAACAAATGAAGAAATGCATATTGTTTTTGTTTTTTTGTTTTCTTTTGTCTGTTT
The DNA here is from genome assembly GCF_036321145.2 of Pelmatolapia mariae. Taxonomy (NCBI): domain Eukaryota; kingdom Metazoa; phylum Chordata; class Actinopteri; order Cichliformes; family Cichlidae; genus Pelmatolapia; species Pelmatolapia mariae. Next base: position 25,458,451 of record NC_086239.1, read on the forward strand.
TGTCCTTAAGAGTTGACATAATGAAATATCTTGATGTATGCTCAGTCATCCAGGTATGTAAATTCCAAAAAGTTGACATGGATGTAACGTTTTCAGTGGAAGTTTCGTCACTCAGTCTCAGCTGACTGCAGGGTTCCTTACCTTGTAAACAGTACCTTTTGCACAATGAGTGAAACTAGCCCACTGAATGAACAACGGGCTGTGAGGTCAGTTACTTGATCATTAACATGTGGTTGTTCAGAATTGATCAACAACCACTGATCATATAATGTCTATCATTGATCAATGGCCATGAATAATATTTGCAGAGCTGGGAATGGCTGCAATCACAGCATTGTAAAATGGTGAAAGATGTAAGGAAACCTGCAGTCAGGTGGGACTGAAGAAGTCAGTTGGATGAGTGATGAAGCAATTCTCCCACGAAAAACACTATGTCCAGATTAACAGAATCAACTTTTTGGCATGATTGGAAATCCTAGATTGGATTGGAAACCTCATTATTTCACAAAGTGGAATTATGAGATTGTTGTAAAGAGTAAAAGAAAAATAATTTAAAGGCACAAAAATAAATATTTTGAGGTTAACTATGACGTACCTGATATTGCTTTTTTGTCCAAACAATAGTGTTTTTCACTATCTTCAACTGCTGTCCTTGTGGAGCTGAACCATCATAGCTTCCGACTTTGATAAAGCTATGATAAAAAACAGTAAATTATTTCAAAATGCATTCAAACCAAATAATACATGCAAAAGAACTGCATCATGAAAGAGAAATATTGCATATTTTTGTGATTACTTTCACTGTTCAATTATATGTGGAAGTATTATATTCCACCTCATTTTATCCTTGCTGCTCTCCTGCCAGTTAACAATGTCATAAAGTGGGACTGGCTCTCCATTGGAGTCAAAGTATACTTTCTCATCAAACTGGTTAGTGAAATTCACCATTTTCAGATCTTGAAGAAACTACAAGGAAAGATCATTAGAAAATATTTTAAAAACCTACAAAACACATGAGATCACATTAACACTGCTTCCCTGAGTGAATGTGTTAAATGCAGAGAGGAATTTCCCTACGGGGATCAATAAAGTATAAAGTATACATTATCCTTGTGTTACATTTTGTTATAATTTCACTTACCTGACCATTTGCAAATGAGTTGTGCATCTCACATAATCCCTCATTAAGTCCTGTTGAGTCACACTTCAAAAACTTGTGAAGAGCATGAGCAATGGCGTACACAGCTTTATACACATTATAGGAAATTCTAACCTGAGATACATCACTATAACTGCTGTCAGTGTATCGCAGATCCTCTGAACCTGTGCACACGGGTTTTTCCTCCACTCTCCCATTAAATAAACGATCATCTCCGTTCCTGTTGTAGCGAAAACTATATATATCAGTGAAGTTATCTACAATATTTGCTTCATAGTCTTTGGCTCTTTGGCTTTCAAATTCTAGCTTGCAACCAAAATGTTCTTCCCAGAACATATTGAAAAATTCCATTCCTGGTTTGGGAGAGGGTCGGACATTCAAAAGAAACTCTTGAAAGCCTGGGATGTTGACTCCGGGGAAAGAGAACCCCAGTGTTCCCACTAGGAGAGGGTGGAATTCAGGTGAGGCTAGCTGGCTAGAGGTCACCCAAGCTTCACTTGCTATCCACTGTATCCCAGTCACATTCCTCCTAGCAAGCTGGATAATATTATGTAATCATGACAACGGACACAATTTATTTTGCAGTTTCTATGTCTTATAATAGTTTTATAAAATCAAAAATGTGAATATAAAGTATTATTTTAAATCACATAATAAATCAACAAACATACTTACTTCTAAAAACAGATCTAGCAGTTCCACTGCTCCAGCAAACACCACCACAACCCGAGCAGTTGAACTCTGCAGCTTGTCTGCTATTTCTTTTATCTCAGCCACTGTGGGTGATGTTGGGATAGTGCAGTGATATGCCACACACCCACCTTCTTTTCTAAATTGAATAGAGAATGCTTGTATGCCATAAAGACTGTAATCATCCTGAAAAAATAAATAAATAAATAAATAAATATATATATATGTATATGAAAGATTTATAAGTCATGTCGTAGCACTTAAGAAAAATTTTGATCTTACCGTTGTGCCTAGTGTGCCCACCCAGAACCAACCAAAGTAAGTGACAAGATTTACAAGACCTCTAACTTGAAAGAGATCACTTGGCACAGTTCTCAAGAATGATGGATACAAGCGCTTGTCAGTAAGACAGGTACAAGTGGCAAAATAACTCACCTAGATGGAAAGTGAGTTCATTTTTATCACTGAGAGAAAACACAAATCAAGTATATAACATTAAAAAACAAAGCTGTGTGGTGTATTACCAGTGGTATGTTAAAAGGTCCAAGTGTTTGAGCTACAGCTCTTGTGGGGGAAGAGGATGCAAGACCAATTACAGCAGGCACAGGAGAATAATACAGACATGTGGATGACTGGTTTGCTTTTATCTCTTCTGTTGCATTTACTTTTATGTCATTTACAGCATTTTTAAGACTATTCAGCATTGTGGTATTAGCTTTAATACATCTCTTTTTTCGTGTTAGTATTCTTTTCTTTTGTGTTGTTTCACCAGTCTTTAATGCTTCCATTTCACTACCACTGTCAGTTTCTGCTGTTTTTTCTACCACACTGCTGACAGCTTTAGAGTGACCGAGTAAGGACAGAAGAGCCTGCAGGCTGTTATGGATATGGTTACAGCTGTCCATAATCCAGTAGCCTAGTTTAACACCTGGTAACAGACTTGAATTACTGTTAATTTCCTCCACTGCGAATATCATAGCCATCATCCAACGAAAGCCCCGTTGATAAAAGCTTTAAAAATAAAAATAATTAATTATTTAATTAAAAGTTGAAAAAGTATTTATCTTATCATACAGAAATCAACCTCATAGGTACCTTTGCACTCACCGGCTGCAAGGTGTAGTTTGGGGTTTGCTGTTGTACCTGTACTGTGGATTAGATGCAGCATGCAGTGGAAAAAAACCCCCAATGACAACATCGCCCTCAGAGTGCAAGGCTAAGAGCTCGCTGCCTCCCAGCTTTACACACTGAGGTAAATTAGAACTAACGTTTCTCACTTCTCTGATCCTTAAACCAGGCTTTGTCACAGCATCTCCCTCCACACTCAGTAGTTTTCTTTCACCTACATCAGAGCAAACAATACAAACACAAGTAAAGATACAAAAAAGCAGCCAAAGACAATTATCAAAAAGGGTGTAATACATAATCCACTGTAACCCCATAAAAACTATGTGTGTGCTGAGAAAAATACTCCTTCAACAGAGTCTGTGACAGGCTCATGAGGCGCATTAAAAACTGCCATGTTTTTTGTCATTACATCATTTCGTGTGAGTCATCACAAGATGACCCAATCACAGCAAACTGCATGCAACACAGTTCACGTGAACCTTGAGTTATTAAACTGAAACACTGTCATTCTAGAGGTAGCAAAAATAAAATATATCATACATATTAAAACAAAAACACAGGAAATTAATAAGAATGATTCCATTTGTTCTATCCATTTCTCTGAGTCTGAATTGCTTCATCTTACCATAATGATTGTAAGAGCAATTAAAGGCTAGTTTATTGGTAGTGGTAAAATGATTAAAAGAAGAAATATACATGTTTGTTGTTAAGTATTTATGCTTAAGTAGTCGGGGAGTCGGATAAGCTGGAAGCAACACAGTTTTTTGACCGAGTGTTGCCATGTTAATCTGTTTTGAAACAAAAGTACCTGGTCTTGCTCGCATTTCAAATACCTGTTGCTGGACTGACTCCTAAAGGTGGTACAGAAGAGTGAAACAGAGCCAGAGTGCCGCAATTACAATGATCATAGTGTATGAACGTGTATGTATGTATAAAATACCTTCCATAACGGGTGGGCCGTCTGATCCAAACATTGCATAAACGTGGTTACACATAAAGCAGTTGTTAACATCTATAAGTTAAATATATATATAAATCTCAATTAATCTGATTTTCATATATATAATGTTCATTTCATCATCATCATCCGCAAATGTGACCTTATGTTCTCTGTTTGTTTTATTCACATCTCAACTACAATGTACATTGCTCATCTGTAACTTAATTTGCATCTGTGAAGTCACCCACTTAGTTAGAGTCAACCATAAATATGGAATGAAGACTATGAAAAAGCACTGCAGCACTGGCAAAAACTGCCTGTAGGCTGAGGTTTTGCTAGTCAATATAATGGTAGCAGTCATAGTAAAGTTAAATAAAAATTTAGAAACTACATATTCACACAACAATAAACAACGCTGCCCACACATGTACTTTTATTCTATTTTCTTGGCAGCAGTGGAGTGAATCCGCGGAATCTCCGGCCATTAAAACGGGTTCCTTGGGTGGCTGTCACCGGCCTGGTGGACCCTGCTGGGATTGCCCTGCTTAACGCTAGGTCGTTAGCAAATAAAACGTTCATACTGAAGGATTTCTTCACTTCTCATAATCTGTATTTCCTCTGTGTGACAGAAACCTGACTGGGTGACGTTGAGTTAAGCTCTTTCTCAGAACTGTTACCGCCAGACTGTTCATATTTTAACTCACAGAGGACTACGGGCAAAGGTGGAGGAGTGGCCGCAGTTTATAAAAATACTTTTCTCTGTCGTCAGCTGTCACCTGTCACCTGTCACTTTCTCCAGTTTTCAACTGAATATGTTTGAGCTTGGTAGCAGTCATCCTGTTCTTTGTGCAGTGATTTACCGTCCACCTAAATATAACAGGAGTTCTTGGCTAAAATAATGCTAAAGTATGACAAGTTTTAATCCCTGGTCTTATGAATATTCATGTGTGTTGTCCTACTAAGCCATTGTCAAAGGACTTTTTAAACCTACTTGATGCTTTTAATGTTTTGCAGTCTGTCGTTGGTCCCACACATAAACATTGACACACTCTGGATCTGGTTTTGTCATATGGTTTGCCTGGCTATAACCTTGTAACCTTGAATGTAAATGCAATAATCAGATTGATGTTCATCCCACACCTGAATTTTTATCAGGATAGTGTCCAAAATCATTATTGCCATCCCTCTGTTCTTGCCATTCTCCAGCCATTTTGCTTGGAACCCCATTGCACATACTGTGAAATTCCTGTCACAGAAGCTACAGTATGTTGAAGAGAACTCAATGATAAAAACTGAAATGCTTGAAGAAGTTTTATTGCTGCTGGTATTGTGTCACTTCTTTAACCTATACTTTTTAAAAAATATCTTCATCTTGCATTCCAAATAAAATGACATGAGTGGACCTGTGATTGGGGTAAAAATCTCACTCTCAGCACAAGTTCTTAAATCCTTTCAGTGCTTCCTATGTGCAGAAATACAGTAGCTGCCGTCGTATTAAGCGCAAAGAAACCCAGCATGCTTTTTGTCACATTGAATATTGGCAAGATTAGGAGTAAATTGCATATGTCAAACATTAGTAAATATTGCCCTCCCTATATTTTAGGTCTCAAGAAAGAAACTCCCAGAAATGTGTTTGTGAGATGGTCAGTTGCAAAAATCTCAGAGTCCCTACCCCTTTTCAATGTGCTCTCTTTTTCAGTAGCCAGAGTAGCTTTTTTTTTTCCTTTTACACCAAAACTCAGTTTGTATTGGTGCAAAACATCAGTGAATCTGTCTCTTAGTTTCCAACTTTACAATTCCTGAGGCCCTCAGAACCAGATCTGGTCTGGTCCATTGCTGACTCTATGGCTATTTCATTGCGGTGATGTTTTCTATACAGTGCGGTGTTCATATGTATAATTGATATAGTTTTAGTCTTCCTGTCTCTGTTTTTAATTATTTCTCTTTTCATCATTTCCTGTTTGATTGTGATATTTGGTTTCATGTATCTTGGTTGTTGCTGTCTTTGTCTTCTCTCCTCTTTATATGATAGTACTCAGCTCTAATTGTATATTTATATTGGCCTTATCCTTGACCCATCACTGATATTCAATAACAGCAGTGTACTGTCATTTTATGATGACCTATTTCATGTTATTTTTCATAATTTCTAGACATGTCCTTTTTTATACTTGTACTCGTACTGTAAATATTTCTTTTAAAGGCCTAAAAGGAAAATACTATTCAGAATCACAAAAAAGACATCTCTCATATGGTATTTTATTTAGCTTCAAATTCAAATGTGAGTACTTTATTAATTACTCTGAAAAACACTGAAAATACAAAATGCTCATCTTGGATATTTCCCAGTCATGCCTTTCTTAATATTTCTCTCAGGGTGCAGTAAAATAATGTAACATTTGGGGACAAATATACATAGTAACAATCCAAAACTGGATGCTAATATGGCAAATATTTCCACTGCCACAGAAAATTTCCCAGGAGAGCTGACATAAGCTGGAATAAAAGAAATCCACACAGCCCAGAAAATCAGCATGCTGAAGGTGATGAACTTTGCTTCGTTGAACGTGTCCGGTAGCTTTCGTCCAAAGAATGCCAGGAGAAGACAGACAAAGGCCAGTAGGCCAATGTAACCAAGGAGCAGATAGAATCCAGGAGGCCATGGCTCTTTACACTCCACAACAATCTAATAATGTTAAAAAGTATGAATACCGAGAGATTTTGTATGAATATTTTTCGTTCCTCTCTTACACATATATCCCTACATATAGATATATACATAAAGATATGGACATTTCCATCTTTTCTGATGGTTTATGGCAACTAAATCAAGAAAATAAATTACAAAAAGTCATATTTTCAGTATTTAATACTCACTTTTCCAGTTAAAGCTTGGTAGTTTGGGTTCCTGAATGGAAAGGGAGGTGCTCCCAACACCCATCCAGAACAGAGACAAATCTGAGGGGAGGATATGATGATAGAAGAATACCAGAAACACACAAACTGATCTTTAAATGATAGTGACTGTTCCTCCTACCTGAGGAGCTGTCGCACAGATGATCAGAATCCTCTGCTGAGATGTTCCAAACAGCTTCCGACCCCTGGAACCAGGTACGTTAGTCCGGAAAGCCAGGAGGACCACAATAGTCTTAACAAGGAGGCAGGACAAACACAGGACAAAGCTGATCCCAAATGCTGCCTGGCGGAGCCTACATGTCCACCAAGATGGCTGACCAATGAACACCAGAGAACACAGGAAACAGAGCTTGAGTGACAGGAGAAGCAAGAAACTTATTTCTGAATTGTTGGCCTTGACGATGGGTGTAAAGCGGAAACTGTGAAAGACAATGGTGATGATGGTGGTCAGTAAGAATCCCAGCAGGGTGAGTGCAACCAGGATGATTCCCATGGTGTCATAGAAAGAGAGGAATTCTTCTTCCCCTGCAACACATTTCACTTTTTCTTTGTCTGACCAGAAGTACTCATGGCATTTTGTGCACTCAGTGGAACCTTTGGGAACACAAAAGGTAAATATATGTGTGTAAACATTATGGAAGTTTTCCTTGCATATCAACATGTCGTGATGGTTCTCCAAGTGTCGATCTTTAAATTCAATGACCTTCTTCATTCCACTACATAATAATTAATTTATCTTATTTTTTTTTATATTGGCTACCAGTCTGGTTGCTGATCTCTCCATCTGCACAGGGCAAACAATCAAAGCAGCATTTGGGCTCTCCTTGGCGTGTGGCCTGCCTGCTGCCAGGGGGACATGGAGCACTACACTGAGATACAGGAACCTGAACAAGGAACAGAGAAAAGTAAAATAACAGGCATCAACATGTTGTTTCTGCTATTTAAGATAGTGTATGAAGTTAATTTGAACAGTTTCATAACAAATACGTGCAGGATAACTATGACCTACCTGTAACTGTCCTTTTGTCCATACAATGGTGTTCTTTTTTATTTGCAACTGCTCTCTCTGTGGTGCTGAAGCATCATATGTTCCAACTTTGATAAATCTAGCATAAAGTAGCATAAAATATTTCAAAAGGCCAAAGAATTTATGTATTGTAGCATTTTATCAAAAATTGCAGTTATCCTGAGATAAGTACAATAAATGTAACTATAGTTTATTGTTCATGATTACTTTAACATGCAGTTCATTTACACTTTAAAGTATTATATTCCACCTGATTTTATCCTTGCTGTCCTTCTGCCAGTTAATAATGTCATAAAGGGGGACTGGCTCTCCATTGGAGTCAAAGTATACTTTATCATCAAACTGGTTGGTGAAATTGACCATATTCAGATACTGAAGAAACTACATGAGAAGAGAATTAGAAAAACAAAAGAGTGGCAAAAAAAAACCCTACACATGAATCCCATGAATGTTGATTTAAAGATTTTATAATAATTACAATTACCTGACCATTTGAAAATGAGCTGTGTTTCTCACACAATCCCCCGCTAGGTCCTGCTGAATCACAGTTCAAAAAAGTGTGCAGAGCATGGGCAATGGCATACACAGCTTTATACACATTGTAGGATATTCGAACCTGAGATACATCACTATAACTGCTGTCAGTGTTTCTCAAATCCTCTGACCCTGTGCATACAGGCTTTTCAAAAGCATATTCACCATCTTTATAAGCTGACATGTTAAATAAACTTTTTTGTCTCACAGTAAATCCGACCATATAAAGAGAATTGTTTTGGAAACCTGGGTTGTAACGAAAACTATCATTATCATTAAAATCATCTGCTTCATAGTCTTTGGCTCTTTGGCTTTCAAACTCTAGCTTACAACCAAAATGTTCTTCCCAGAACATATTGACAAATTCCAATCCTGGATTGGGAGAGGGTCGGACATTCAAAAGAAACTCTTTCAAGCCTGGGATGCTGACTCCGGGGAAAGTGAAGCCCAGTGTTCCCTGCAGAATGTGGAGAAACTGGGGTGAGGCCAGTCGGCTCGAGGTCACCCAGGCTTCACTGGCTATCCACTGTATCCCGGTCACATTCCTTTGAGCCAGCTGGAAAAGCATAGATAAAAGAATGCAGATACTTTCATGAAAACAATTATGAGCATAATCACACTATATATCAACCAACTACTTACTTCTAAGAACAGATTTAGAAGCTGCCCTTCTGTAGCAAACACCACCACAACCCGAGCAGTTGAACTCTCCAGCTTATCTGCCATTTCTTGTATTTCAGCCATTGTGGGTGATGTCGGGATGGTGAGATGAAAAGCCACACATCCACCTTGCCTTCCAAACTGATTAGAGAATGCTTGGATGCCATAAAGGCTGTAGTCATCCTGAAATTTACATACAGAAAACATTTATAAATCATGTGGCTGTCTAAAGCTGTCTTATTGTAGCATTTAAAAAGGTTTTTATCTCACCATAGTTCCTATTGTGCCCACCCAGAACCAGCCTAAAAATGTGACAAGCTTTACGAGACCTCTAACTTGAAAGAGATCACTTGGCACAGTTCTTAAGAATGATGGGTACAAATGCTTATCAGTAAGACAGGTACAGGTGGCAAAATAACTCACCTAGAGAGAAAGTGATTTCTTTCTATATTATTGAGATAAAATACAAATCAGATACACAACATTATAAAATAAAGTTGTACAGTTTATTACCAGTGGTATGTTGAAAGGGCCAAGTGTGTGAGCGACAGCTCTTGTAGGGGAAGAGGATGCAAGACCAATCACAGCAGGCACCGGAGAATAATACAGACATGTGGAAGACTCTTTCGTCTTTATTTCTTCTGTTGTATTTTCATTTAGGTAATATCCAGTGTTTTTAAGACTATTTGAGATTTCATTTCTATTTTTCAATGAGGTCATTATTTCTTTTGTAGTTAGTCTTACAGTCTTTAACCCTTCCCCGTTGATACCATTGTATTCAGTATCTGCTGATTTTTCGACATTACTGTCAACAGTTTTAGAGTGTCTGAGTAATGAAAAAAGAGCCTGCAGGCCGGTGGGGATATGGTCACAGCAGTCCATGATATGGTAGCCTAGTTTAACACCTGGTAACAGACTTGAATTATGGTTAATTTCCTCCACTGCAAACACCATAGTCATCATCCAGCGAAAGGCTCTTTGATAAAAGCTGTAGATAAGAAAAACTCCATAACGTATTTATTCATTTAATAAAACAATATCATTTAAACAGTCTTATAGAAACATGGCAATATGGTCAAAGCTTATACCTTTTTGACTTTTCAGTGTTCTAAGGAAGAAGAAAAAAAAGCACTATACTACACTCACCTGCTGCATGATGCAATTTGAGGTTTACTGTTGTAGCTGTGCTGTGGCTCAGTGACAACATAATGCAGAGGGAAAAACCCTCCAATCACAACATCCCCATCAGAGTGCAAGGCTGGGAGCTCACTGCCTCCCAGTGTTACACACTGAGGTAAACTAGAATCAACACTTCTTGTTCCCCTTATCTGTAAACCATGCATTGGCTCTGTCATCGCAGCTTCTTCTTTTTCCACAACACCTCCCTCCACACTTAGTAACTTAGTAGTGTTAACATCAAAGAACAGAATACAAATCGTATTAAAGAAGACATTAAAAAACACCCAAAGAAAATAACCAACAAGAGTTGAGTGCATTATCCACGGTAAACTCATAAAAACTTTGTGCTTAAACCAGTGGTCCTCTAGCATAGTCTATGACACCACAGTAAAGTGTTTTAATATATCTGGTGCTTGTGTCATTTCATTGTTTCTTATGAGTCATCATTAAATCACCCAATCACAGCAAAGTGCAACAGGAGAGAGGATAACACTGCTTGAACAAATCGTTAATTTCTTAAGTTGAACCAGTGCTTTAAATTCAAGTTTGTTAAGATGTTTTCCTAGAGTCACATACTTTTCATTACAAAACAGAGAAAAGAATAATATTTTTTTCATTTCCTCTGCTATATTATTATTCTCCAGTGCCTGGTGCTAAAAACCACACAAAACAATGTTGTTGTTCTATAAGCATTAATATTAAAATGTAGTGCTCTGCTGTATGGATAATCATTTCATATTTTCCCTATAATGCGTATTTGTCCTACAGTATACCCTCACTAGTTCATGCACTTGGTATGTTTAATTTTTTTTCGCAGTACAGGCCTCTGCTCACAAAATGTTAAATACTTCATTATTATATATTTGTCAGAAAACTCATGTGTCATGTCGTAGTAAAATATCAATTATTAATGCCTAAATACTAGCCATGCATAGGGGTTTTTTTTTTTCTTTCTAGCATTTAAAGCTTTGGTACAGCACTGACCAGTACTGTGTAGGCTCGACAGGAACCAACAGTCTTAAAGTAAGCCTGGCACAGACTGCTGCATGTTTTGTATAGGAGAAATTTGGCTCAAAGGTTTCAAAACACCTTGCATCTAAATCACATAAGGTTGGCCTGTGGGTGAGTTGGGGAGGTGTTGACTCACCCTGAGTTAAAACATTCAGTGAGGGCCAAATATGGAAATATGGAAAACTGATGTGGACCATTTCACTGTCTACATAATTTATACATGCCATGCAATAGCTTTCAGTTGTTGTATAGTTGTATAATATCTTAAATGATGGTATTTGTTAATGTTTCTTTGAGTAGTGAAATTGTCAGATTCCATTCACAAGTGTCATTGTTTGGGCAACAAATTGAGAGAATTGAGTCAAATATAAGATGACCTAAGGGTAACCGTTATTGAGAGAACCCAAAAGCAGCGAACAGATTCCAGAGAATGAATCAGATAGATTGAATGCTTTATTACTAACAATAAGAATCGGGCTTGGTGTCCAGGGGGGTTTGGGAAAAGGGAAAACTCTGTTGTTAAGCAGAGACCAACAGTTAGTAATTATTTCCTGAACATTCGTGAAAAGACAAAAACAACATTGGTCCCAGCCATGTTTGTAGCATTGTTAGTAAGAAAGAGCTGAGGCTTGTGCTACAGAATTTTGTCTTATTCAGGTAACCTCAGGGTGAACCTTGGTGGAAGGTGGTTTTACTTATTACCAGGGTACATGACCATGGTAACTCATGCTGCAAATGTGATCCAGATTAGAGATCAACTCTACTTACTGACAAACCAGTTCTCTGAAAAATAGTATCACAAACCTTGAAAGATCCCTCAGACCTCTCTCTAATGACAGTCTGAGAGATTTTCCATTAGTGTTTAATGTCTTTGCATTTAGAAGCAGCTTTATCATTTGCTTTTTCTTCTATTGGCTGGGAACAATTTACAACCATTTTATTGTTATCTTAATCCATATATATATAAAGTCTTAATTCTTAATATATGAGCCTAAAACAGAGCATCTCTTTGCAGTTGCTGATTTTAAATTCAATTTGCATGTAAACACATTTTGAAATCAGTTTTTGTATTTATTTTTTAATTAATCTCAGAATGTTAAAGGCAGCAGCTGTAACAATAAAACTGTCTTTTCAATATTCATTTTTTAAATAGAAGCTTTTTTCCAGTCTTACGGGTCAAAGAACATTCATTTAGCGCTGTTAATACTAAATTAGAAAACAGTGAATTCACACTTTGGACTTATTTGGAGCAGCTGTGTTGCTTTCATTCTGTATTTTGTGTATCCTTTTCATATTTTTCTAATATTAGAATTTTTTCAGTATTGCTACATTACTACACCCTTTCATGTGAAGTGGTCATGAAGATCATGGCCATCCAGTACTGATTTAAAACAAACTGTACCTGAAATATTAGCAAGGAAAAGTGAAAACTGCAAAATTGTTACCTATCAATGGGCAGCAACAGCCCATATTCAATTAGAATTTCGTTATAAGATGTAAACCAGTCATTTATCGGGCTGTAAATTCTGTTTCACTCTCAGATTTACCTTTGGGTGTCAGCAGAAAGATTGAAAGAAGAGGATAGATAGGGAGAGAAGTAGAGAGAGAGGATGAAAACAGCAAAAGGAGAGAAAGCAAGAAGAAACAGGTAAGAGTGGCCATGGAGTGAAAGTAAACCAAGCCAAGGTAGCTTCTGTTTTACCCACATTCTCTGATGATATCACATTCCAAATAGAAAATATTCATTGATGTGAATGGTAGCATTTAACAGGAATCTTATATCTAAACATGGCTGTATAGGATGTCTGCCACTACATTCAAGTAACAGATCAGACAGATGTCTACTCTTTGATTTTCTTTTTCTGTGTTGATTCTGCACAATACTTACTTTGGAAAATTCTGGTCAACATTATTGTGCCTTTGCCTCTGGTTTGATATATATATATATAAGAAATAGATAAATATAATACAACATTTTAATATTAGATAAAGATATTTATGAAAAACAAAATGCAGTTTTTCAATAATGATTTTATTTATTAATGGAAAAAAGTTATGTTTTAATATCATCTGGGGCTGCTTCATGCTTCAGGACCAGGACAGTTTCCTGTAATTGTTACTGTAGTTGGTGGAACTGTGATTTCTGCTCTCTACCAGAAAATCAGTAGAATGTCTGGCCACGAGTTTATGACCTCAAGCTCACTTAGGTTATACCAAAGAACAATGAATCATGAACACAACACCAAGTCTACTCCTGAGTGACTCAAAAAACCAAACAAAAGCAAAACATATCTAAAAATTTTGAGTGGCCTAGTCAAAGTCTTGATTCAAATTTGAATAAGATGCTTGACATGACATTAAACAGGTTTATGATTTTCATTAAATGAAATTAATCATTTACAAACTAAACTTTGCATTTATTTGGATTATCTTTATCTTATATCAAAATGTATTTAATGATCTGAAACATTTAAGTGTGACAAATGTGAAAAAACTATGAATTGGAAAAGGCAGAAATATTTTTTCACCACCCTGTATATGTATAGGCATAGATTCAGAAACACTGAGAAATAAATGAGTAAGTAATAAGGTAAAGTTATAAATAATTCATTGTGTCTAATATTTGATCTTCCTGTTATAATATTAACAATTACAAACCTAAGTTGGATTTTTGTTGATTAAATATTTCTTGGTGTTTTTCTCGGGGTTAAACAAAATTATAAAACATTTTGGAGCAAATATACACATTATTAGTCCAAAGCTGGAGGACAGAATGGCAAAAATCTCAACAGCCACAGTGAATTTCCCAGGAGAGCTGACATATGCTGGGATAAAGGTGATCCAAACTGTACAGAATATCAGCATGCTGAAGGTGATAAATTTAGCTTCATTGAAATTATCAGGTAATTTGCGAGCTAAAACAGCTAAAACAAAGCAAAAAGCAGCAAGTAGGCCTATGTAACCGAGCACAGCCCAGAAGCCTACAGCAGAGCCTAATGCACATTCCAGTATGATTTTCTCCTTGTATGTGGTTAGATTTTTAATTGGGAATGGAGGGCTAAGTACCAACCAAACAGTACATATTAAAACTTGAATAAAGGTGAAAGACACAACAGTCATTCTTTGTTGTGGAGGACCAAACCATTTCATGACATTACTACCTGGAAGTGTTGCTTTAAAAGCCATTAAAACCACTATGGTTTTCCCAAGTACACAGGAAATACAGAGCACAAAGGTGATCCCAAATGCAGTGTGACGCAGCATGCAGGACCACTCAGATGGTGCTCCAATGAAAGTTAATGAACATAAGAAACACAGAGTCAGTGAGATGAGCAGCAGAAAGCTTAGCTCAGAGTTGTTGGCCCTGACAATTGGAGATGTCCTGTGATGAAAAAATATAGCTACAGTGATAATGGCCAGACAAGCACCCAGAACAGAGAGTGTAGCCAAGATGATTCCAAGGATGTCTTCAAACGAAAGAAACTCTACAGGCTTAGGGATACAAGTGTCTCTCTTTGCATTAGGCCAGAATTCCTTGTGGCAGGGTAAACAATCAGCTGAATCTGAATGTAAATAAAAAGAAGAGAGACAGAAAGAAGGCTTCTAAAGGTAATTTGTTAATTTTTTTGTTATGCACATCCATCCATCCATCTTCTTCTGCTTTATCCGGGGCCAGGTCGTGGGGGCATCAGCCTAAGCAGAGAAACCCAGACCTCCCTCTCCCCAGCCACCTCCCCTAGCTTATCCGGGGGAACAAAAAGGCGTTCCCAGGCCAGACGAGAGATATAATCTCTCTAGCGTGTCCTGGGTCTGCCCCGGGGCCTCCTCCCGGTGGGACATGCCCGGAACACCTCACCCAGGAGGCACCCAGGAGGCATCCTTGTCAGATGCCCGAACCACCTCAACTGTCTCCTTTCAATGTGGAGGAGCAGCGGCTCTACTCTGAGCCCCTCCCGGATGGCTGAACTTCTCACCCCATCTCTAAGGGTGGGTCCAGCCACCCTTTGGAGGAAGCTCATTTCCGCCGCTTGTATCCGCGATCTCGTTCTTTCGGTCACTACCCACAGCTCGTGGCCATAGGTGAGGGTAGGGATGTAGATCGACCGGTAAATTGAGAGCTTCACTTTTACGCTCAGCATGCTTCACCATGACGGACCGGTGCAGCGTCCACATTACTGTTGCCAGACAAGCACCAATCCATCTGTCGATCTCCGGCTCCCTTCCCCCGAACAGTCGCGAACATGACCCCGAGATACTTGAACTCCTCCACTTGGTGTAGAAACTCATCCCCGACCCCGAGTGGGCACGCCACCCTTTTCCAGCTGAGAACCATGGCCTCAGATTTGGAGGTGCTGATCCTCATTCCCGCTGCTACTGTTATGCACACTAAAATAATTTTGAATATATGTAAAATCATTTTATTTTACCTGTTGTATTACTAGTCTCTCCTTCAGGACACAGTATACAGTCATAGCAGCAGATGGGTTTTCCTTTCTGCAGCACTTTACGAGTTCCTGGAGGACAACTGGCACTGCACACTGACACTGGCACCTGTGAGAGATAGAGCCAGAACAAAAGACATAAATATAAATCCTTAATCCTCCAAGGTGCAGTGTGGATCTTGTCTTTTGATTCATTACTTGGGTGCCATCCTCCATCCAGGTTATGCTCTGGTTAATCTGGAACTCTTGGCCCATTGGCAGTGATGCATCATAAAGCCCTACTGTTACCAACTCTGTTTTTCCAGTTTCACTCTTCTGCCAGTTAACCAACTCGTAAATAGCCACAGGATCCCCATTAGCATTAAATGACACATCATAACTATTTCGGGAAAAATTTACCTTCTTCAGCTCAGCTAAAATCTGTATGTTAGAAAGGAATGGAAAGCAGAGAAAAGATATGCCAAAATATTAGGCCTTATTCTAATATTTGATTTCATGAAGAATACATTAGTGGTAACAAAAGAAACTATATTAGCATATACATTTGAGCTGACCTGTTTGGACTCTAACTCGGTTAGTTTGTCACACTTAGCTATGCCATTGGTTCTCTGACACACTGTATTATGGATGGCATGTGCTATTGCATACACAGCCTTGTACACCATGTTAGTAATTCTGAGCTGAGATGTGTCAGTATATGGGATTTGAAGATTCTGTATGTCTTCAGTTCCATCACATATCTTCTTGCCTACAACAGGACCTAAACAATAGAGGACACAGGGAATGTTTCATAACTGCAAGATTTTAAATTTCATTAATACATTTTCATTTGTCATGTATTTACCAAATCATATTAGTATAAAATTCCTTAATAGACAACAAGTCACATTTTTAAAATGGGACAAAATCACTACATTAACTGAGTGCCTAAACCTCACCCCAGAGATCAGAACATAAAGTTTCAATATTATTTAACCTTATACTTGAGCAAAACAACAGTTGCTAAAGATCAGAAGGATTTTCTCACTTTTTTTCATTTTGCAGTTGAACGAGTCCTCCCAGAACTCAGTAAGCATTGGGGATGTAGCTACTTGAGAGGGAGATAAATTAAGCAGGAAATCTCTGAAACCGGGGATTACAGACTTCTGAATCCCAAATCCAATGGCCCCAGCACAGAATCTAAACCTTCTAAATTCTGAATCAGTTATCCATGACTCACTGCCTATCCACTGGCGAGGTGGGGAAGGCTCACGTGAAAGCTCCTCCAACAGAATTTTCATGTCACCAGAAGCAACAAATGCCACAATAACCACTGCTGTAGACCTTAAGAAAGAATGCAATACATTAAGAAATTTCTTGTAACTTTGTTACACATCCAGTATTAATCTAATTGTTTAACTTCTAATTTATTTATAATTTTCTTAATCTAATAGACAGCAGTAAATAAAACGGAAAACAATAAGCAGAACTAATTCAATGGATGGATGGATTTCTTTAAACAAATCTCAATCTAAGCAAAATCTGTCATGTAGATACCTGCGGATAACACCTGCTACTTCTTGGATCCTGCTATGTGGGTGAGTCCGATAGAAAGATACAGAATATTCCACACAGATCCCCTCTTTTTGTGCTGCTTCTAGAAAAGATGCCATGCCACTATTTCCATAATCTGAATCCGACCGAACAGCACCTATCCAAGTCCAGCCAAAGTGCTTTACCAGCTTGGCTAGCGCTTCAGCTTGGAAACGATCACTGGGGATTGTTCTGAAAAAATTCGGGTACTGCTGCTTGTCAGACAAACATGCGCAAGTGGCATAATGGCTCACCTAAAGCAAAAGAGGAAACAAAACTCTTTCAAGGACGGCACAATCAAAACTCATTTGCATGCTTATTAGAAATACAAAGATTGCCATTTACTTGAGGAATATTAAAAGACCCAAGGATGCGTGACATGCTGATGGATGGTGTAGACCCAGACTCACCAACAATAGTCATCACCATACCAGATTGTGAGCAGTTGCCACCTGTGTAAAACACAGGGTCCAAGCTATTTAACAACTGAAATGCCACATGCACTGCCACGGGCACTGATGAACATGAGTCATAGATCTGATACCCGAGCCTTATCCCGGGCAGAACCTCTGCGCTGTTGTTAATCTCTTCGATGGCAAAGACCATTGCTCGTGAGAAGCGCAGCTCACGGGTATTAATGCTGCAAAAAGAACATCAACTCAATATTCGATTCTACATAGATTTCAGATATTTTAAGCTTCAACAGAAAAAAAGACAGTAAGGAAAATTTTTAGTTGGGCCACAAACAACTAATAACTGCAATTCATCTGAGGATAAAATATAAGGGTTAAATTCAGCACACAAGATTAGTAACTGATATCAAAGCAAAATGACATATTATTAATATATAATAACAGTGATAATAATATAGGCATTTATCTCATGTTAAACATTCATAAGAAAGTTTACACAGTATAATTTCACTTTTGAAGAAAATAAAGTATCAGTATCACTAATATTAAAAAAATATTGATTTTTTACAAATCATTGGACAACATACAGGTCAGACTCTTACTATTCCAGCTCAACCAAACATGTTTTGTAAACCAATCCTTTTACTTACTGACCTCCCACTGCATCTCACTGGCTCAGGCATGGTAGTGTAGTCATGGTTTACTGTTTGCATGTAGTAGTGGATTGAGAAAACACCACCAATAACATAGTCCCCATCCATTGAGAATGCAGGGATACGAGTGCTACCCTGCAGCTTACATTTCACAGAAGAAGCCACAGATCTATCCTGAGCCTCTGTAGGCATTTGATCCAGACCTTCTAGAGATAGATCTAAGGCAAGAGCTGATTTCAGCTCAACCAAATACAGACATAATTTCAGACAATTAAACACAGCTGACAGCTCCATCCCTGCCTGATGTCAGGCATCTGTTATGGGTGTGTTTTCACTGATTTATATAGTTGTTCAAAGGCAGTGCTACGTCTTTATCATGACATGCTCTTACGCAGCAGTCTTTGAGAAAGTCATTATGTTCTATAATCTGTATTTTACAACATCTTGAAATGTGTTCAAAAATAATTTACAAGCAATACATTTAATTTTTTCTGATAGGCTAATAATAATCTGTAATAATGCACAATAATTTGAGCAATGCCTATGAGGTTAAACAAAAGTATAGTATTTTGCATAATACAGTATACTGGAAATGAAAGGCTGTTTTCAAATTTTTATATTTAAGCCAAGCCTGTAGAGCTCTGTGAGTTCTTAAAGGGTATTCCTTGTCAGACCATCACTTACTCACCACCAAACCTGTCATGTTGAATGACATTACAGGCAGCAAAACATTCCCCATAGCACATGTGCTCATGGTGAACCGACCTCATCTATGAAAACCACAGGGCACCAATGGTGGACATACCAATTCTGGTACTATATGAGAAATGCCCAACAGACTCCACGATGCTGGGCAGTGACCACACAGGCCACTAAAGAACATTGGGCCTTCAAGTAGTGATGTGCGATACCACTGATTTCCTTTCCAATTCGATACCAAGTAAAATTCAGGGTGGTATCGACGATACTGATCTGATACCCATACTTTGTACAAAAACTTACAAAACACCTTGCCTGCCTGCAGCACTAAAGGACTCCGTGAGAGACATCTGTCTCGCCCTAGCAGCACCTGTCCCTTTCCACTCCTCCTCTTCAGTTCGTCTCAACATACGCTCGTCATATTCTGTGATATGATTTACTCTGAGGTGTTTGACAAGGTTAGTGGTGTTGCCACAACACCTCACTTTCTTGTCATATGTATCGCAAACCACGTCTTGGCTGTTTGTGGATGTAAAATACATCTGCACATGACTCCATTTACGCTCAGCCATTGTTGTGAGTGCACACGCCAAGGGGCTGCCATATATTTATACAGCCGTATTTTGCACGTGACTATGAAAGGCGGAAGAGGAAGTAGTTCCTTCCAATGTAGACAATCCGAATGATATAGTTTCTTTCCACTCTGTTCCTGTTAATGATAAACTACAAATTTACCCTAAATTACTAAAATATTGATATTTTAATGTGAGAATCGATTCTAGAACATAAATGACTGGTATCGGAGAAATCGATATTTCAGTATTGATCCACACATCACTACCCTCAAGCCACCCTCATAAAGTCCAATTGTTTTGGTCAGAGACATTCACACTAATGACCTGGAGGTCATTTGGTAGGGCTCTGGCAGTGGTCCTCCTTGCACAAAGAAGCAAATATCCAGAGCCAAATGGAAATACAGAAAAGTCTTCAATGTTTCTTTTTTTCTCAAGGCAAATTAGATTGCAGAGTTCACCAAAAACTCGTTGCAATTTTGTGGGAAATCACAAATTTTGTCTGGAGTGGTCCAACCCTGAATGCTGGTCTTGGTAAGAAGACCTTGTTGCTTTTCCTGCTCTGCATGATTAATCCGCATGATTAATCTCATAATGGTGATTTGAACTGTGGTCCTTAAACACAGCAATCTCCAATCTCTAATATGAGCATCTATCAGTGCTAGCACTCACATGTCTCATAAAGGTGTCAGTGACGCTGATATAGAACCCAAACGCTGGACTCTCTGAATGAAGACAGTGTGTTTATTTACAGCAAAAATGACAACAAGGTACAGAATATTTTCGGTGCATGCTCCAAGTGAGTGTGTTCCCTAGCAGGAAAACACTCTCCCAAAACATCATCCCAGGCCTTTTATGACAAAAAATGTGCATCTTCTTTTTGTTTTGCATATTTTAATTTATATTTTATTGTGTTGTGGTTTGCAGTGTTTTGTGTTGTTTCACTTTAAATTTGTTTAAAAGAAAAAGCTGAAAATTTAAATAGTTAAAAGTTGAAATGTAAATAGTTGGTTTTTGTATTTTATAATTTATTTATTACATTTTATGTGGAGTGAATAAATAAAAGTATATTTATGGTAGCCCCTTGAGACAAAGCACGTACAAACTCCGAAGCACGTAAAACTCTGAAGCACGTACAGACTCCAAAACACTTACAAACTCCAAAGCACATACAAACTCCAAAACACATTGCTAGCGTTAACTGAACTTCCAAAACAGAACTACCTAGATCACTTAAATTACACAATTGAAAGTACATGTGTATTGTTTGTGTATTTATACACAAACACTCATATATATTCAAATAATTAAAAAAATGTTAATTTACCTGTTACTACCACACACCAAATCCGGTCGTTGGTATTTCCTGGCTTGTGTAGCCACTAGGATCCTGGAGTATTTCCGTTTTGTTTTGGTGTTTGTACGTGTTTTGGAGGTTTCACGTGCTTCGGAATTTGTACGTGCTTTGGAGTTTGTACGTCCTTCTGAGTTTTACGTGCTTCTGAGTTTGTACGTGCTTTGTCTCTAGGGGCCACCATAAATATACTTTTATTTATTCACTCCACATAAACTGTAATAAATAAATTATAAAATACAAAAACCAAATATTTACTTTTCAACTATTTCAATTTTCAGCTTTTTCCTTTTGAACAAATTTAAAGTGTAACAACACAAAACACTGCAAACCACAACACAATAAAATATAAATTAAAATATGCAAAACAAAAAGAAGATGCACATTCTCTGTCATATAGGCCTGGGATGGTTTTTTGGGAGAGTGTTTTCCTGCTTGGATTTGCATATATAGGATTCAGTGCATGACTAAACTTTCTGAATCCTTTATCATCCGCAACTGAAAAATTGTGGATGATTACTATACCTTTCTAATGTGATGATGTTGTCTCTTGTTGTTGTCCCTGGCTTTCTTTCTTTCTTTCTCTCTCTTTCCCTCCCGCTCTGTTCCTGTGCGACTGTGAGTTGTAACAGCAGTCTGGTGAGGAAGGACCGGCTAGCAGGTCCAGCGAGCGTGTGGTGTGGAGGTTAGTCGGATAACCCAAAACCAGTTGGTTAAATCAAACAACAGACCTTTATTCGCTGTCAGCAATAGGGGTGGGTATCGAAAACCGGTTCTTGTTGAGAACCGGTTCCCACTGTTTCAATTCCTTGGAATAGTTTGCCATTTTTGCAAACGATTCCCTTATCGATTCCAGTCGCCCCGAATGACGTCACCACGTTGCGGAGCGTCATTTACCTGGCAGGAAACACGGCGGCTCAAACGCTCAAAAGTTTGGTCATACTTTACGAGAACGGATGACAACAGGGCAACTTGCAATACTTGCAAAGTAGATATTTCATTTAAGTGAGGAAACACTACGAATATGCAAAAGCATTTGCTCACAAAACACGCGATAACCTTAAATGAATGTCGTGTTTTTAATTCCGCTCCAGACTCGTGAATCTCAACCCAGCAGCAGCGGTAACATTTGCACGTCCTCTCCCGTTAATGCGGCAGGTAAATAATCAACTAATAGTGCATATTATGTTAGCGCGATCTGCCTTATTACAAAACCTGCCATTACTGTGCGCTGCATTTAGGTGACCATGATGAGAGAGACAGACAGAGTCTGGCTGGCGCTCGCTGGCAGTTCTCGCTGCAGTCTACCGGTAGCGTCTCCTTTCAGGCCAGGATAGACTTATGTCACCGAGCAGTGACTAAGTTTGTGGTAAAAGCCTTGCACTCATTTGCCACAGCAGACGCCCCCGATTTTCGGTAAGTGAATGTGTTTAATTGTAGGCAGGGACATTACTGGATATTCTTGTGTAATTGCTACAGAATAATTTATGTTATACTTTGTTATTGCTACAGAAGAATATTTATTTTATTGTTTTACATTTACAATTTTTTTTCCCCGGGGACCCTGTGACACCCCATTGAAGAGCCATAGGCTGTGGATCTCTTAAGATCTCACTGTTGGGTTTGTAAGGCCATGCTACTTGTAAATTTCTATCTTGTTCAAAGAGAAGATATAAAACAAAGTTCTAAGCTAATCGACCTTAGTGTTCTCCTTTTTTAAAAAGAATCGATAAAAGAATCAATAAAGAATCGAATCGTTAAACAGAATCGAAAATGGAATCGGAATCGTGAAAATCTTATCAATACCCATCCCTAGTCAGCAACATTACACCTTACAAGCCAGGTCTCCATGGCTGTACTCGTCCGCGCATACATGCACAGAGATCGGTATCGCCGGTGCCAGCCTGTTACAACAGTACGTTTTTTCCTGAAAACGGAACACGAGCAGCATGGAATGGCTGCCGCTAAAAACA
Organism: Pelmatolapia mariae; assembly: GCF_036321145.2. Classification (NCBI taxonomy): domain Eukaryota; kingdom Metazoa; phylum Chordata; class Actinopteri; order Cichliformes; family Cichlidae; genus Pelmatolapia; species Pelmatolapia mariae. The sequence goes on from NC_086239.1 coordinate 25,481,373, forward strand.
CACACCAACTAGGAGACTCCCACAACTATTACAATAGTAGGGCAACCCGTTATCTTTTATAACCATAGGGGGGTTTACAATGGGTGTTTGTGTAAACACACAGAAATAAAAGGCTGCAGGGGAAGCCGGTTCTTCAAAGTGGTCTGACACCGAGGGCAGAAGGGCTGCTCTGAGATCCTTCCCTTGCTAGCATGTAAAAACCGGTTGGATGTTTCTCTGTGCCCTCTGTTCTGTGTTTAGTCTTCTCTGCCCATGTGTTCCCCCTGTGTTGTTGCCTTCTGTGTCTCCCTCTGTGTGACTGTCTATATAGTGATGTGAGTTATTGTGCTTTGCTCCCACTCCTTGTGTTCCGTGTTTTCCTCTTCCCTTCGTGTATTTCTTCATGTTCTCTCCCTCTCTCTCCAGGCTGTTTCTCTGTACTTCCTGTGTTACATTTAAGGTCCACATCTTGGTGTCAGGGTTTCCAGTTTCGTGTCCTCCCCGTCCTGTCAAGTGTAATTGTCCTCAGCTGTGTTCCCTGTGTGCTTCCACTTCCCTCATTACCTTCTGTGTATTTATGTCAGAGTCTCCCTCTGTTCCGTGTCGCGTCATCCCTCATGGCTTTGTTTCCCTGTGTTTCCTCGCGTTTCAGTTTATCATTTCCCAGTTTAGTTTAGTTCTCTGTGTTCCCTGTACTCAGGCAATAAAGCAGTGCTTTTGAGTTTATTCCTTGTGTCTCAGTGAGTTAGTTTTTTTTTTAAATTTAATTATTAAACATTTTAATTTTATTTTAGTCAACAGTTACATTTCAAATGGAATTAAATTATTGGAGTTCTCATAAGCTTCAACACTTAAGTTTATAAACTTAAAAAAATGAGGCAATCAGTTGCCTTAATTTTTAAGTTCTGCTAACTTCTTTGGGTTTACAGTGTAGAACCACTGAGGACATCATTTTGAACCCAAAGAAATTAATGTAAAACCACTACTGCACCATGTGGGGTTGCTTTGCAACATGAGTGTTTATACACATTTTGACATTTAAGCTGAGATAACATGAGTCTATCCTAGCTATATGTCGTTGATAAAATAATATATAGAGTACTGTAGTTAAATAAAATATGAATAATTAATGATGGGCTGAGGATTGAATTTTGAGCCAGAATGTTTCAGAGCAGCTGGGGAACCTGGCGAGTTGCTGGCTGTTCTGACCAGTTGTGGACCTGTAGCTGAAATGAGCAGAGAGTCCATGATGTGGAAAACAAATCGAGCAAACGGAGTAAAACCCAGTCATGTCTCCATGTCTTAGTGTCAAGTATGTGTCTTTGTGAATGTCTTTTGGTTCCTGTTGTACTTTGTCAGTCTCACATCCCGTGCTCATTGGCTTCAGTTTCACTTCCTCCACATCTCGTTATATGTGATTATTTCCAGCTGTGCACTCCTCCTGTTTCTCATTCCCTTCTCCCTGGTGTATTTAAGCCCTGTGTTTTCCTCTGTCCATTGTTGCATTGTACCATCTCAGTACTGTGTGTTTCCTCTGTGCTCCTGGTTCCTATATTTATTTCTCATCAGCTCCAAGTTTCTAGCTTCTTTGTTTCTAGTTTTCTGGTTTCCTGAGTTCCTAGTTTCCTAGCTTCTAGTTGTTATGTTTTGTTTCTTGTAACTAGTATTCAAGTTTTCACAGCACAATAAAAGCTGCCTCTTTTAGTTTATCCCTCTGTTTCTCTAGTTCTGCATTTGGGTCCTACATCCTGCGTACCAGTTTGTTTCACATGAGCACTCTGTTTTTATACCTTTCTTAGCACAACTAATGCCACACATTGTGAAAACATTTTTTAAATGAATTTTGGATAATGTCCTTCTTCAGTAATAATTACATTTGGACATGTTTGTTATTTTGTGTTATTTGTAATACCTTTTAATTCGTTTATTCTAGTGTGTTTTCTAAGTTTGCTATTTGTAATGATATGATGTAAATCATGTATAAAGCTAAGAACAACTGTACAATTTAACCATGAATACTTGTTTTGTCAAATCTTAAAAAAACATTTGAAAAATTAAAAGTGGAAAAAAAGGAGGTGAAAAACATTTTTTCTTTCATTATTTTGCCCAAATATAGATTCAGTGCTAATATTTCTGATATTGCTGCGGTTCATCACTCACTGAAAATATATTTTTGTGACTTGCGAGAATTACAGAATTAGAAACTGTGAATGTTGTGTGAATTCAGTTGATAGCATTATAATTCAATATTAACACACCTTTTCTATTGCCATACCCCCTAACCAAGCAAATTGGAATGCTGGAATTATGGAGGTTAGGTAAATATTTTTTTTATTCTGTTTTTCAAAACTCTTCTGAACAGTTTTCTGGTGGGATGGTTTCATTGTTCTGCAATGAGAAATCACTGCCGTGTGCTTACCTATGTAAAATTCACGTGTCTGGCACATTTCAGGGTAACATTCAGATCAATGCATGAATCCTAATATCATTTGGAATTTGTACTAGACATATGCACACACAGGATATTAAATTTACATTTGGAACTTTTTCATTACCATTGGTGGTATTGAACAACTCAAAAACAGGACTCAGAATAAAATATTGTTATCATGAAATGTGAATTTTATTTTTGTGCCTTGAAAAAAATAAATCTCACACAAATACATTGAAAGATACTAAATCATTTGAAAATTATTATTAAAAAAGTACATATTAAGTATTTGATTTAAGTTGAAACTGAAAATCAAGAGCTTGTGTTGAAGAAGTATGTTTTGAAATTCTTATTACCATCTTAAGTATGAAACCTCTAAATCCTATGATACATTTTTATTCATGACATATTTCTTGGTGTTCTTCTCAGGTTTAAACAATATGATGAAACACTTTGGAGCAAATATACACATTATTAGTCCAAAGCTGGAGGACAGAATGGCAAAAATCTCCACAACTACAGTGAATTTCCCAGGAGAGCTGACATATGCTGGGATAAAGGTGATCCACACTGCACAGAATATCAACATGCTGAAGGTGATAAGCTTGGCTTCATTAAAATTGTCAGGTAATTTGCGGGCTAAGACAGCTAAAACAAAACAAAAAGCAGCAAGTAGGCCTATGTACCCGAGCACAGCCCAGAAGCCTACAGCAGAGCCTAAATCACATTCTAGTATGATTTTCTCCTTGTATGTGGTTAGATTTTTAATTGGGAATGGAGGGCTAAGTACCAACCAAATAGTACATATTAAAACTTGAATAAAGGTGAAAGACACAACAGTCATTCTTTGTTGTGGAGGACCAAACCATTTCATGACATTGCTTCCTGGAAGTGTTGCTTTAAAAGCCATTAAAACCACTATAGTTTTCCCAAGTACACAGGAAATACAGAGCACAAAGGTGATGCCAAATGCAGTGTGACGCAGCATGCAGGACCACTCTGATGGTGCTCCAATGAACGTTAATGAACATAAGAAACATAGAGTCAGTGAGATGAGCAGCAGGAAGCTCAGCTCAGAGTTGTTGGCCCTGACAATTGGAGATGTCCTGTGATGAAAGAATACAGCCGCAGTCATAATGGCCAGACAAGCACCCAGAACTGAAAATGCAGCCAGGATGATTCCAAGGATGTCTTGAAATGAAAGAAATTCTACAGGCTTAGGGATACAAGTGTCTCTCTTTGCATTAGGCCAGAATTCCTTGTGGCAGGGTAAACATTCAGTTGAATCTGAATTAAAAAACATAAATAAATAAAGAGAGACGGAAAGATGACTTCTACCAATAATTCCTTCAATGTCTCTCTTATGCACAGTAAAATAATTTTAAATATATGTTAAATTATTTTATTTTACCTGTTGTATTACTAGTCTCTCCTTCAGGACACAGTATACAGTCATAGCAGCAGATGGGTTTTCCTTTCTGCAGCACTTTACGAGTTCCTGGAGGACAACTGGCACTGCACACTGACACTGGCACCTGTGAGAGATAGAGCCAGAACAAAAGACGGAAATATAAATGCGCAATCCTCCAAAGTGCAGTGTGGTTCTTGTCTTTTGATTCATTACTTGGGTGCCATCCTCCATCCAGGTTATGTTCCGGTTAATCTGAAACTCTTGGCCCACTGGCAGTGATGCATCATAAAGCCCTACTGTTACCAACTCTGTTTTTCCAGTTTCACTCTTCTGCCAGTTAACCAACTCGTAAATAGCCACAGGATCCCCATTAGCATTAAATGACACACCATAACCATTTCGGGAAAAATTTACTTTCTTCAGCTCCACTAAAATCTTTAAGATAGAAAGCAAGAGAAGAGAAAGAAAAAAAATGGAAATATTTTAGAACTACTAGTATTTGATTTCATAAAGAATACCTTAGTGGTAAAAAACAAACAAAAAGAAGCTGGCATTATTTTTTAATTTGAGCTGACCTGTTTGGACTCTAACTCGGTTAGTTTGTCACACTTAGCTATGCCATTGGTTCTCTGACACACTGTATTATGGATGGCATGTGCTATTGCATACACAGCCTTGTACACCATGTTAGTAATTCTGAGCTGAGATGTGTCAGTATATGGGATTTGAAGATTCTGTATGTCTTCAGTTCCATCACATATCTTCTTGCCTACAACAGGACCTAAACAATAGAGGACACAGGGAATGTTTCATAACTGCAAGATTTTAAATTTCATTAATACATTTTCATTTGTCATGTATTTACCAAATCATATTAGTATAAAATTCCTTAATAGACAACAAGTCACATTTTTAAAATGGGACAAAATCACTACATTAACTGAGTGCCTAAACCTCACCCCAGAGATCAGAACATAAAGTTTCAATATTATTTAACCTTATACTTGAGCAAAACAACAGTTGCTAAAGATCAGAAGGATTTTCTCACTTTTTTTCATTTTGCAGTTGAACGAGTCCTCCCAGAACTCAGTAAGCATTGGGGATGTAGTTACTTGAGAGGGAGATAAATTAAGCAGGAAATCTCTGAAACCAGGGATTACAGACTTCTGAATCCCAAATCCAATGGCCCCAGCACAGAAACTGTACCTCATTAATTCTGTGTTGGTTACCCATGCCTCGCTGCCTATCCACTGGCGAGGTAGAAAAGGCTCATGTGAAAGCTCCTCCAACAGGATCCTCATGTCCCCAGGAGCTGCAAATGCCACAATAACCACTGCTGTAGACCTTAAGAAAGAATGCAATACATTAAGAAATTTCTTCTTTTTTACAAGAATTAATCTAATTGTTTCAGTTTGCTATATGACAGCAGGAAAATAAATACACAAAACAATAAGCAGAATTAATGGATGGATGGATTTCTTTAAACAAATCTCAATCTAAGCAAAATCTGTCATGTAGAGACCTGCGGATAACACCTGCTACTTCTTGGATCCTGTTATGTGGGTGAGTCCGATAGAAAGATACAGAATATTCCACACAGATCCCCTCTTTTTGTGCTGCTTCTAGAAAAGATGCCATGCCACTATTTCCATAATCTGAATCCGACCGAACAGCACCTATCCAAGTCCAGCCAAAGTGCTTTACCAGCTTGGCTAGCGCTTCAGCTTGGAAACGATCACTGGGGATTGTTCTGAAAAAATTCGGGTACTGCTGCTTGTCAGACAAACATGCGCAAGTGGCATAATGGCTCACCTAAAGTAAAAGAGGAAACAAAACTCTTTTTAGGACAGCACGATCAAAACTTATTTGCATGCTTATTAGAAATACAAAGATTGCCATTTACTTGAGGAATATTAAAAGACCCAAGGATGCGTGACATGCTGATGGATGGTGTAGACCCAGACTCACCAACAATAGTCATCACCATACCAGATTGTGAGCAGTTGCCACCTGTGTAAAACACAGGGTCCAAGCTATTTAACAACTGAAATGCCACATGCACTGCCACGGGCACTGATGAACATGAGTCAAAGATCTGATACCCGAGCCTTATCCCGGGCAGAAGCTCTGTGCTGTTGTTAATCTCTTCAATGGCAAAAACCATTGCTCGTGAGAAGCGCAGCTCACGGGTATCAATGCTGTAAAAAGAACATCAACTCCCTGTTAGAATCCACACCACATAAATTTAGGATATTTTAGCTTCAACATAAAAAAGACAGTAGGGAACTAATAACTGCAATTCATTTTAGGATCAAATATAAGGGTTAAATTCATCACATGAAAGCAGTAACTGAATTCAAAGCAAGGCAACAAGGCATTCATAAAAGAGTTAACACAATATAATTTTTGTTTTGAAGAAAATAAAGTGTCAGTATCCGTATTTTTAAAACTGTGGATTTAGCATACATTGCAAAATGAATAAATACTTTTTTTTACCTAGCACTACACAAAAGGACCACAACACTATTGAACATCATACAGGTTTGTCACCCAGTTCTTCCACTTACTGACCTCCCACTGCATCTTACTGGCTCAGGCATGGTAGTGTAATCATGGTTTACTGTTTGCATGAAGTAGTGAATAGAGAAAACACCACCAATAACATAGTCACCGTCCACTGAAAATGCAGGGAGACGAGTGCTACCCTGCAGCTTACATTTCACAGAAGAAGCCACAGTACTATCCTGAGCCTCTGTAGGCATTTGATCCAGACCATCTAGATATAGATCTAAGGCAAGAGCTGATTTCAGCTCAGCCAAACACAGATATAATTTCAGACAAATAAATACAGCTGACAGCTCCATCCCGCCTGATGTCAGGCATCTGTTATGGGTGTGTTTTCACTCATTTATATAGTTATTCAAAGGCTGTGCTACGTGTTCATCATGACATGGTGTTATACTGGTCTTTGAGAAAGTCATAATATTCTATGATCTATATTTTACAACATCTAAGGTGTTGAAAATATCATGTATACCTAAGGTATTGTGGAAACAAATATAAAATTACTATGTAAGAACAAGTAATGTCAATGTAATTACCAAAAGTAATAATAATAGACAACCAATCAATTTGATTATTGTGCTTACATTACTAGCTATTACTATTACTGTTAGATTATAATTATGTGATAGTTTTTTTTTATATTAAGTATTTAGTTTTTTTAGTATTTTTATCTTAAAGTATAACCTTAACTATTTTAAATAAACCTCAAATATATTAAATGAATCTCAAATATAGAGAAGAAACTCTGAATATATTGAATGAAACTTGACTATATAGAATGAAAGTCTGAATACATTAATAAAAATATGAATTTATTGAACAACCTTGAATATACCAGTTTCAGCTCAGTTTCAGTTTTATTTTCAAGTCATATGTTAGTTAGCACAGGGTCAGCATTGCAATTAAATCTGTTTGACGAGCAGAAGACTCAGATGTCACTCAGCAATATAATACAGTAAAAAATATTACATATATATATGGCAGTTAGTACACTATTGCACGGAGTAAGGGTTTTTATTTTTATTTAAATACTAATAAAAATGGAGTGACCAGTGCAGAGTGTAGTATGAACTTGTGAAACTGTAGGACAGCTTCTGTGCGCATCCTGTGAAGTGTGATGTGTGTGTTTAAGTGTTGTAGTTGAGGTTTCGAATGGCTTGATGGTAAAAGCTGTTGTTGGGTCTTGTAGTCCGAGCAAACAAACTCCTGTAACGTCTGCCAGATGGTAACAAGGAGAACAGCTGATGTGCTGGGTGGCTGTGGTCCTTGATGATGCTGTGTGCTTTACTGAGACACTGTTGAAGATAAATGTCCTGAATGGCAGGAAGCCTCATGCCAGTGATGTGCTCTGCCGCTTTCACCACCCTCTGTAGTGATTTACGGCTGCTAGCACAGCAGCTTCCATACCAAACTGTAATGCAGCTCGTCAGCAAGCTCTCGATCGCACACCTGTAGAAATTTGAGGTGATGTTGGCATTCAGGCCAAACTTCTTCAGCCTCCTCAGAAAGTTGAATCGCTGGCAAGCTTTCCTGATTGCAGTGTCTGTGTGAAGGGTCCAGGAGAAGTCCTCGGTGATGTTGACTCCAAGAAATTTGAAGTTGCTGATCCTTTCGACCTTGACACCGTTGATGTGGATGGACTCGTGTTCCCCGACTGATCGTTTCCGGTAGTCCACTATCATTTCTCTTGTTTTGCTGACTTCGACAGACAGGTCATTGTCTGTGATGAGGCCTATGATGGTTGTGTCATCCGCACACTTAATAATGGTGTTGGACTTATGTTTAGCGACACAGTCATGCGTGAACAAGGAATATAGGAGGGGGCTAAGCACACATCCATATGGCATTCCTGTGTTTAGGATGAGTGATGAGGTGGTGTGCTTTCCAACTCTCACCACCTGGGGCCTGTTTGTGAGGAAGTTCAGAATCCATCTGCAGATAGGTGTTCCCAGCCCAAGGTCGATGAGCTTTGAGGCAAGTTTTGATGGGATGATGGCATTAAATGCTAAGCTGTAGTCGATGAAGAGCATTCATGCATATGTATTCCCTTTTTCCAGGTGAGTGAGGGCAGTGTGCAGGCCTCACTCACCAGGGAGATGGCATCCTCAGTGGCTCTGTTTGTTCGATAGGCAGATCCCTGAAGAGGGTCCAGATGTCAGGGAGGGAGGAGCAGATGTGACCTTTGACTAGTCACTCAAGGCACTTTATGATGACGGATGTCAGTGCAATAGGACCGTGGTCATTCAGACAGGAGACCACTGACTGCCTCAGGGAGAGGTTGAAGATATTGGTGAACAGCTTGTTGGCGCACGCTCTGAGAACCCAGTCTAGGATGCCGTCTGCTCCCAGAGCTTTGTGAGGATTGACCTTTTTGAAAGACCATCTCACATCTTCTGTTTTGAGTGTTAGAGTTACAGCCTCACTCTCTTCCTGAGGGTAGAGGATGTGCTCTTTGTTGCCTCATCAGCAAGAGACGGGGTGGGCTGAACACCGCCTGCTTTCCTTCTTGTAGTCACCCATATGGAAAAGATATATATAAATCTTATAAAGTTTGTATCTGTCTTGTGTGAAACTTGTATGAAAAGCATACAAGAGTGAAAACAGATATAAGATCCCTTGAAAAATTATATAAATGAAACTTGTATGTTTTGGATACTTACTAAAACAATATATGAAAGTAATGAGAAAGTGGCCACTTTCATGAGTAAATCATGTAAGCCTTATATGATTTACTCATGAAAGTGGCCACTTTCATGAGTAAATCATATAAGTTTTTACTATTTCTTTTCCATATGGGCAGTGATGCAGCGCAGTCCATTCCACAGTCACCTGGGGTCAAAGCTGTGGTAACTGGACTCCACTTTGTCCCTGTAGTCCTTTCTGGCCTTTTTTATGGACTTTTGAAGGTCATACCTGGCTGCTTTATATGCATCAGCATCCCCTGGGTTAAAGGCAGAGGTTCGCACCTTGAGCTTAACACGAATGTCTTTATTTACCCAGGGTTTCTAATTTGGATATTTGCAGACGGTGGTTTTGGTGATGATATTGTCCATGCATTTTTCAGTATATCCAGTGACAGAGTTTGTGAGTTCACTGATGTTGCCATCAGCTGCCATCAGCTTTCTTTATGTTGGCTCTGTTGAAGTCTCCCAGCACAATAAAGACAGCTTCAGGATTTTTGTTCTCAAGTCCAATAATGACGTCATACAGTTCATCCATAGCTGTAGCTTTATCAGCATTTGGAGGGATGTAAACAACTGAAAGGAGAACTGAACTGAACTCCCTTGGAAGGTAAAAAGCTCTAACTTTGATGGTCAGCAGCTTGAGGGTCTGGTTTGGCTTCTCTGTCTGGTTCGGCTCAAAACTCTGGTGCGTTTCCCCCCCCTTTGTTTTATAGAATGTACCTTGAATATATTGAATGAAACTGAAATATATGAAATAAATCACAAATATACCGAATGAAAGTATTAATATATAGAATGAAAATGTTACAAGCTGGTGCAAGAGCCTCTGTGTTTCAGATGTGTAATATTATAGAATGTGACGTTGCTATAAGAAGTAGCACTATGAATAAATGAGCAGGGGTGCAGCATTCCTAAGTAATGAAGTCATAGTTGTAGGCTTGTACTGTATAAACTAATACTTGTAACCAGGTTCAGTATTGTACTAAAGATACAGACTTAGGTGATGTAAAAGTATGTACTGAACGTTTAGCTGACCTTTAGCAGTGCTAAAAGAGAAATATGTGTAATGAAATTCAAATTTCCTTTTCTTTCAGCAACACAGGGTTACCACAAGGGATTGATAATAAACTGGACTGGGTTAAAAATACCACTACATGCTACAGGAGGGCCAGAGTCGTCTCTATTTTCTGAGGTGGCTAAGGTCTTTTAATATGTGTTGGCAATGCTCAGGATGTTTTATGAGTTTGTTGTGGCCAGTGCCATGCTGTTGCATGCTGGGGTAGCAGGTTGAGGAATCGCAGATGCTAACAGACTCAATAAACTGATCCAGAAGGCCAGTACTGTTGTGGGGATAGAGCTGGACTCCCTTAACTTGATGTCAGAGCAGTGGCGTGTCTAGAAAAATTTTGTTGGGGGGGCCAGGTAGGGGCACAGATTTGGAGAAGGGTGGCAGATGTAATTGGCAGATAATGTTAAAAAAAAAATCTACCAACCGTTAACCATAATTCAATAACCCTATAAACCTAATAACCGAATGCGCTTTTAACTCTCATTAGAATGAGATTTTAACCACTACGGTGCAAAGTTTTTAGATACTGCGTTGATAAAGTACAAGAGATACAATCAGTGCTTTGTCAGTGTTTATTCAGCATTCAAGGACAGCAATATTTGCATAGTTTTATTTTCTACAGTTGACAGGCTAACAAACCCTCCTGTGTCAGTGGCAGCTGAACTTCATTCGACCATGGCCTGCAATGACTTTGCCAAATTCTTCACAGAAAAAATCCAAAAGATTAGACAAGCAATTGGTACATCAACAGCAGATTCAGGATATGTACTGTGTCCACTGAAAAACTGTTTGAACACCATGAAACAGTTTCACCCTATTAACAGCAAAGACCTGGAGGACATCTTAGGTCAACTGAACTCCTCCTCTTGCTGTTTAGATGTCCTGCCAACAAGTTTTTTCAAAAAGGTCTCAAAAACTTTGGAGTCAGACCTGTTACAGATCGTCAACTTTTCTTTAATGTCAGGTGTGTTTCCAGAATCACTAAAAAGTGCTGTAATTAAACCCATACTGAAAAAAGACAATCTTGACAAGACACAAATGAACAACTACAGGCCGATCTCAAATCTCCCATTTTTAAGTAAGATCATTGAAAAAGCAGTTTCTCAACAGCTCAATTACTTCTTAAAACAAAATAACTGCTATGATGCCTTCCAGTCAGGTTTTAGACAGAACCACAGCACTGAAACCGCTCTGACCAAAGTGTTTAATGACATATGTCTGAATACAGACAGTGGAAAAATGTCAGTCTTAGTTTTACTGGATCTCAGTGCAGCATTTGATACTGTTGACCACAACATATTACTCAAACGACTGGAGAACCGGGCAGGTCTTTCAGGGACTGTACTAAACTGGTTCAAAACATACTTAGAAAACAGGAAATACTTTGTATCAATAGGTAACTTCACATCTGAGCAGACAAGTATCACATGTGGAGTTCCCCAAGGTTCCATCTTGGGACCCCTTCTGTTTAACATTTACATGCTCCCACTGGCACAGATTATAAAGAACAACAAAATAAACTATCATAGCTATGCAGATGACACACAAATATATATCACAATGTCACCAGGAGACCGAGGTCCTGTACAGGCTCTTGGTAAATGCATTGAGGAAATTAATGACTGGTTGTGCCACAATTTTCTCCAGCTAAACAAAAACAAAACTGAAGTAAAAGTCTTTGGAGCCAAAGAAAAACGATTACAGGTCACCAGAGAACTTCAATCTATACACCTAAAAACCACCAACCAGGTGAGAAATTTGGGTGTAGTGATGGATGCAGACCTAAACTTAGAAAAACACATTAAGACAATAACAAAATCAGCTTACTATCGCCTCAAGAATATATCAAGGATAAAAGATCTGATGTCTCAACAGGACCTGGAAAAACTAGTCCATGCATTCATCTTTAGTAGGCTTGATTACTGTAACAGCATCTTTACAGGTCTACCTAAAAAATCAGTCAGACAACTACAGCTCATTCAGAACCCTGCTGCTCGAGTCCTCGCTAAGACCAAAAAAGTGGACCACATCAGTCCAGCTCTGAGGTCTTTACACTGGCTGCCTGTCCGTCAGAGGATAGACTTTAAAGTTCTGATGCTGGTCTATAAAGCTCTGAATGGTTTAGGACCAAAATACATCAGTGACCTCCTGACCCAGTATGAACCTTCCAGATCCCTCAGGTCATCTGGTTCCGGTCTTTTATCAGTTCCCAGAGTCAGAACCAGACACGGAGAAGCTGCATTCAGTTTTTATGCTCCATATATCTGGAACAAACTCCCAGAAAGCCTCAGATCAGCTGAAACACTCAGTTTATTTAAATCCAGGTTGAAGACTCACTTATTCTCAGCTGCATTTGAATAAAGCACCAAATCCACACTTTTAAGCTTAAATTTCAAAACTCACATTTTAACTACTGATGTTATCTACTGTTCTGATTTTATCTACTGTTCTAATTTTTGATTTTATATACTGTTTTGTTTGTTTGTTTTAATCAATTTTAAATCGTGCTTTTTATTTGTTTTTGTTTTTAATGTCTCTGTAAAGCACTTTGAATCACCTTGTTGTTGAATTGTGCTATATAAATAAACTTGCCTTGCCTAGTATTTTTACTGACATATAGTGCACATGTGTTTTGGGCAAAAACATTTTTGAATATTAAAATACGAACACTTTTAACGGCATTGGCTAATTTGCCAATTGTATAATGCAAAACTTTATCTGCCTATTAAAAAAAGAAGATAATCTTCTCACAAACTGGTGTTTGATTTTGAAACAGGAAAAAAGTGGGGAAACAACTGAAAAGACTAACATTTGAATGAAAACTGAAAGCATGTAAATACTTTCTATGCTGCCTTATGGTAAACTTTGGTAATATTGATGTATAAAGAACAACACTGGCTGATGATGAAATACAGTCAGCTGACATGGTGACACTGCCAGTATTAACCTGCAGGGCTGGACTGGGACAAAAAATTGGGCATTTTGACTAGAGACTGGCCCACCAGGTATTAAAGCCATAAAGCCTTTGAATGAAAACAAACACTGTTGTGACAGTGATGTACACTGTCTTTTTGATATATGTATGATTTCTATACATTTTACATCAGATAAAAACTTTGTTTGCAAGATTCAGATAATTATTTAATAAAAGCTAGATATTTTAAATGAGAATAAGAAAGAAAAGTATTTCTTTCTGCCCCCCTTTCCCTGTTAATGCCCTACCTGGCCCCCCTGGCAACACTTTGCTAGACCCGCCCCTGCACAGTTACCAGCTGTCAGCTACTTAGAAAAGGATCCTGATGTTATTTCTCAGAAACAGTTCATAACTTCCCTTCAAATCATTCATGTCACCTAAAAGGTAAACCTGTTTCTCCATCACCTGTTCAGCTCTGATGATTCAGTAAGGACATCTCCTGGTTTCATCTGCATGTTTCCCTCTCACCACATATCCAAACCGATATCATGACCAGCAGCTTTTACAGCTGTGGCTCCAGCAAACATCAGCTGATACTAGAAATTAATATTAAACAAATTCTAACAACAGCTGATCAAGCTTAAAGGTGCTGCTGTTGTTTAGCGCGACATCCGCTGGTTTCCTCTTTCTGGCGCAAAGTGGGCGATAAACAAACGAGGGAAAAGCTGATCAGCTGATCACTGATCAGTTTCATGATTGAAGTAGGAACAGGAGAGAGAGGGGAGAGAATGAGAGAAGAAAAGGCAGCTGTGCAGCGTAATGACAGAATAACTCCAGCTTTGTGTCTTTTTTTCATTCTAGCTGAAGTACGGGACAAACTGTGACTCTTCTCAGCTCAATACCAAACGCATAATATTTTCTCTGAATGAGGGACCATTCCATTTTTTAAGGAGCCGTTGGCAACTCTACTAACTAACCTTGTGAATAAAATAAAGTTCACTATCAGTAACATCATAGCACCCGCCCAGCTTTATAGAAACACCGTCATGCTAGCTAGTACCCAGTACGAAAAAGTCAGCATAACGAAAATAAACCACATCTGAACTTGGTTTATATCTGACCCAGATAGACTGCAGGTCATAACTTCTTACCTGAAGTTTAGTTCACTTAACACTCGGACCGGCGGCCGCCTCGGGTCTCTCCTCCTCCTGCCTCCCCTTCCCTCATCCACCTGCTGGCCTCTGTAGAAGCTCCGCCACAGCCACCACCAAACAACTGAGTTATTTTTACACATCGGCCAGCATCTGGCCAATCCACCACCTCTCATTGTTCATGCCGTTACAAAAAAATTTAATAAATAAGTCATCAGCCCACCGGGCAAATGCCCGGTATGCCCGATGGCCAGTCCAGCTATGTTAACCTGTTAATCTTTCGCCGAAGAATTGTTTTCTGCGGTGCCGTCTTTCGTGCTTGGCTCTCCTACCTTTGCTAACATGATGCTTATTTGCAGAAGCCCATGCTGCATTCACTGACACTCGGATATCTGAGCTTCACTGTGAAAACATAATCGTACATTTGATATTTGATTGAATTTTATTGTTTTAGCTTCGGGGTGGCACCTGGGGTGGCCAGTCTGGTTGGAGGGGTGGCCTGTGCCCCCCCAGGCCACCCCGCTGGACACGCCACTGTGTCAGAGAGGCAGATGTTACCGAAGAGAAGGACTGTGACGTCAGTTTCTTGGTCATTAATATGCAAATAGTTATGACCACTCATCAACAACCATTGATCAAAGACCATTGACCAATGGCCATGAGTACCATTCACAGAGTTGGGGAATGGGTGCAATCACAGCATTGTAAGATGGTGAAAAATGTAACCTTGGGCCTCCTCCTCAATTCAAAGATGTTCTTTCCCTTTTTGCATAAATGGCCTCCTTGACTCCTCGCTCCAACAGCGTTCCTCCCTATCCAGGATGCGAAAATTCTCATCATTGAAAGAGCGGCCACTGGCATCTAGGTGTAAATAGACTGCGGAGTCATGGCCTGACAAAGTAGCTCTTCAGTGTTGTGCCATCCGCTTAACCAGAGGATGTCCGATTTCCCCGATGTATAAATCATGGCAAATCTCCTGGCACTTCGAGGTTTTCACTTAGGTAGCAGTTGTCCTTCTTCTCTCCTTTATTGCCTGGAGCATTCTTTAGGTGCCTTCCCAGATTTGACAAGTGTACAGATGGGATAACCACATTTACTCAAGGCCTGCTTGGTATGATGTTCACTTGACCCAGCTGTCTTAGCTAATTATGGGCTAACCTCCCTTTTATCGAAAAAATTCTTAAAAGAGTAGTTGCAAAACAGCTAACTGATCATCTGCAGAGGGATGGTTCAGACAATATCAAACAACTCAAAAAAGGACTCACAACAAGATACTGTTATCATGAAATGTGACTTTTATTATTGTGCCTTGAAAAAAAAATTGACCTTAATCAATTGCATTGAAAAATAATAAATGATTCAAAAACTGACATTTTGAAAATCTTAACGTAAATATCTGAATTCACTTAAAACTGAAAATCAAGTGATTTGCTAATTGTGTTGAAGCTGTATATTTTGAAGCTGCTGCTGCCATTTTAAGTGTGAAACCTCTAAATCCTATCCTTATTCATGATGTATTTCTTGGTGTTCTTCTCAGGCTTAAATATTATGATGAAACACTTTGGAGCAAATATACACAGCATTAGTCCAAAGCTGGAGGCCAGAATGGCAAAAATCTCCACAACTACAGTGAATTTCCCAGGAGAACTGACATATGCTGGGATAAAGGTGATCCACACTGCACAGAATATCAACATGCTGAAAGTGATAAGCTTGGCTTCATTAAAATTGTCAGGTAATTTGCGGGCTAAGACAGCTAAAACAACACAAAAGGCAGCAAGTAGGCCTATGTAACCGAGCACAGCCCAGAAGCCAACAGCAGAGCCTAATGCACATTCCAGTATGATTTTCTCCTTGTATGTGGTTAGATTTTTAATTGGGAATGGAGGGCTAAGTACCAACCAAATAGTACATATTAAAACTTGAATGAAGGTGAAAGACACAACAGTCATTCTTTGCTGTGGAGGACCAAACCATTTCATGACATTACTACCTGGAAGTGTTGCTTTAAAAGCCATTAAAACCACTATGGTTTTCCCAAGTACACAGGAAATACAGAGTACAAAGGTGATGCCAAATGCAGTGTGACGCAGCATGCAGGACCACTCAGATGGTGCTCCAATGAAAGTTAATGAACATAAGAAACACAGAGTCAGTGAGATGAGCAGCAGGAAGCTCAGCTCAGAGTTGTTGGCTCGGACAATTGGAGATGTCCTGTGATGAAAGAATACAGCCGCAGTCATAATGGCCAGACAGGCACCCAGAACTGAGAGTGTAGCCAGGATAATTCCTAGGAGGTCTTGAAATGAAAGAAATTCTACAGGCTTAGGGATACAAGTGTCTCTCTTTCTATTAGGCCAGAATTCCTTGTGGCAGGGTAAACAATCAGCCGAATCTGATTGAAATAAATACATAAATTAAAAACAAGAATTATAAGAGTTGTAATATTTTAATCATTCATATTATTGTAGATATCCACCCTATAACATTTTACATGCGTGGGCAAACATTTTATTTTACCTGTAATATTATTTATCTCTCCCTCAGGACACGGTATACAGTCATAGCAGCAGATGGGTTTTCCTTTCTGCAGCATTTTACGAGTTCCTGGAGGACAACTGGCACTGCACACTGACACTGGCACCTATCAAGACATAAAGGCTACGTAATAACTGCAAATATTTGCTATGATTATGTTAACCAAAATTTTATTTGCCAAACTCTTGTCCTTTTACTCGTTACTTTTGTGCTACCCTCCATCCAGTTTATGCTTCTGTTAATCTGGAACTCCTGGCCTGCTGGCAGTGATGCATCATACAACCCTACAGTTACTATCTCAGTTATTCCAGTCTCACTTTTCCGCCAGTTAACCAACTCATAGATAGCCACAGGATCCCCATTAGCGTTAAATGACACATCATATCTGTTTTGGGAAAAATTTACTTTCTTCATCTGAGTCAAAACCTGTGAAATTGTAAAAACACAAAAAGGGAGGGGAAAAAAATCAAATTTTGCAATAATTAATTCATATTTGTTTTCATTCAATGTACATTAGAGATAACGAAAAACATTAACACGGACTTGTTCATTTCAACTGACCTGTTTAGACTCTAACTTGGTTAGTTTTCTACACTGAGCTGTGACATTTTTTCCATGGCACACTGCATTATGGATGGCATGTGCTATTGCATACACAGCCTTGTACACCATGTTAGTAATTCTGAGCTGAGATGTGTCAGTGTATTGGCTTTGGAGATTCTGTATATCTTCAGTTCCATTACACATATTCATGTCTCCAACAGCACCTAAAACATGAACAGATGTTTATACTATTAAAAGTCAAAATAAATTTCAGACCTCTCTTATTTGATGCATTTAACCAATCAAGTTAGCATTTATCACTGACAGTCAATCAGAACAGTTCCAATGGTGAAATTCTACGAGTAACCAAATTCGTTGAATTAAAGTTACTTTTTTTCATTTTGCAGTTGAATGCATCCTCCCAGAACTCAGTAAGCACTGCGGAGGCAGCAACTTGAGAGGGTGAGATATTGAGTAGAAACTCTCTGAGACCTGGGATTACAGATTTCTGAATCCCAAATCCAATGGCCCCAGCACAGAAACTGAATTTTGTTAATTCTGGACTGGTTACCCATGACTCACTGCCTATCCACTGGCGAGGTGGAAAAGGCTCATGTGATAGTTCCTCCAACAGGATCCTCATGTCTCCTAAAGCTGCAAATGCCACAATAACCATAGCTGTGGACCTTGTGAGACAACATAATATATTAGAAAGATTTTCAACTATGTTTATTTAAGTAAGTTATTGATAAATGGTAAATGGATGGGTTCATATATAGCACTTTTCTACTATACCTAACTAGTCAAAAAACTTTATACAACATATTATTGTGGTATTTGACAGCATAAAATATTTATCTTTAGGAGAATAAATCAATTGCCACACAAGTCATTTCTGTCATGTAGAAACCTGCGGATAACATCTGCTACTCTCTGGATCCTGCTCTGTGGGTGGGACCGATAGAAGGATACAGAATATTCCACACAGATCCCCTCTTTCTGTGCTGCTTCTAGAAAAGATGCCATGCCATTATTTCCATAATCCGAATCTGACCGGACAGCACCTATCCAAGTCCAGCCAAACTGTTTCACCAGCTTTGCTAGTGCACCAGCTTGGAACTGGTCACTGGGGATTGTTCTGAAAAAGTTTGGGTACTGCTGCTTGTCAGACAAGCATGCACATGTGGCAAAGTAGCTCACCTAAAGTGATAAAACAAAACAAAAATCGAATAAATTAATTAATTAATATAGCAGTGTAACAATGTACTGCAGTGTTAAAGTCATGCACAGGCATATTTTAAAGTCAAACTTTATCCAGAAATTCAAATATTTACTTGAGGAATGTTAAAAGAACTGATGACTCGTGACAAGCTGATGGATGGTGTAGACCCAGACTCACCAACAACAGCCATCACCATACCAGATTGGGAGCAGTTATTGCCAATGTAAAACACAGGGTCCAAGCTATTTAAAAACTGAAATGCCACATGCACCGCCACAAGCACTGATGCACATGAATCGTAGATCTGATACCCCAGTTTGATTCCAGGCAACAGCTCTGTGTTGTTGTTAATCTGTTCGATGGCAAAGACCATTGCACGTGAAAAGCGCAGCTCACGTGTATTAATGCTGGAGACAGATAATTATGTCACTGTTATAATTTGAATCAGGTTAAATTACAACAGAACAGAACAGAATATACAGTCTAGGAAGATTTGCAGTTTGCAGCTATGAACATTTATTTATTGTAATTTTTTTTTTAATCAAAGGTTACATTAGAAATTAATTTCAGCACACAGTTATGGAAAATCAGTACAAAATAGGCACTAATGGATCTCGAGCATAACGTTAGAATATTTTTTTCCTCACACAGAACAACATACTTCTCTCTCTTACTGACCTCCCTTTGCATCTTACTGGCTCAGGCATGGTGGTGTAGTTACTGTCAACTGTGTGAATGTAGGAGTGAATGGAAAAAATACCACCAATAATGTAGTCTCCATCCATTGAGAATGCAGGTGGACGAGTGCTATTCTGCAGCTTGCATTTTACAGGTGAATCCACAGTATCAACCTGATCATCTATAAGTGTAATCTTTTGATTGAAAGGATCTAGGGACACACCCAAGGCAAGAGCTGTGGTCAGGTGAAACAAACAAAAAGTCAATATCAAACTAACAAAAAGAGCTGCTATCTCCATCCCTGTTTGATGTCAGGTGTCTGTATATGGGTGTAAGTGTGTTAGCACTGGTTTTTATAGGTCTTAAGACAAAAGTCTTTTGTTCTACCCCTAAAGAGGACATGCCCATTACCGAGATGCCTTTGATTAAATCTTTATGTTCCATGATCTATGCATAAATAATTTCTACTGGTCATATCTTATCTCATACTGGTTCTCGTCCAGCAAACTATTTCTCTATTTAAATATGATTTTCTGGGTTCTAAATATTTCTTTTAATAACAATAATAAATTTCAAGATTCATTGCTTCAATTCAGTTATTTTAAAAATACAATACAGAAAATATTCTATATATAATGCTATAAAAAAAACTTACCTCTGCTTTACCTTTAAAATTAATTTCTCTGGAATTAGAATTAAAAACAGACAAATTTTAAGAGTAAATGTTTGCTGGCAAACACTGGTCAAGCAAAACACAATCCCCCACCCATTTCTTTGTTTGTAATATGCAAAACAAAACATGTTTTAATTCTCAATGATACAATATACATTTAATATTAATTTAATGTGATCCTGGCTACAGTCTCAGTTCTGGTTATAGTAAAGTGAACAAAAACATGTCCCCCATCAAACCCCCAAATATGTTAGTATGTCTGTGAAGGTTCTCTGTCATCCAGGACATTATAGTCCAGGAGCTTGGAAAGAAAAGCAGCTGGACTTCTTTAAGTTGCTTTAAGACATTTCACCTCTCATCCAAGAAGCTTCTTCAGGTCTAAGGTCAAATGGTGGAGTCCCACCATTTGACCAGTAGGGGACACGCCCTATGGGAGTGTCCCCAAAGAGGGACATGAACCCCATGTTGATCCTCTACCTAATCACACAAGCCAAGGTGTGAAAATGGGTGTGGATCACAATCAGCCAAGGTTTCGGGTGAACCCACTGTGAAACCTAGCCCCACCCTAGCATGTGATTTCCTGATGTCCAAAGGAGAGGATGTAAGTGGGCGTTAAGGCATCTGGGAGGGGATCTCAAAACTGGATTATAGATGGCAAACAGTGGGTGCCGTAAACCACTGCCTCTGTTCAAAGATAGTCGTTCACAGTAGACATAGATGGCTTCTTTCACTCCTCTTTCCAACCATCTGTCTTCTCTGTCCAAAATGTGAAGATTGGCATTCTCGAAAGAGTGACCTTTGTCCTTAAGATGCAGATGACATGCGAGTCTTGTCCTGTTGACGTGGCTCTTCTATGTTGTGCCATGCATTTAATGTAGAGGGCTAAGCATTCCGTGCTACACTGTACAACATATGCTACGTTGCTAAGTTTGTGTTTAGGACTTCTGTCTTCTCAAGCTTCTCGTGCTCCTTCTTCCTGATGTTGCTGTCATTCAGAACCGCTACATCTATCACTACGACCGTTTTCTTCTGTTTATATACCACCTCTATGTCCAGTTGCTTAGTCACCACCATTTTGTTCATCTGTATCTGGAAGTCCCACAGGACTTCCTACAGGACCCTTAGCATTGTCATTTTCCATCACCCTTGGGGGTGTCTCCCAGTTTGACCTTGGGACTTCCAGGCCATATTCGGCATAGATGTTTCTGTATACTATGCCGGCCACTTGGTTATTGCGTTTCATGTATGCCCTGCCTGCTAGCATCTTGCACCCTGCTGTTGTGTGCTGGATTGTCTCGGGGCATCTTTACACAGCCTGCACCTGGGGTCTTGCCTAGTGTAATAAACCCTAGCCTCTATGGATCTTGTGCTCAGAGCTTGTTTCTGTGCTGCCACGATTAGTGCTTCTGTGCTGTTTTTCAGTCCAGCTTTGTCCAGCCACTGGTAGGATTTCTGGATGTTGGCCACCTCCTCTATCTGCCGGTGGTACATACCGTGCAGGAACCTTTCTTGGGTTTCTGCTGCCTGAGGTATTCACTGAGTGTTGGGGCCATCTTCCTGATGTATTTGTGAATGTTCGTTGCCTCATCCTGGACTGTAATGCTGTCACTCACTATTCCCCGGCCTCCTTTCCACTTAGCATGCAGCTTCAGGGTGCTGGACTTAGGGTGAACCCCTTCATGCATGGTAAGCAGCTTCTTGGTCTTGATGTCAGTGGCTTCTATCTCCTCCTCCTGGGGGTCCTTGAGGATCAGGACTTTCCGTCTTTCGGTTAGCCATTCCGCGTGTCTCTTGTCAACTAGTAGCTCATTTGTGCTGCCAGGTGCTGATGGAGTGCAGTCAGTCTCTTCAGCCAGTAGACATGAACCATGTTGGGGCGTGGTGCTGTCCAACTCTTCAAACTAGAGAGCCTTTCTTGGATGTCTGTCACTGTGATGATTACAGGACCCTGTACAGGGAGGTTGCTGTGGTCTGCTCTCAGATCCACTAGCCACAGAGCATTGCTGTTATGGGTTGCATCCTTCTCCCATATGCCCTTCCAATATTGCTCCGTCTCCAGCCTTGGAGGGGCTGTTCTCATGTTGTTCCCCTGCCACTGAGAGTACAACTTGGCTGGTTCTGTGGAGAACAGCTGGTTTATTCTCCTGCCTTCTATCTCTCTGGTGTACCTCTTCAAGCGGCTGGCCAAGGCTGGCTAGCTGCTTGGTAGTTTTCAAGGCCTCAGGTAAGGACAGCTTGCTGTACTTCTTAGGCACCTTCTTTGTCGCACCTTCCTGCAGCTCCAATAGCTGGCTAACCTCTCTCCGTGCTACCTTGATCTTAGACTCTAATCTCCTTCTCCATGGAGGGCACTGCTCCTTGTAGCTGTTCAACTTATAGCCAAGGATCTCATTGATCACTGCTGCCGTGGCGTAATGGTAATGGTGACGGTAGGTATTGTCCGTAGTGCTGCATTCAAATGAGACACACCCCTAAGATCTTGTGGGATTTCAAGATACAGACATTAATGCATGAAGGAGCATTTCCGCAGGTCCTTCCACCCTGTAGCTGTCAGACTGTACAATCAAAACTGCTCCCAACGAACATAGATGTTTACATCAGCGCTGTACTTTGCACTAATCAATCGAACAACTACAACTGTTATAACTTGCAAATTACTTTTCTCAGTTTATATATACTAACTTATTGGAAGTTACATGTCTACTTTTTAACGCACAGGTACAATACACAATCTGTACTTTTCTAATTATTCTAAATATTCTTAACTATTTAAACATCTTTCAGTATCCTACTCTGTTTGCACACTACAACCTGGGTTTACCACTTATCTGTACTTTAATTTTAATAACTGTACAGTACTGTTTTGGTAACAATTGTCCATGATGTAAATATGTATATTTTGTGTGTTTTCGTTCTATGTTCTGTGTCCTGTTCTGTTTCTATATGTGGTTTTTTGCCGATGTTACAACCAAACTTCCCCCTGTTGGACAATTAAAGGATTATTCTGTTCTATTCTATTCTATTCTATTCTATTCTATTCTATTCTATAACAAACTGGCCATGGCTAACCAACCGGACGTAGTAGTGGTGGACAAGCAGAGCTCTAGGTGGCTTTTACTTTGCAAAGAAAAAATGGAAGTGTCTTAGTTTTACAATACTAACGGCGTTACTTTTTTCAGTAACGAGTAATCTAACTAATTACTATTCCTATCGTTACAACGCCGTTACAGTTACTAACAAGGAAACGCGGTCCGTTACTATTTTTCAACAAACAGACGGTTGAAGCTGTGTTCAGCTTACCGCATCTTATATCAGTTGCACGGAAGTAGCTGACTACGTAAGTAATCTGGACGCTACAGCTTTAAGCAGCTGCGCGCGCTCCCGCGGACGCGAAAATCACGATCACTGTCTAGCACAACACCTGGAGCTAAGGGGGCAAAACAATCGCACGAGTGCTGCTGTTTGACTGAGGAAGAATAAAGTAGCCGTGGTAAGCTAATCACACGACCACTTAAAGACAAAGCAACAAGGTGATATATACCAGTTTATAAATTATGTTGATAGGCCACGTAAAACCAGAGTCATGATAAACAATATATACGCGGCGTTTTTTCCTCAATAGTTTCGTCACGTTTACTGTCTAAGGACAGCACTAGCAAGCACTCTCTGCTTATGACCAAAACAAAAAAAAAACAGCGGAAGTTTTAGGAGTGACGGCGAGAGAGAGAGAGAAAGAGAGAGAGAGAGAGAGAGAGAGAGAGAGAGCAGAAAAAGAGAGAGCGCGAGTTTTGAGATGTGAGAGATTTGTGACGTTTAGCGTGTTTGGAGTGTGTAGTTAATGTGTTGTCTTGTGTAGTTAGTGTGTAGTGTTGTGGATAGTTTTGTGTTGTGTGTCAGAACAATAAGGCGACTGCTGTCTCCAGGTAGAAACAGGAGTGATACACCTGCTGCTGTCATACCTGCAGGTATCAGGCTGTGATGTTCTCCTTTGTAGTGGACAGAAATATTTGGAGTGGCACAAATAATTTGTGTGGCATCTTATTGAATGCAGAACACCTGATTGTTCTGTAAATAGTTTGAAATGGTTATTTAAAAAAAGGGTAAAAGCAATCTTGTGCATAGGATTTTAAAATTGACAATTTATAGTTGCATTTAAAGTTATGAAATATGATTCATTAAAGATGTTTGTGGTTGTTACAGTAAAAAATATAACTTTTTCTACTCTGATTTTATGGTTTTTGTCTGATTTTAGATCAATTGTGTTAATACAGTATATCAAAATGAAAACATGACTGTAAATTCAGACACGTGAGGTTGTGCTGAAAAGGATGATACCAAACAAGGCAAAGTAAATAGTTTTTAAAGGTAAAATGTGGAGGGAAAATCAAAAGTAGTTAAAATGGCCAGTTATACCCTGGACCCCAGAGGGTTAAACTTTTTTTTTTAAGTACCGCAATAGTTACTTTTCAAGTAATTAATTACTTTTAGGATATTGTAACTCAGTTACTAACTCAGTTACTTTTTTGAAGAGGTAACTAGTAACTATAATTGAATTACTTTTTCAAAGTAACTTGCCCAACACTGATTATTAGTATAATAATTTATACTAATAAATAATTTCTTAATTATAAAATAATTAAGAAATCTAAAACAAGTATTATTTGACATAAAACAATTTCCCTGTTTTTGTTAAAAATGTCCCTTTTTTTGTTCACATTTCAATTAAATTCCTGTCGTATTTCATTGAATGCAAACAAAGAAACAAACCATAACAATGAAACAAACAAACAAAAGCAAACAAACAGTGATGGGTCAGTATTTGCTATATAATGGTACTACATAATGTTTCTGTTGTTTGACGCACAGCACAGATAAACAGTAACAAAGATTTCATGTTTATATGCAATACTTTGTAATAAACCAACCCTTTTCTGTATCTATACAGCAGAGGACTGAACTGTACTTCGACCTTACCACAGTGACAAATTCAAACTCAGTCTAACTTTTGATCATCTTTTTGCTCATTTATATTTAAATGACATATGTACACCTACCACCGTGGTTAAGTAGCCATAGAAACAAATAACTTCAACATATACATGCATTTTGGGCTTGTGCATGACCAATGTACTCCAGCACTTAAACAAATAGAACTATACCTCTGCCTCTGGAACTCACTATACTTTAAACCCTGGTTAATACCCTAACTATATGCTGTGCTTGAGTGAACACTGATTTAGAGATTGGTTTAATGCCAGGGCAGTCTTTTGTTTTGTAAATGTTGCTGTGCAATTTTCTGGTAGGTGAATTTGTGGTAGGTACTGCTTTGCTTTGGGAAGCTACAGCCATGTGCTTGCTTGTGCAACATTTAGCTGTGTGGTAAATTTCAAAGTAGCATCCACATGCAAACACAGGGTTTCCCAGTGGAAAACAGTGAATTCATCATAATTAAATTCCAGGCTTAAACATATACCGTGGCAAACTTTACTCATTTCACATTACATTTATGCTGGTAATTTTTCCCTTAGCTTTTGATACAAATGGAAATATTAGAAGCAATGGTATCTAACCACCGAGAAAAAACTCTGAACAAAATCATGTTTACATGGGAACATGAATTTATTTAGTTTCTTAACTTTGGAATAATTATTCTTACATTAAGAAATACAGTTATAAATAATGTATAATTGAATAACATTATATGTATGAGAAATTTTTCACAGAAAGAATTATAATTGTTTAATTTAAATAACAACTAAAACTAAAGAATTTTATTATGTACTATTATGTAAACTGTAAAATGTCTGCTTGCAATAGTAACCATTTTTGAACCAAGAATATACTATGATTGGTTTTTGTTCATCAAATTTTTCTTGGTGTTCTTCTCGGGCTTAAACAAAATGATAAAACACTTTGGAGCAAATATACACATTATTAGTCCAAAGCTGGAGGACAGAATGGCAAAAATCTCCACAACTACAGTGAATTTCCCAGGAGAGCTGACATATGCTGGGATAAAGGTGATCCACACTGCACAGAATATTAGCATGCTGAAAGTGATGAATTTGGCTTCATTGAAATTATCAGGTAATTTGCGGGCTAAGACAGCTAAAACAAAACAAAAGGAGGCAAGTAGGCCTATGTAGCCGAGCACAGCCCAGAAGCCTACAGCAGAGCCTAAATCGCATTCCAGGATGATTTTCTCCTTGTATGTGGTTAGATTTTTAATTGGGAATGGAGGGCTAAGTACCAACCAAATTGTACATATTAAAACTTGAATGAAGGTGAAAGACACAACAGTCATTCTTTGCTGTGGAGGACCAAACCATTTCATGACATTACTACCTGGAAGTGTAGCTTTAAAAGCCATTAAAACCACTATGGTTTTCCCAAGTACACAGGAAATACAGAGTACAAAGGTGATGCCAAATGCAGTGTGACGCAGCATGCAGGACCACTCAGATGGTGCTCCAATAAAAGTTAATGAACATAAGAAACACAGAGTCAGTGAGATGAGCAGCAGGAAGCTCAGCTCAGAGTTATTGGCTCGGACAATTGGAGATGTCCTGTGATAAAAGAATACAGCCCCAGTTATGATGGCCAGACAGGCACCAAGAACTGAAAATGTAGCCAGGATGATCCCAAGGATGTCTTGAAATGAAAGAAATTCTACAGGCTTAGGGATACAAGTGTCTCTCTTTGCATTAGGCCAGAACTCTTTGTGGCAGGGTAAACAATCAGCAGAATCTAAATGGAAAGAATAAAGAAAATCAGAGAGGGCTTCTTGTAAAATATTCAGTGTTACAGACATTTGCCATAAAGGCAAATATTTTAGGAAATATGGAAATAATTCTTCTCTACCTGTAGTATTACTAATCTCACCCTCAGGACATAGTATACAATCATAGCAGCAGATGGGTTTTCCTTTCTGCAGCACTTTACGGGTTCCTGGAGGACAACTGGCACTGCACACTGACACCGGCACCTGTAAAAGACATAAAAACAGCAGAATAGATGTAATTATTACACAGCTGTAATAATTTCATTCTTTAAAGTTTAATTCAGATTGTCATTACTTTTGCGGTACCCTCCATCCAGGTTATGTTTCTATTGATCCGGAACTCCTGGCCCACTGGCAGTGATGCATCGTACAGCCCTACAGATACCATTTTAACATCTCCACTTTCACTTTTTTGCCAGTTAACCAACTCATAAATTGCTACAGGATCCCCATTATCATTAAATGACATGTCATAACCGTTTTGGGAAAAATTCACTGTTTTCAGCTGATTTAAAACCTGAAAGGATCAGTTAAGACAGGATGAGAGGAGAGGAGAAAAAAAAGAAAGCAATACTCTGTAATAATTTTTACTTTTACTATTAATAATTAATTTACATTAGCATTTTATTATGGGTAATGAAGTCACCGGAACTGATTTTTGACTGACCTGTTTGGACTCTAACCTGGTCAGTTTGTCACACTGAGATGTGACGTTTTTTCTCTGACACACTGCATTATGAATGGCATGTGCTATTGCATACACAGCCTTGTACACCATGTTAGTAATTCTAAGCTGAGATGTGTCAGTATATGGGCTTTGGAGATTCTGTATGTCTTCTTTTCCATCACACACGTTATTCTTTGTAGCAGCAGCACCTACAGATACAGAAAGACAGGGCAGATGATTTCACCATTGAATGAAAAATTTTAGATGCCTTCTCTCTGATACATTTAACCAATTATCTTAACACTCAAACTCAGATTTGACAAAGGGTTAAAAAAAACATTAGAACTAAAATACTTGAACTTGACCTAGAAGTCTTTATATCAAGTGAGATTATTTTCACTGATGCATCCTTTTTCAAATTCATATTTCATTATTTTGTGGAAATGGATTTGCTCATGAAGCAGCAGCAGACTTTATAACACCATGAGTTTGTCAGAGTAATTTTAAAACTAAGAACACTTTATTACTTTTTTTCAGTGTGCAGTTGAATGCATCCTCCCAGAACTCCGTAAGCAATGCAGAGGCTGCTACTTGAGAGGGAGACAGATTTAGCAGGAAATCTCTGAGACCTGGGATTAAAGACTTCTGAATCCCAAATCCAATGGCCCCAGCACAGAAACTGAAACTTGTTAATTCTGGGCTGGTTACCCATGCCTCACTGCCTATCCACTGGCGAGGTGGGGAAGGCTCATGTGAAAGCTCCTCCAACAGGATTGCCATATCCCCTATAGCTGCAAATGCCACAATAACTATAGCTGTAGACCTTGAGAGACAACATGACACATTAGAAGCTTTTTTGTTTTTAACTGTGTAAAATGCAAAGTATCAATCTCAATAACTTACTGTGGAATATGTCACCACAAAACATTTATTTATAAGAATGTAAACTAATCTCCACACAGTTAATATTTGTAATGTGGAAACCTGCGAATAACATCTGCTACTCTCTGGATCCTGCTCTGTGGGTGAGTCCGATAGAAAGATACAGAGTATTCCACACAGATCCCCTCTTTCTGTGCTGCTTCTAGAAAAGATGCCATGCCATTATTTCCATAATCCGAATCTGATCGAACAGCACCTATCCAAGTCCAGCCAAAGTGTTTTACCATCTTGGCTAGTGCACCAGCTTGGAACTTATCACTGGGAATTGTTCTGAAAAAATTCGGGTACTGCTGCTTGTCAGACAAGCATGCACATGTGGCAAAGTGGCTCACCTAAAGCAAAAGAGGAAACAAAACTCTTTCAATGACAGCACAATCAAAAATAATTCACATCCATATTTTCAATCTAAAGTTTCCAGAAATTCAAATATTTACCTGAGGAATGGTAAAGGAACTGATGACTCGTGACAAGCTGATGGATGGTGTAGACCCAGACTCACCAACAACAGCCATCACCATACCAGATTGGGAGCAGTTATTGCCAATGTAAAACACAGGGTCCAAGCTATTCAAAAACTCAAATGCCACATGCACCGCCACAAGCACAGATGCACACGAGTCATAGATCTGATACCCGAGTTTGATTCCAGGTAGCAGCTCTGTGCTGTTGTTAATTTGTTCAATGGCAAAGATCATTGCACGTGAGAATCGCAGCTCTCGAGATTCCATGCTGGAGACACACAATTATGTTAGTGTTAGAATTTAGCCTACACAGACTTAGGTCAGGTTAAATTTCAAGAAATCGCCCTAACAAACAGGCATTTTTGGACTATGGTCAGATGATCACTGTAAGGGTAACCCTGAGCAATTTATTATGAGAAACTAATGTAAAATACAAACAGGAAGTCAAATTATTTTTATACAAAAATATAAAGTAACACATTTATAAAGCAATTGCTTAACACACTATATAATTTCAGTTTTTAAAACAATAAGCAGAATGTCTATGGATTACTCAGTATTTTTACATATACTAAAATAAAAACAAAGACTTTTCAGCCCAGTACAAAAGCAATGCAGCATCTTTGAACATCAGAATATTTAATTGCTACTCAGTCCAACATCCTTTTAGCACCAATTTCTCTATCTTACTGACCTCCCAGTGCATCTTACTGGCTCAGGCATGGTGGTGTAGTTATTGTTAACTGTGTGCACATAGTTGTGAATAGAAAAAATACCACCAATAGTGAAGTCTCCATCCATTGAGAATACAGGTAGACGAGTGCTACCCTGCGGCTTACAATTCACAGATGAAGCCACAGTACCAGCTAGAGCCCCTGTAAGTGGAGTCCTCTGATACAAATCATTTAGAGAAACACCCAAGGCAGCAGCTGAGTTCAGGTGAAACAAACATACAGCCAATACCAGACCAATGAAAGCCACCACTTTCTCCATCCCTGCTTGATGTCAGGTGTTTCTATATAGCAAGCTTGTGTTCTCACTCATTTTTATAGCTCTTCAGACCTACTAGTTTTGGTATAACTTTTCAAAAGATCATGCCCTTACCTAGTAGCCTTTAATTAAGTCTATATGTTCTATGTCCTATGGATATAGCAATATGATCATATCTCTGTTTTCCTCTTGTGAACCATTACCCAATTAGAATATCTTTTCTAATTTAAATTTAGATACACATCTAATTGATTGATTTTAACAATAAGATAATCTATGATTTATTGTTTCACTACAAATATTTAAAAAAAATATTCAGGAAATATATCATTCTAAAACTTGGCTCAAAGTTCAATTTAAAGTTCACTGCTATGTAATTTATATTCAAAATTGTCATTGGCTGGGTCTCTGACATGCCATGCCAGCATTTTGAATTTTATTCTGTATTATTGAGTTTCTTATGTTAGGTTTGTGATTATTAGTTCATATTTTATTCTTATTTAGGGTTAAGCTGAGCTTTAGGTTAGCCATCATTTATCATCTGTCTCCTTGGTTTTTGTGTTTGGTTTCTTGTCTAGTCTAGTCTGTCAAACGTGTTGTCATGTCTATGTCTCCATGTTTCCTGGTTTATTTTGAAGGAGTCTTGTCTTCTTTGTCATTGTGTTTAGTTCCACTTAACCTGTGACACCATTATGTTCATTCTAGTCAGCTGTTTTCCCATGTGTTTCCACTCCCCCGATCACCTATTGTGTGTATTTAAGTCCTCTGTCTTCCTTTGTTCATTGTCAGGTCGTCTGTTTTACCTTCACGCCTTGTGGATTCATAGTCTTCATAGTAATCATAGTGTCACAGTTTTCATAGCTGTTTCTAGTATCACAGTTAGCCCGCCCTGAAAAAAATCTAATAAGTAAATTTTAAGAGTGGACATTTATTGATATATAGTTGCATTTTCAAAACATGGGTTAAAAAATGGACACAGAGCATGTCCATGAGAATGGAGAGATCATGTATAGCAGTATAGATGGGTTTGATTTGATTATACTGATGATAGTAAAGTAAAATCTAAAGCCAAAAAACCCTACGTCTGATACAGCTCCAGAGACGTGTCAAAATTTTCTAAATATTCTTCTATTGTGTTCTAGAGATTTTAAAAAAATTATTTTGTTTTCCTTGATTTGGTATTACGTAAGTGTATATTTTCAGATTTTAATGCCATGATCTAATTGGCTACACATTTCCAAACACAGGGTCAGAAAAAAAGAGAAAAAAGAAAAGAAAAAAAGTCTTCGCTCCTAAAACTGGCAATAAACACATTAAAAAGATTATTTAATGTTTTTACTGGGTTTTTTTTTATGTATAAAACTATATGATGATGACATAGAACAAGAATTTATGAACATGGGATGGGATATGAGAATTCCAATTGAAAGCTGCTATAAATAGATTAGTGTATGATATGACTGACTGGACCATAATGCTGGAAATTTAAAGGCTAATGCTAGCCTGGGTCTTTGACCCAGAGTTTTGGGTTTTGCACTACTTTGTTTATTGGTTACTTTTTTTCCTTGCTGATTTTTCCCCATTATTGTAAATCATCTGTGTTTAGGGTTTTGTTTTTGCTACCATTGTAATCTGGTTTTCTGTTAGTGTTTCTTGTCTATATTTTGAATTCCTTGGGTTTAAGTCTAGCCTTCCTATCCTCTTGTATCTTGTCAAGTCTTTGTTAATGTATCTCTGTTATTTCTTTTTTTTTTTTTTGTGTGTGTGTGTGTGTGTGTGGGGGGGGGGTATGTATTCTTTTACATTTTGTGTCTTGTATTTAGTATTACTTCCTTTATTGTGCCTTTATTACTTTCGTCCGTCTTTTTACCCTGGTGTGTCTAGCCTTCCTGTCATGTTCGGGTCAAATCTGACCAGTTTACAACTTAAAACACTCATAAATATTGTGTTTTATTATATTCTCCACACATGCACTTGAACATATAAAAGTGATGATCACCTCTTCCATTGAGTTGAGTGTTTTAATACTACTACTATTCTACCTAATTACCTCCTGTATTTATTTAAAGCTTCACTTTGGAATAGTTCCTTGTGAAGTCTGAACCTGTCAAGTGAAAGTCTGCTTTGTTTGCACCTAGTCTGTTTCCCTGCAGTATTCTGGATGGATGAAGAAAAAAAGTCTATGAAGTAGCATGTCAATCATAAAACAGTGCTGAGTAAAGTGCAGGTGTGCAGCAGACTCAGTTCACCGTCCAAATAAATGTAGGTTGAGTGGGGAGGGGCCAGACAGTGTGTTAAAAAGTGATGACTTGCTTGATGCTTGATGAAGACTTGTACTGTGTGATGTCTTGAATGCCCTGCCATAAACTGAGAGTTTTTTGTATTGCTAAAGCGACTCTGGATCATTTTTGCATATATATGTTTTGAAGTTGTATGGCACGGAAGAGTTTGGCCCTGGTTGTTTTAAGATTAGCTTTATTCCTTGACCAAAACACACCATTCTTCTCTCTTTCCTATACATCTCTCTCACTAATGTCTTGCTGAAAAAACAGGGCTTTTTTTAGTTCTTGTGGAAATGTGCTTGAAGATGGCGACATTCTCTGTGTGCTTTCCGATGGAGGAGGACACAGATTCTGTGTACTCATCCAAATTCACACAGCCATCATGAGTAGCTGCATCTTTAAACATGTGCAAGTCTGTGTACTCAAAACAATCAGGCAGTGCTGAGACAACTCCACTCAGCCAGAGTCTGATGGTTCTTCTGGCAGGTCTGGTGCATTTCAGCAGTGATGTGTATGAAGGCCGCATCAACACTGTAGTCTTGTCTAAAGAAATGATGTGAGGGTGCACAGCTGCTTTGTAGACATCACACATTTTGGTGTACACTTTATTCAAGCAGTTCTCTCCTCTTGTAGCAAAGTCCACATGTTGGTACTATTTGGGTGGTACTCTCTCAACATTTGCAAGATTAAAGTCACCAGTCACAATGAAAAATCCATCCGTATTTACAGTCTGGAGCTTGATGATAGGTTTTTACAGTTCTGTTAGTGCTTTTCACGGTCCTGGGTCGTTTGACCCAGTGTTTTGAGTTTTCTTATATTTTGATGTTTATTGTTCATGTTCAAGTCTCATTTCGTTATCTTAAGCTCACATCCATTTTATGTGTTTCAGTAATGTCTCTGTCTCCTGTCTTCTCATCTTGTTTACATGTTTCCCTTCTTGTGTTTCATTCAGTCTCCTCTGTTTGTCATGTGTAGTCTCCTTGTCCATTTAGGTTCCCCTTGTGTCTCTGCCCTGTGTCCCTCTCTGTGTTTATATGTATATGTCCCTTTTCCGTTCCCATGTTCCCCTCATGTTCATTCCATTTCTCCTGCCTATCATGTTTATCGATGTTCCCATGTTCCCCCGCTCCCTCTCTCTCCTGTCCAGCTTGCGTGTCCCAGGTTATTTCTCTCCATGTTTCCTGTTTTATTGTGAAGGTCTTGTGCTCGATGTTCATTGTGTTTAGTTTTGCTTCCAGTGGCGTCATGTTCATTTGTGTCAGTCGTTTCCCCATGTGTTTCCACCTCCCCTCATCACCTCCTGTGTGTATTTAGTCTGTGCATATTCATTCATTCCTTGTTTGTTTGTCTGCTTTGTTACTACATCATGCCATGTTTCCAGGTTTATGATTTCATGCCAGAATGAAAAAAACAGAACAAGAATTCTGTCTGTCTCTTAGTCTGCATTTGGGTGTCCAGTGTGCCCTGTGTCCTGAATATCCTGTGCTGCCCCAGCCTCTGTCTAGTGTGCCCTGTGCAGGTCCAACCCGAAAACTCTGTGTGCCCTATGCAATCCCAACCCATAGAGTATTCTTGAAGTTCTGCAGAGGCCTGGTAATGAACTAATAATTTGATTTAGGTGTGCTGACCCAGGGTTATATCTAAAACCTGCAGGACACCAGCTCTTGAGGCCTTGAGTTCCCCACCCCTGGACTAGGGGAATAGAGGGAACATGAAACACAGAGGCAACAGTAACTAAACGTGGTACACAAGGAAGACAGTGACAGAAAACTAAAGACTAGAAACTAAGCATATAACACATCAAGACCAATAAGGAGAACATAAATAAAACTGAATCAAAGAACAGAAGAACCTAAACACAAATACTGGGTCATGACAGATACCCTTCCAGACACCCCTACGAATAACAAACAAAACAATGTCCAACCCAACCCGGGCAGGTGGCGGGCAGTCCAGGACAGAGGGGTCCAAAAAAAAAGTCCAAAGCAAAACAGTTCAGGAGGCCGACCGCGGAACCAGTGGCAGCGACAGAGCAGTTCTGGAGGCCAACCGCGGAGCCAGCAGCGGCACCTGAGACAAAGCATCTCATGTTGACGAGGCCAACCGACGAGATGTGGTGGCTACACAGGCGGAGCAGGTCCGGAGGCCGACTAGATGGAAAGCGGCAGCGACAACACAGTTTAGATGGTAAATGCGCTTTTCTACTCTTCCGGAGTACTCAAATCGCTGTATACAACATGCCACGTTCATCCAATCACACCCATTCTCACAAGCACTTTCTCTATACGTAGTGCTTTCTAACTACATTCACACACATTCACACTCCAATGGATGCATCGGAGAGCAACTTGGGGTTAGTATCCTGCCCAAGGATACTTGACATGCAGACTGGAGGAGATCAAACCACCAACCTTCGATCAGTAGGTGACCTGCTCTACCTCCTGAGCTACAGCCACCCAGGAGGCCACCTTTTCAGGAAAGATCCTTGGGCAACAGATCTGCAGGGCGACGGTGGTGAAGGAGGGACTTTTCAGAAGCAGAGAAAGGAGATGACCGAAACGAAGAGCTTTAGGTGACTTGGATGGCACCTGTCGTTGGTGTGGCTTGGGGGATGGTTGGCATCGGTGTGGCTTGGTTGATGGACGTGGACGTGCAGGCCGAACACCACATGGACATGTTGGCGTGCTGATCTCTGGCAGAGACAGAGCTGGACCAGACGACCTGCTGACCTCTGGTAGAGACGGAACTGGAGCTGCGGTTGGCATGGCAGCCGGAGGCAGTCAAGCAGCGGGCGGTGCGGCAGCCGTAGGTGGTCAAGCTATGGGCAACGTGTCAGCCACAGGTGGTTGAGCTGCGGGTGGCGTGGCCGGCTGGACTTTGCAGAGCCCCCAGTGGAGACTGGCAAAGGCTGGGCAGACTCTCCAGAGCCCCCAGCAGAGACGGGCGACGGCTGGGCGGACTCTCCAGAGCCCCCAGTGGAGATGAGAAAGTGCTGAAGTAGTTCTCCTGAGCCTCCAGCGGACACAGACAGTGGCATGGAAGCTGCGGGGGGCTGGACCGGCTCTCCTGAGCCTCCACCTAAAATGAGGGAGTGCTGGACCGGCTTATCTGAACCTCCAGTGGAAACGAGGCAGTGCTGGACCGGCTCTCCTGAGCCTCCAGAGGACACGAAGAGTGCTGGACCAGTTCACTGCACCATGGCTCCCCTGCAGCTGGGCCCGGGACCACACCTCCGCCACACACAAATACTGGGTCACAGACCCAGTACTGTGACAGCCAAAGTATTTTACCAGCTTGGCTAATGCATTATCTTCGAACTGGGCACTCAGAAATGGAACTCTTGTCTAGATTCATAAGGTTTATTCACAGGCAATATTCAATGACATAAGATTTAGGTAAATGCACGCTACCACTCAAACGTTTTAGAACACCCCAATTTTTCCAATTTTTTTTTTTAATTTTGCAGTTAATGTCTTATTGCACTCTGAAATGAAAGCATAGCACTAAATGGCACAGGACCAAGTGGACTCAAGAGCACACCAGCTCCTAGAATAAAAGTCTACAGTTTATGAAACTCCTGCAACATAGTCTTGTCCAAGATGGACCGAGAAACCCAGGAACGTTCTTCCGGACTGTAGCCCTCATCCGCGCCTCCGACACCGAGAGTCCATTATGCGAGCGATAGAGTAGGCAGTCAGCCCATCCACAGCCCAGGCGGGTGAAGGGGGCCTGGAAGGAGGGCACAAGGGACTGGAGAGTATACGTTTTATTTGTGACACGTGGAAAACACTGTGTATTCTCATGTTATGGGGAAGTTTAAGCTTGACTGATACCAGATTTACCAAGGCAGAGATTTCAAATGGGCCTATGAAATTAGCCTTGAGCTTCTTGGATTCTGCCCTTACAACTGCGGAGTCTGGTGTGGGGCTCTGATGCCGTTCTGCAATGCGCTTGTTGCGCTCCTTAGCGTGCAACAACGCAGCTCTGGTGGTTCTCCATACCCGACGGCACCTGCACAGATGGACCTGGACAGACGGGACAGTGTCCTCATCTTCGATAGCCGGGAACAAGGGGGGCTGAAAATCTAAGGAGGCCTCAAACTGAGTCAAGCTGAGGACGTGAGGCTGTTGTCGGCGTATTTGATCCATGGCAGCAGCTCACTTCAGATCATTTGGTTTGAGGAGGCAATGCAGCGCAGCAGCCTCCAACTCCTGGTTGTTGTGCTCGGTCTGCCTGTTACTCTGGGGATGAAATCCAGATGAGAGACTGACCTTAGCGTCCAGCGAGGAACTTCTCTTCAGATCCTGTCTGAAGGCTAGGCACACTGTGGTCCATGGTCTGATACGACGTCCTCCCGGATGTCACATGAGTTGTGAGCAATTGCCTGGTTTCCAGGGCCAGTTTAGGGAAGTGTGAAGTTTAGGGAGGGCCACGAAGAAAGCTGTCTTGGAGAACCAATTGACAATGGTGAGTATGTGGTTGTTACGTCCAGAAGTGGATAATCCGGTGACAAAGTCTCGGGCTATGTGTGACCAGGGTTGGGACGGCGTGGACAGAGGCTGCAACAACCCAGCGGTCAGCTGGAGGACTTGTTCTGGACGCAAACAGAGCAGGCCAGGACATATTCACGTACGTTTCGAGACAGCGTTGGCCACCAGAAGTACTGCTGCAGGAAGGCAATGGTGCGGTGCACCCCAGGATGACAGGTAAATCAGGCCGTGTGTCCCCAGTGGAGTACGTGAGCGCAAATGGAAGCAGGCACAAAGAGCCAACCTGGGTGTCCATTCCCAGGATCTGGGTCGGTCCGCTGGGCCTGGTGGACTCAATCTCCCAAGTGACCCAATAGCGAAAGAAGCTGGCAGAACTGGTGCTGGGTCAGCATTGCCTTCGGTGACTGCGAACTGGCGTGACAAGGCGTCCTGTTTGACATTACGGGACCCAGGTGATGGAAAAATGGA
Organism: Pelmatolapia mariae; assembly: GCF_036321145.2. Classification (NCBI taxonomy): domain Eukaryota; kingdom Metazoa; phylum Chordata; class Actinopteri; order Cichliformes; family Cichlidae; genus Pelmatolapia; species Pelmatolapia mariae. The sequence goes on from NC_086239.1 coordinate 25,518,312, forward strand.
AACGAGTGAAAATTCCTGGTCCCCAACATTGTAGTTTCTCTCTGGTGGGGTTAGACGGCGAGAGAAAAAAGCACATAGATGAAGCTTACCATCCCTCTGTTGCAAGAGTACAGCCCCCAGAGGCATCCACCTCCACCACGAATTGCAGGCTGAGGTCCGGTTGGGACAGGTGCAGCGACAAACTGTTCCTTAAGGCAAGAGAAGGTTGATTGGGCCTCAGGAGAGCTTTTACTCGGTTCAATTCAGTTCAATTCAATTTTATTTATATAGCACCAAATCACAACAACAGTCGCTTCAAGGTAGTATACAAAGTAATGAGACTGTATTGACATGAAACTGGCATTTTTCACCTTTCACAAAGAGTCTGTTTTCCAGGAGATGCTCAAGGACCTGTCTGACATGGTTCTCATGCTCTGAAACTGATTTAGAGAAGATTAAGATATCATCAACGTAGGTGAATATGAATGTACGTCGTTCACCAGGCCCTAGAACATGGCCGGTGCATTGGTTAGGCCGAACGGTATCACCAGGTACTCAAAGTGTCCAAGGTACGTATTGAACGCAATCTTCCACTCATCATCTTCACGGATCCTTACCAAGTGATAGGCGTTCAACAGGTCAAGCTTCCTGAAAACAGTGGCTCCCTGGAGGAGCTTGAAAGCAGAGGAGAGCAGAGGTAATGGATACTTGTTTTATTACTCTTATTATGTTTAATCTACGATAGTCTATGCATGGTCTCAAGGATTTGTCCTTCTTCTCGAAAAAGAAGAAACCTGTGCCTACTGGAGATGACGAGCTCTGAATGATGCCTGCTGCAAGCGAATCTGTAATATATGTTTCTATTGCTTTACGTTCCGGCTGCGATTCAGTCAGTGGGCAACTGAGCTCCAGGAAACGGGTTGATGGCGCAGTCGTAAGGCCAATCCGGGGGTAAAGATAATGCTGTATCTTTCTGAAACACTTCTGCTAAATCGTGATAAATAGGTGGCACAGAAGTCAAATCAGGTGTTTCGGAAGGCAAAGATGGTTTATTGGCAGATTTAGGTGGCGTGGCAGATTTCAAACAGGTCATGTGACACTCCTCCCCCGACCCAGACATGCACGCCTTCTTCCATTTGATCTAGGGGTTATGCTGCTGTAACCAGGGATGACCGAGAACGAGTAGTGTCTGGGGTGCAGCAAAAGTAAAGAAGCTGATTCTTTCTGAATGGTTAGCGGAAGGAATGAGTGTGACGAGCTCGCTAGCATGAGTGATGTCAGTGAGACGCTTGCAGTATAAACCTCAGACACAGAGAGCATGAGGCAAGGCTTCTGTGGATATGTTGAGCTGATGAGCTAACTTGGTGTCCATAAAGCTTTGTTCAGCACCCAAATCGATTAGAACCGCCAGAGAATGGGTTTCGAAGCGGTCAGCATTAGACGTGGAGGAGAATTCTTACTTGACAGGTCGACCACCAGTACTCCTACCATTACCCTTTTACTTGCAAAGTACAAGTAGTGACAATATGCCCTTTGCGGCCACAATAGAGGCAGTCACCGGACATCAGGCAGTGATGTCGCTCTGCAGGTGTGAGGTGTAAGCGTCCTGTCTTGGCTTGGCAGTGCTCCCACTGCAGCTTGGCCCATAATGGACTGAGGGCTTGTAGCCTGTCATCCACCTGAATACAGAAAGACATCAAGGCACCTAGGGAAGAGGGCAACTCACGCATGGTTAATTCATCCTTTAACTCGTCGTTTACATTTTTCAATAAGGCTGAGGGCTTCTTGACACGAACTAGTATTTTCGGCCAGAATCCAAAAGTCTATAGAGTAATCCGCCATAATTCTCACAGGAGCACTTCTGCAGGCGTAAGATAAGTGAACACTGGGTGAGGAATCCTGCACATTTGTCCAACCCGCGAACAGCTCCGGTGTGGGTAAGTAACTTTCCATGGATGAAGGTGGAGTGAGAGGAAGAACGGGCCCGTGGCTGAAGCAGAATCTTCCTGTGGAGGAGGGAAATAAGGTGATAATGTGCTTATCAGCGGCGTCTCCTGCGTGACTGCCTGAGTGAGAATGGCAATTTCACCGCGCAGATGTGTGAACATTTGCTCGTGGCGGGACAGCAGCACTTCCTGTGCTGCGAGAGCCTGATGGACCGGATCCTGGTCCACTCAGTCCATGCTGGCTGGATCTTTCTGTCATAGGACAGAACGGTCTCAAGCACAGACCAGCTCTAAGAATAAAAGTCAACAGTTTATTTACACAAAAACAGCAGGTGAAGCTATATACAAAGTGCGAGGGTTCCAGGGATCCAGGGAACAAGGGGAACAGGCTCGTTCACACAATCCAATCCAACACACTCCACACTCCGATCCAATGTTCATTCCATGCTCCTCTTCAGTCGGTCACGCTCTCACTCCATTCACACTACACCACACTGTCAGACACAGGAACAGGAGAGGAAACTGGGACAGTTCCAGGGAATGGAGGTTACTCAACGAACTTCTGAGCATTTAAAGGACTGTTTTTCACCTGCTCCACTTCTGCTACAACCATCACTAAAGTAAGCCGCTTAGGCTTCAGCTTAGGCAGCCGCTCAGGCTTCTACTCAGTCACTCACTCAGGCTGTAGCGCAGCCTGTAGCTCTGTCATTAGCTCAGTATGCTGCTCAGCCATTATCGCAGCCTGCAGCTCAGTCATCCATTTTGTTATCTGTTCAGTCATGAGCGCCGTCATCTGCTCAGTATGCAGTTCAGTTTCCCGCTCAGTCATTAACTCAGTTACCTGCCAAGTCATTAACTCAACTACCTATTCAGCCACCACCTTCACCCGCTCTTTCTATACAACCTGTAAAACCCAAATTAGAATGTATAAGCACAGTCTGCTCAACAAAAAGCAACTCAGGAACAGAGCATCTGGTTTTGTGTTCCTGGACCCGGGCCTTTAGGAAACAGTAAAGTTAAATAGTGTAAAGAAGGGAGCCCACCTGGCTTGCCGTGTAAGGCAGAGGTGTGGTTTCTGGCTCCGCTGCTGGGGAGGGGTGGTGCAACGAGCTCAAGGGGCTGTGCCCGGCAGGCAGGGCAGCTGTGGGACATCTACTAATCTAGGGTCGTCCGTATTTCAGTGATGTCAGGACCAGAGAGGTGGGATGACTAGAGCGCGGTTGGTCTGGAGCTCAGAAGATTAGGTCTCTCTTCCAAGTCTCTGTTAGTACATGAGTTAATAGTTGATCAACAAATCAATTTTCTCTGCCTTACAGAAACCTGGTTGCAGCAAGATGATTATGAGCATGCTGAGGGCGCAGTGTGGCAGCATTTTCCCACACCAGCTTAATCAACCAAAGACCATCACAAAGTTTTAATTAATTTGAAAGCCTGATGCTTACCCTTGTCCAACCTAGCTGGAAAACTCAAAAACCAGTCTTTTTTGTTATCATCTATCGTTCACCTGGGCCTTACACAGAGTTTCTGTCTGATTTCTCAGAGTTGATCTGATTTAGTGGTCACCTCAGATAAGATAATTATTGTGGCTGATTTTAGCATCCATGTAGATGCTAAAAATGACAGCCTCAACACGGCATTTAATCTGTTATTAGAATCAATTGGCTTCTCTCAAATGTAAAAGAACCCACTCATCACTTTCATCGCGCTTTAGATCTTGTTTTAAAATATGCCATAAAACTGAACATTTAACAGTGTTTCCTGAAAACCTTCTCCTGTCTAATCATTTCCTAGTAACATTTAAATTTACAAAAAGTAATTACACAGGAATGAGGAATGGAATTAATCACAGTAGATGTCTTCCTAAAAGTGTTGTAACTGAGTTTAAGAATTCACCAAATGTTATCATCTTCAATGTCCTTTATTATCACAGAGCCGGGCAGCTACCTGAACTCTGCTCCTAGAGAGGTCGATTATCTTGTTAATAATTTTACCTGCTCACTACGTATGACTCTGGATAGTATAATTCCTGTGAAAAAAGAGCCTCTAATCAGAAGCACTTTACTCCCTGGTAAAACTCTTAAAAGTGCACCTTACAGCAGATAACTCATAAGTTCGCTGCTTTATGAGAAAGCCCTCCAGAAAACTAGAACATCTTACTATTCATCACTGATTGAAGAAAATAAGAACACCCCTTGGTTTCTCTTCAGCACTGCAGCCAGGCTGACAAAAAGTCAGAGCGCTGTTGAGCCAACCATTCCTTTAACATTAGCTAGTAATGACTTCATGAATTTCTTCACAAATAAAATTTTAACCATTAGAGAAACAATGACTCATAATCATCTCACATATGTAACATTATCTACAGCTACTTTCAGCACCATTGATATTCATTTAGTCTTTTTCTCCAATTGATCTTTGAGTCAATTTTAGTAATTACTTCCTCCAAACCATCAATGTGTCTTTTAGACCAGCGGTCCCCAACCCCCGGGCCTCGGACCGGTACCGGTCCGTGAGTCGTTTGGTACCGGGCCGCGAGAGTTGAGGCTCAGGTGTGAAATGTATGGTTTTCAGGGTTTTTATCGGTTTTCAGCGTTATTTTGTTATCGTTTTTATCATTAACTCGGTTTTCCTGGGTCTTTTCACGTGTGTTATGAATAAATCTTCTTTTTTTCGGTACCGGTACTAGTTTTATTTTGTTGTATTTATCCGCAACACCTTAAAGACCGGTCCGTGAAAATATTGTCGGGCATAAACCGGTCCGTGGCGCAAAAAAGGTTGGGGACCGCTGTTTTAGACCCCATTGCTAAAGGACTGCTCAAAGAAGTCCTGCCATTAATCAATGCTTCAGTCTTAAATATGATCAACCTATCTCTAATAATCGGCTATGTACCACAGGCCTTCAAGCTCGCAGCAGTTAAGATCAGTTATGATCAAAAAGCCATCTCTTGACCCAGCAGACTTAGTTACTTATGGGCCAATTTCCAACCTTGTTTTTATATCAAAAATTCTTGAAAGAGTGGTTGTCAAACAGCTAACAGATCATCTGCAGAGGAATTACTAATTTGAAGAGTTTCAGTCAGGTTTCAGAGCTCATCACAGTACAGAAACATCTTTAGTGAAGGTTACAAATGATCGTCTTATAGCCTCTGACAGTGGACTCATCTCTGTGCTTACCCTGCTAGACCTCAGTGCAGTGTTGAATACTGTTAACCATAATATCTTATTAGAGCGATTAGAATATGCTGTAAGTATTACAGGTACTGCGCTGCAGTGGTTTGTATCATATGTATCTAACAGACTCCAATTTGTTCATGTAAATGGAGAGTCCTCTTCACACACTAAGGTCAATTATGGAGTTCCACATGGTTCTGATTCCGTTTACATTACACGTTTCCCTTAGGCAGTATCATCAGAAAGCCTAGCTTATATTTTTACTGCTATGCTGATGACACTCAACTTTATCTATCCATGAAGCCAGATAACACACACCAATTAGTTAAACTACAGGAATGTCTTAAAGACATAAAGATCTGGATGGCCTCTAATTTTCTACTTCTAAATTCAGATCAATCTGAGGTTACTGCACTCGGCCATGAAAACCTAGAAATATTGCATCTCAGAATCAGAATCAGAAAGGGTTTTATTGCCAAATGTTGAGCAGGTTTACAACATTAGAAAATTGCTGCGGTACTTAGTGCAAACATACTGTCATATAACACTTAAATAGACATAAAAATAAGAATTAAAAGTGCTAAGTAGATAGATATATACATGAGTGCAGGTGGTGATCAGTGCCAAACATGGAATGATGCAGTGAACACAGTGTAGGGTCATGTGTTAGTGGTGGGAACAGTCATATGGTTATTGTTCATGAGTCCAACAGCAGAGGGGAAGAAACTGTTCTAATGGCGAGAGGTTCTGGTGCGAATGAACCGGAGCCTCCTGCCTGAGGGGAGCAGGTCAAACAGACTGTGTCCAGGGTGAGAAGGGTCAGCTGTGATCCGAGCTGCATGCCCCAGTGTCCTGGAGGTGTACAGGTCCTGCAGAGATGGGAGTCTGCAGCCAATCACCTTCTCAGCAGAGCGCACAACACGCTGCAGTCTCTGTTTGTCCCTGATAGTGGCTCCAGCATACCACACGGTGATGGAGGAGGTGAGGATGGACTCGATGATTGCGGTGTAGAATTGCATCATTGTCCGTGTTGGCAGGTTGAATTTCTTCAGCTGCCACAGGAAGTACATCCTCTGCTGGGCTTTCTTAATGACGGAGGTGATGGTGGGCTCCCACTTCAGGTCCTGGGTGATGGTGGTACCCAGGAAGCGGAATGAGTCCACAGAGGTGATGAGGGTGTCATTCAGGATGATGGGGGGGAGTGGGGCTGTGTGCTTCCTGAAGTCCACAATAATCTCCACTGTCTTCTGGACATACAGCACCAGGTTGTTGTGGCTGCACCAGGACACCAGACGTTCAACCTCCCTCCTGTAGGCAGACTCATCCCCGTCCGAGATGAGTCCAATAACGGTGGTGTCATCTGCAAACTTGATTAGCTTGACAGACTGGTGGGTGGAGGTGCAGCAGTTGGTGTACAGGGAGAAGAGCAGAGGAGAAAGAACACAACCCTGGGGGGAGCCGGTGCTGATGGTCCGGAAGTCCGAGACATTCTTTCCCAGCCTCACATGCTGCTTCCTGTCCGTCAGGAAGTCAGTGATCCACCGGCAGATGGGATCAGGCACATTCATCTGGGAAAGCTTGCCTTGGAGATGGTCTGGAAGGATGGTGTTGAAGGCAGAGCTGAAGTCCACAAACAGGATCCTGGCGTAGGTTCCTGGGGAGTCCAGATGCTGCAGGATGAAGTGTAGAGCCATGTTGATAGCGTCGTCTACAGACCTGTTGGCTCTGTATGCAAACTGCAGGGGGTCCAGGAGGGGGGCCGTGAGGGTCTTGAGGTAGGAGAGAACCAGGCGCTCAAATGACTTCATGACCACAGATGTCAGAGCCACAGGTCTGTAGTCATTTAGTCCAGTGATCCTAGGTTTCTTGGGGACAGGGATTATGGTAGAGGACTTGAAGCAGGCAGGCACATGACATGCCTGCAGTGAGGAGTTGAAAATGCCAGAAAACACTGGGGCCAGCTCGTTTGCACAGTGTCTGAGGGTGGCAGGAGACACACCATCTGGGCCAGGAGCTTTTCGAGCATTCAGACTCTTAAACTGCTTCCTCACATCTGCTTCATGAATATGAAGAGTTGTGGTGGGAGAAGGTGGTGTGAAATCCTCCTTGGTGTGGTGTGTGGAGGGAGGTGTTGTAGGTGAAGTTTTTGATGGTGGTGATGGCTCTATGGAGGGGGGAGAGGTGGGGGAATGAGTGTCCAAAGTGTCTCTATTGTTGGGGCCGTTGGAGGTGTGAAGGCTGCTTGATGGCTCATCAAAACGGCAGTAAAAGTCATTAAGGGTGTTGGCCAAAAGCAAGTTATCAGTGGAGTGGGGGGTTTTAGGCTTGTAGTTGGTGCTATTCCTAAAACTTTTCCACACAGAGGCCGAGTCATTCTCTGAGATCTGCTGCTGCATCTTCTCAGAGTGCTGATGTTTAGCAATGTCCACTTCTTTAGTGAACCTGTACTTGGCCTCTCTGTAGCAGTCCCTGTCTCCGCTTCTGAACGCCTTTCTCTTTTCCAGCCACAGCTTTTTGAGTTTAGGAGTAAACCAGGGTTTGTCATTGTTATAACTCACCCTGGTGCGTGATGGCACAATGCTGTCCTCACAGAAGTGGATATAGGAGGTGACAATGTCCGTAAACTCGTCCAAGCTGTTAGAAGCAGCCTTCATTGTGTCCCAGTCTGTGGACTCCAAACACGTGCGAAGCTCCTCCACAGCCTCGTTGCTCCACAGTTTTTTAGTCCTCACGACAGGTTTGGAGAGCTTCAGCCTCTGTCTGTACGCGGGGATCAGGTGGATCATGACGTGGTCAGAAAGTCCGAGTGAAGCGCGGGGCACCGCGCGATAGGCCCCGCTGATCATGCTGTAACAATGGTCCAATGTCCTCTCCTCTCTGGTTGGGCATTTAATATACTGCTTGTATTTGGGAAGCTCTTGGCTCAGATTGGCTTTGTTAAAGTCCCCAAGAGCAATAATGAGAGAGTCCGGGAATATCCGCTCCATGTGCAGTATCTGCTCCGTGAGTGCGCACTGAGCTGCCTGCACATCCGCATCTGGCGGGATGTAAACAGCGGCCAAGATGAATGAAGCAAACTCCCGCGGAGAATAAAACGGTTTGCAGTGAATAAAAAGGTATTCCAGAGAGGAAGAGCAGTGCTGAGCAATCACTGTTACATCTGTGCACCAGCCACTATTAATGTAGAAGCAGACACCTCCACCTGTGGTCTTACCAGAGAGAGAGGCCTGCCGGTCCGCGCGCAGCAAATGAAAACCCTCCAGCTTGAACGCGCAGTCCGGGATGTCCTCACAGAGCCAAGACTCTGTAAAACATAAGACACAGGAGGAGGCAAAGTCTCTGTTCATGCTTCTCATCAGGGCCAGCTCGTCCATCTTATTCCTGAGTGAGCGTAAGTTGGAGAGGAAGATCCCAGAAAGAGCAGTTCGCAGTCCGCGTCTCCTCAGACGCACGAGTGCGCCGGCTCGCTTTCCTCTCCTTCGGCGTAATAACCAGATTATTACTCTGGATGGCATAACCTTGGCATCCAGTAACACTGTGAGGAACCTTGGAGTCATTTTTGACCAGGATATGTCCCTCAATGCAAATATTGAACAACTATGTAGGCCTGCTTTCTTCCATTTACTCAATATCTCTAAAATTTGAAATATCCTGTCTTGGAGTGACACTGAAAAACTAGTTCATGCATTCATTACTTCCAGACTGGACTAATGTAATTCATTATTATCAGGTTGTCCTAAAAACTCCCTGAAAAGCCTTCAGTTAATCCAAAATGCTGCAGCAAGAGTACTGACAGGGACTAGAAAGAGAGAGCATATTTCTCCTGTATTGACTTCCTTTCATTGGCTCCCTGTTAAATTCGGAATTGAATTCAAAATCCTGCTCCTCACATACAAGGTCTTGAATAATCAGGCCCTTATCTTGATGACCTTATAGTACCATACCATCCCATTAGAGTACTTCGCTCTCCCACTGCAGGCTTACTTGTTGTTCCTAGAGTGTTTTAAAGTAGAATGGGAGGCAGAGCCTTCAGTTTTCAGGCCCCTCTTCTATGGAACCAGCTTCCAGCTGAACATATTTTAAAAACACTATCCAGAATCACAAAGACATCTCACAAAGACATCTCTCATATACTATTTTATTTAGCTTCAAATTCAAATATGAGCATTTTATTAATTACTCTGAAAAACACTGAAACTATAAATGTTCATCTTTGATATTTTCCAGTCATCCCTTTCTTAATATTCCTCTCAGGATGCAGTAAAATAATATAACATTTGGGAACAAATATACATAGTAACAATCCAAAACTGGATGCTAAGATAGCAAATATTTCCACTGCCATGGAAAATTTCGCAGGAGAACTGACATAAGCTGGGATGAAAGAAATCCATACAGCCCAGAAAATCAGCATGCTGAAGGTGATGAACTTTGCTTCGTTGAACGTGTCCGGTAGCTTTCGTCCAAAGAATGCTAGGAGAAGACAGACAAAGGCCAATAGGCCAATGTAACCAAGGAGCAGGTAGAATCCAGGAGGCCATGGCTCTTTACACTTCACAACAATCTAATAATGTTAAACAAGTATGAATACAGGGAGATTTTATATGAATTCTCTCAGAGCCTCTCTCTCACGCTTTTTCTATATATACATATATATATCTATGTACAGATAAATATATATATATATATACATAGACAGATACATATATAGATCGATAACTCAAAAACCTAAACACTGGATAACCAGACCCAGGACCGTGACAATATCTATCTATCTATCTATCTATCTATTAGAGATGTGCAAAGCAGCCGGTAAAATTACACTTCTAACAAATGATATAGTGTAAGTATTCTTTAATTATATCCAATTATATCCATTATAATAATTATGGATATGCAATATTAGTTGATGTTTTTCCTTAAATCCAGCAATGAACATGTAACAAGGTCATTGTCATTGAAAAGAAAATAACATAACAGCCATTTGCTGTTGTTATTTATGTTATTGCCAGATGACTCAGCAGCAGCAACACTCTTCTATTTAGTTCCCCAAATCAATGTGAGGAGTTTCAGCTAAGTTAATAAGTGACAACTACACAAGCATTGTTTTAGCCTTTTAAACTGAACGTTAACGTTACTCTGTCAACAGCCTATTGTCTAAATTACCGAGCTAACAGAGCTACGTAAACAGAACAAACATGAGAGCACCTGACTGCAGACGTCAATAATGCAGCGCAATGGAATAATCTCCCGATCTTCGTGAAAGTTATAAACTGCCTCCGGAACCAAGTTAAGGTACAAAAAAATCTATTCAACAAAAATAGTGATGCAGTTCAGCCCTTTTTCGCTCAGCCGAGCCTTCTCTGCTGCTGTGTGGAGCAGCACGTGACAGTCACCTCTTTCACACGTCGCTCACTTATCCAGTCATGCACTGCGGTCTCATAAGAAAACTCAGCTTTTTAATATAAAGTTTTCCCTTGTTCCTGAATACAAATATTTTTTAAAGTATTTAAATTATTCGTAAAAAACAGGTTATTTGTGCCTTTCCGAATACCGTATTCAGGTTCAGCTCCACCCCTGCTATCTATCTATCTATCTATCTATCTATCTATCTATCTATCTATCTATCTATCTATTAGGGGTGCAACGATACTCGTATCGATATTGAACCGTTCGATACAGTGCTTTCGGTTCGGTACGCATGTGTATCGAACAATACAAAATTTTTAATTTATTTTATCAACTTTTCTTCTGACGATGCTGTGGATCTGCGTTCGACTACTCCGCCTAGGCTGCACTGTCGAGCGCAGATCCACTGAGCGCAGCGCAAGCTAGCAAGACAGAAGCTTAGCTCATTGCAGCATGGCAAATTGAACCTCCCCCACCCTCATTCAGACCTGGCCTTTGGAACTATTTTGGTCTTCATGTGAAGTATGACCCTGAAGGTAAGCGCATCATGGACAAAAGTAAAACAGCATGTCGGATGTGCCACGCAATGCTCAATTACATGGGTGGGAACTAGTGCGTTAGCGCAGTTTGCTCGTTAACATGTTGATGCCGTCCAGCCCCACGCACGGGGCGATCTGCGGTAGCTCGTTAACGGAGATTTGCCTTGTTGTGGCGTTAATGTCATTTCAGATTAACGCTGACAGCACCAGTGGGAACACAATGAATATGACTGCACATTTACTCCGACATCATCCTAGTGCAAAGACAAGTGGAAGCAGACAAAAACAACAAGCACGCATGCTACAAACTTTACCCGAGTCATTTAGACAGCCGTTAGCACATGATTCTCCTTATGGGGACCTGATATGTTTAATATGCTGCTTAGAGTATACCCCAGAAGAAGGGTATAGTATAGCTTTTATTTTGGAAAGAGCCATTTCTCTGTAATAAACTCTCTTTTCCAAAGATGAGGGATTTTTCCATGAGATATTTATTTTTTTATTACTTTGTCGTTTCAGCAACATTAAATTTAAAAACTGTACTTTTGAGTTAAAATATATATTTATAATTTTAATAAATGACAAATTAAAAAAGCATGAACATTCTTTTGTATCGAAAAAATATCGAACCGTGACACCAAAGTATCGAACCGAACCAAACCGTGAATTTTGTGTATCGTTGCACCCCTACTATCTATCTATCTATCTATCTATCTATCTATCTATCTATCTATCTATCTATCTATCTATCGGGAGATACATATATAGATAGATAAATATTGTCACAGTCCTGGGTCTGGTGATCCAGTGTTTATGTTTTTGAGTTAAGTTATACTTTCTGGATTATGGATTTCTGTTTGTATTATAATTATAGTTCTCAGTTCTATTACGGTGCCTTCCCTATGCTCTTTTCTCTCATGTCTCTGTTATGTTTTCTTCTGTTATTCTTGGTCTCATCGGTGTGTGTCTTCTCATCATTTCCTGTTTTACTTTCACAGTCTGTGTCCTATGTTAATGTTTCTGGTTTTGCGTCTCCCTGGTCCCGTAATTAGTGACAGCTGTGTTCCCCATCTGGTCCTCATTCCCTCATTTTCCTCTTGTATTTATCGTCTCTGTTTTCATCTGTTTTGCATTGTGTCGTACCCTCTCCAAGCTGTGTGTTCTGTCTTCCTTGCCTGCCTGGTTTATTGTACTCTTCAGTTTAGTTTGTTTTGCTTGGGTCCAGCAATAAAGCTGTGTTGTTGTTTTTTTGTTTTTTTTTTCTTTTATATTTCTGAAGTATGACGGAAGGGAAAAGCTACATTATTTCATATTTTAAAAAAATCCGATTTCATATGATCAAATTTATGTCAAAAAGTTCATATTTATTCCCTCCTATGTCATGTGTGAGTACTGTACTGTAAATGTCATATATATCAGATGATACTGATAACCTTTTTTTTTTTTTTTTGGCCTGTCCCATTTGGTTCTTTAGCCGTCAGAATTGTTGTCTGAAGACCAACAAGGATACCCAATGGATTTACTTTGCCAAATGGATCATCACGGCCTTGCCGTATTGGTCCATTTGATCAACCTTTGTTGTTATTATTTATTTTATTTTCAGTTGTTACAGACGGGACAGACATGACTGAGGGATAGGAAAGGGAGAAAGAAAGATGAAGGAAAAGAAAAACAAAAGGGAAGAGGAACAGTGAGAAAGGGCTCTTAAAAAGAGAAAAAAAATCTCCTGGATCACCTGTTGAGAGAAAAAGAAAAGAAAACAAGCAAAAAAAAACAGAGCAACACACTAAACACAGCACCATCACGTTAATCTAGCTAAGTGTAAACAGCAGTAAATACTAAATATTGAATGTTGTTGTGTAGCAAGCAGGACCGACAGCGCACATTGTGCTTGGAAATAAAGGTGTAGTTTATGTCTATGAACAGTGAACACCCGTGTGCACACCTGTGTGGATCAGCGCGCTTGTATTCAAAAGGTTTCCCCATGAGCCTGGGCCCCCTTTCCCTGGCGGGTTGCAGAGTATGGGGGTGCCTACTGGGGTCAGCGGGGGAGCTGGCCCCAAGGAAGGGTCACTTGCCCCTCCCTTCCTTCCCTCCCCATCTCAAGCTGCCTCCCTCTTCCCGCTCCACCACAATCACCCACACATGCAGGGCCTTTGGGTAAAGGTGTGTCACCAGGGTGCAGGGGAGGCATCCCCCCCCCCCCCCCCCCCCCCCGTCCCCTTCTGGCTGCCTGTGCCTCAATTTTATCCCACAACTTAGACATTCACATTGCTCACACTCTCATAACACATACATATAGGATCCTGGGGGTGGGCACGCTACACGGAATCCAAAAGACCATCAGGGTGTACAACCTCACCCCTGGCGTCGTTGCCCACCTCTCAATTTTAAACACATGTAGACATTGAGGGCTATCAGGAGGGGCTATGCGCTTACCTGCTGCTCTCTGGCAGGTAGCTCCATGCCCTCCTGGGTTTTAAATGCACCTTAGAACACACATTCATCAACACTACATATGAGCGGGCGGAGGGAGGTTTGGAGTCTTCACACACCCCCGTTCTCTGCAGCCTGCTGGAGCGGGGGGGCTAGGAGGAGGAGCTGGCCGTCCGATTGGGGTCTGGAATGTGGGGCCTCCCTGCTGCTGCCGAGTTGGGGCAGTCTGCTTCTCTTCACCCCAGGGAAAAGGATAACACCACCTGGGTCTGGGTGCAGTTTCCCCCTCCAGGGGCAAGGGTACCTAGACCTGGGGCTTAGAGTACACTTGGGGAGTGTGATTGTGTGTACAGTGTCTCTTTATGTCTCTCTCCACGTTGGATGAGTGTTGAGTAATTGCATATGAGAGCATGAGGGTGGGAATGGATGTTTGTATCTGTGTGTGCCTGTATGTCTGTGTCTATATGTCAGGTTGGGTATCAGATGCCACCTCTCTAGGGACATCTCAAGCCCTCCAAGGTATGGAGGCCTATCTTCCCCCACCACTTCCCCTGCTAGTGGCAGACGCCCTCAGACTTCGGTGCATGGTGGTTTTTTGTGTCTGGGGATGGGCGTCCAGGTACACACCGGTTCACTCCTTGGTGGCTGCTTATCGGGGCCTGGAGCCTGGGGCTCGCTCGGGCCACTTTGGGGGTGGGGTGCCCTCGGCCTCTCAGCCTGGGGCTCAGTCACTCTGGCACAGCTGGCTGCGGAGCTCACGGACACGTCACTGCAACCCCCCCTGGCTTCTGCTCCGCGGCTGCTGAGTGACCCCTCATCTGGGGCTCTCCTCAGCTCTTTCTGGGATAGTGGTGCGGCTGCTGCTCTGTTGGTCTTCCTTGGTCTCTTGTGTTCTGGGGGCCTCTGGATGTCTGGAGTTTGATCTCCTCCATACCTGCTTCATGCCCTGGTGGACGGGGCTGTGGCCCCCCACACCCTCTAGCAGATCATTACATGAAGGAACCTTTTAAATACAAGTGCGCTCATGCTCACAGGTGTACACACGGGTGCTCACACACACAAACTACACCCTTTTTGGCTCCTACCTCAAAGCACACTGTGCGCTGTCGATCTTACGTCCTGCACAATAATGTTTAATATTTAGTATTTACTCTTATATTCCCATAGATCATCATAATGTTGTTTATTATATTGCTCTCTTTTTCTTCTGCTTGTTTTCTCTTTTTTCTTTCTCAACAGGTGATCCAGGTGATTGATATATGTATTTTTTGTCTGCTTATTTTGTTGGTTTTTGGTTTTTGCCCTTTATCCCCGTCCCTCTTCTCTGCTGTTTTTCTTTCCCTCTTTCTTTCTCCCCTTTCTTTTCCTCATTTAGCAAGTGAAAATAAAATAAAATAAACAATAAAAGGTGAATCAAATAGACCATTACGGCAAGGCTGGGATGGTCCATTTGGTAAAGTAAATCCGTTGGCCATCTTTCTTCGCCTTTAGCCAATAATTCTGATGGCAAAAGAGCCAAACGGGACAGGCAAAAAAAAAAAAAAAAGGTTTCCCCATGTAATGGTCTGCTAGAGGATATAGAGAGCCATTGCCCTGTCCCCCAGGGCATGAAGCAGGCATGGAGGAGATCCATGCTCCAGACATCCAGAGGCCCCAGAGTGCGAGAGCCCAAGGAGGACCACTGGAGGGGCATCCTTGCCACCCTCCTGGGAAGAGCTGAGGAGAGCCCCAGATGATGAGTCACCCAGTAGCCACGGAGCAGAAGCCAGAGGGGGCTGCACTGGCGTGCCCGCCGGCTCTGCCGGCAGCCAGCTGTGCCAGAGTGAACCGAGCCGCAGGCCCAGATACCGGAGGCCCGAGGGCCCCCTTCGCCCCGGAAGAGGCCTGACCGAGCAACAGGCACCAGGCCCCGCCAAGTAGTCACCGGGAGTGAGCTGGTACATCCCTGAGCGCCCAGCCCCGAACACCAAGAACCACCAACGCACCGACCCCTGAGGGCATCAGTTACCGGCAGGGAGTGTGGTGAGGGGAGATAGGCCTTTGGAGGGCCTGGGCCTCCCCTGCACCCTGGTGACAAACCCGCACCCCAAGGCCCTACCTGTGTGGGTGGGAAGAGGGAGGCAGCCGGGATGGGGAGGAAAAGAAGGGAGAACCATCATGGAAGGACAGTCTCCTGCACGGTATGTACCACCAGCAGATAGAGGAGATGGCTGACATCCAGAAATCCTACCAGTGGCTGGACAAAGCTGGACTGAAAGACAGCACAGAGGCACTAATCATGGCAGCACAGGAACAAGCTCTAAGCACAAGATCCATAGAGGCTGGGGTCTATCACACCAGGCAAGACCCCAGGTACAGGCTGTGTAAAGATGCCCCTGAGACAATCCAGGACATAACAGCAGGGTGCAAGATGCTAGCAGGCAAGGCATACATGAAACGCAATAACCAAGTGTCCGGCAGAGTATACAGAAACATTTGTGCCGAATATGGCCTGGAAGTCCCAAAGTCAAAATGGAAGACGGCCCCAAGGGTGGTTTAGAATGATGGAGCTAAGATCCTGTGGGACTTCCAGATACAGACGAACAAAATGGTGGTAGTTAACCAACCTGACATAGTGGTGGTAGACAAACAGAAGAAGACAGCCGTAGTGATAGATAAATCTTGAGAAATACCAAGGGTTCAGAGAAGAGATGGAGAAGATGTGGAGGGTGAAGGTAACAGTGGTCCCAGTGGTAATCGGAGCACTACATGCGATGACTCCCAAGCTAGGCAAGTGGCTCCAGCACATCCCAGGAACAACATTGGAGATCTCTGTCCAGAAGAGTGCTGCCCTAGGAACAGCTAAGATGGACCCTCAAGCTCCCAGGCCTCTTGTAGAGGACCCAAGTTTGAAGGATAGAATATATGTATATCTATCTATCTATCTATCTATCTATCTATATATATATATATATATATATATATATATATATATATATATATATATATATATATATATATATATATATATATATAAAAAAAAAACAGGGCGTTGTTGGAATGCTACTACGCAAGTAACCCTGGCGGAAGGGCTTACATGAATAGGATGAGGGACCTATGGATTCTTCGATAACCAACATCCACAATGACGGCGAAACAACTAGTAGCTCAGTGTTTCAACATTCGAAAGAAGGGACTGCTCTCACAGCTAGAGATTGACGAGGTACAACATAAATGCTACAGCAAGGAGGAGTCAGGACGCCAGGTCAGGGGGGAGATATCATCACCCCCACCTGAGATTGGGTACAAAGCCCCAAGTGCGATAGGGGAAGGATCGTTGAGTGCGAGAGGAACTGACCTGAAAGATAGGATCATGGCCAAGCTTGAAACCTGGATCCCCCGTAGCCGGTTACCAAGATTACGCGAAGTACCCTCAGAAGGTCTGCTAGATGATGTTAATGCAGCACTATGGATGATACCTAAAGCCACACTTACCGAGACTAACAAGCTGATCTACAGTACGGCAGCAGTGATCAGTGAGATGCTTGGCTATAAGTTGAACAGCCACAAGGAGCAGTACCCTCCATGGAGAAGGAGGCTAGAGGGCAAGATCAAAGTAGCACGGAGGGAGGTTAGCCAACTAACGGAGTTGCAGAAAGGTGCGACAAAGAAGGTGCATAAGAAATACAGCAAGCTGTCCATACCTGAGGCCTTGGAAACTGCCAAGCAAAGACTCACAGCCTTGGCCAGCCGCTTGAGGAGATACACCAGAGAGATAGAAGGCAGGAGAATAAACCAGCTGTTCTCAACAGAACCAGCAAAGGTGTACGCTCAGTGGCAAGGGAACAATAAGAGAACAGCACCACCAAGGCTGGAGACGGAGCAATACTGGAAGAGCATATGGGAGAAGGACGCAACCCATAACGGCAATGCTCAGTGGCTAGTGGATCTGAGGGCAGACCATAGCGACCTCCCTGAACAGGGTCCAGTAACCATCACAGTGGCAGATATCCAAGAAAGGAAGGGGGCCGGGGACTGGTGAGTGTCAGCACCACAGTCCAGGATGGGACAAGAAACATCCACGAATACATCACGAAGATGGCCCCAACTGACAGCGTGCTCAGTGAATACCTCAGGCCGCAGAAACCCAAGAAAGAGGAGGAAGGCGAGGAACCATCATGGAAGGACAGGCCCCTGCACGGTATGTACCACCGGCAGATAGAGGAGGTGGCTGATACCCAGAAATCCTACCAGTGGCTTGACAAAGCTGGACTGAAAGACAGCACGGAGGCACTAATCATGGGAGCACAGGAACAAGCACTGAGCACAAGATCCATAGAGGCTGGGGTCTATCACACCAGGCAAGACCCCAGGTGCAGGCTGTGTAAAGATGCCCCAGAGACAATCCAGCACATAACAGCAGGGTGCAAGATGCTAGCAGGCAAGGCATACATGGAACGCCATAACCAAGTGGCCGGCATAGTGTACAGGAACATCTGTGCCGAGTATAACCTGGAAGTCCCGAGGTCAAAATGGGAGATGCCCCCAAGGGTGGTGGAGAATGACCGAGCTAAGATCCTGTGGGACTTCCAGATACATACAGACAAAATGGTGGTGGCTAACCAACCGGACATAGTGGTGGTAGACAAACAGAACAAGACGGCCGTAGTGATCGATGTAGCGGTTCCGAATGACAGCAATATCAGGAAGAAGGAACACGAGAAGCTGGAGAAATACCAAGGGCTCAGAGAAGAGCTCGAGAGGATGTGGAGGGTGAAGGTAACGGTGGTCCCCGTGGTAATCGGAGCACTAGGTGCGGTGACTCCCAAGCTAGGCGAGTGGCTCCAGCAGATCCCGGGAACAACATCGGAGGTCTCTGTCCAGAAGAGCGCAGTCCTGGGAACAGCTAAGATACTGCGCAGGACCCTCAAGCTCCCAGGCCTCTGGTAGAGGACCCGAGCTTGAAGGATAAACCGCCCGCAGGGGCGTGCTGGGTGTTTTTTTTTTTTTTAAAGTTTAAATGGTTTTAAAGCTGGTGAAAGATACAAAATATGTAAAACATGAATCTGAACTGAAAAATCAATAATAATTGCAGACAGCCACATGTGTTCACCTCATACTTGATCATCTTCAGTAACATTTTCAATTTGACAATTTTGTGTCAAAATTGATCAGGTCATCAAGAAGTAGTGGACATTATAAGTTTGACAGGATCATTTAAAAACAAAGAAAAAGCCACTTGAAAGGGAAACAGATTCAGCAGGAAGTCTCTGAGACCTGCAATTATAGACTTCTGAATCCCAAATCCAACGGCCCCGGCACATAAACTGAACCTTTTCATTTTGTATTGGTTACCCATGATTCATTGCCTGTCCACTGGCTAGGTGGGGAAGACTCAATACAGGCACTCTGGGTGAATGGCTGTATTTTTCCGCTATATGACGGTGTTTCCTCCTCTGGGCGGAGTCCTTCCCCTTTTTCCTCCAGCTGAAGCCGATCATCTTGGCAGTATATAAGACCAGCACACACGAGTCGCCGCCAGAACATCAGCTAACCAGCATTAGTTCAAGGCTCTCTCATGTTGCTTGCAAACTTAATGCTTAATACTCATGTTGTTCTCCTGTGTCTACAGGTCACCCAAGGAAACCGCATCGACATCCGTGCAGTATTCTCATGCACCTGGTCGCTGGTCTTACCTGCATTGAGTCTTTCACAGCTTCTTAGCGGACTCCACTCATCACCTCATCTGCCTGCCTCCCTGTCTAACTCTCAAATGCCTACAAAGATAAATATGATGCACATGCATATTTTAAAGGAAAGGTTGCAAGAAATTCAAAATACTTACGGGATGTTGGGACCTGATGACTTGCGACATGCTGATGGATGGCGTAGACCCAGAGTCACCGAAACAGCTATCACCTTACCAGGTTGTGAGCAGTTTTGACCAGTTGAAAACACAGAGTCAAATATATTTAGCAATTGAAATGCTACATGCACTGCCACAGGCACTAAGCCACATGAGTCATAGATCTGATACCTGAGCCTGATTCCGGGAAGGAGTTTTGTGCTGTTGTTAATCTCTTCGGCAGCAAAGGGAAAAAAAAATCAGAATGTTGCTCATTTTTATAGCACTAGACAAAAATGCAATGTAACATCATACATTTAAAATAATTCCTTGATATTTTGATCACCTGCTTCTTTCCATTACTAACCTTTCTTTGCATTTGCTGCAAAATGCAAAACTGCTTGTTTCTATTTATTAGCATATTAATAACTAGGTTCTAACCTTTAAAAACAAACTTAATACCATGGTCATGATAGCTGAATAAAGATAAGATAAGAATTTATTGATCCCACAGCAGGGAAATTACCTCAGCTCAGGTACAGATAGCAGAAGGAAAATACAATAAAATACTAACAAATAAAAAATAAGTAAGATAATACACTATATACAACGGCAGCATACACACTATGTAATTATGGATATGGTTGTGGAAATATGCAAGACATAGATTTAACTATTCTACCACTACTATTCCTATGTAAGTAATAGATATCTATATGTATAGACATGTATCCGCACACACACGTACACACTAAATATACATATGTATACATATACATACACATATACCTGCACACGTCCATACACATAGAAGGTGCATTATGCATGAAGTGGTGACCGTGGATGTCCACAGTGTCCAGTGACTTATCACATTGTGATTAAGGAGTTATAGAGTCTAACTGCTGTTGGGATGAATGATCTGCGAAAGTGCTCCTTCCTGCAGTGAGCGTGATTCAGTCTCTGACTAAAGGAGCTGCTCAGCACACTCACAGACTAATGCAGAGGGTGATGTGGGTTGTTCATTATGGATGTCAGCTTTACTAACATCCTCCTCTCGCCCACTGCCTCCACAGACTCCAAGGGACATCCCAGCACAGAGCTAGACCTCCGCACCAGTTTGTCAATCCTGCTCCTGTCCCCGTTCGTGCATTCGCTCCCTCAGCAGGCCACTGCATAGAAAAAGGCAGATGCTACCACAGTGTCATAAAATGACCTTAACAGAGTCCTGCAGACTCCAAAGGAACTCAGTCTCCAGATGGAGTCAACTCTGGCTCTTCTTATACAGGGACGTCTGTATTTGTAGTCCAGTCCAGTTTATTGTCGAGGTGAACACCCAGGTACTTGTAAGAGTCCACTATCTCAATGTCTTTTCCTTGGATGTTCACCAGTGTTGTAGGGGGTGACTTCCTCCTGAAGTCTATGACCATCTCCTTTGTCTAGCTGGTGTTGATTTGGCGAACGTTGGTCTCACACCAGCCAACAAAGTCACTGATGCATCTGATGATTCAATTCAATTCAATTCAATTTTATTTATATAGCACCAAATCACAACAAAAGTCACCTCAAGGTGCTTCAAAGGTGCAGAGAAAAACCCAACAATCATATGACTCCCTATGAGCAAGCACTTTGGCGACAGTGGGAAGGAAAAACTCCCTTTTTACAGGAAGAAACCTCCGGCAGAACCAGGCTCAGGGAGGGGCGGCCTTCTGCTGCGACCAGTTGGGGTGAGAGAAGGATAAGGGGGTCAGGATAAAAGACATGCTGTGGAAGAGAGTCAGAGGTTAATAACAGATGATTCAATGCAGAGATGTCTATTAACACATAGTGAGTGAGAAAGGTGACTGGAAAGGAAAAACTCAATGCATCATGGGAATCCCCGGCAGCCTACGTCTATTGCAGCATAACTAAGGGAGGATTCAGGGTCACCTGGTCCAGCCCTAACTATATGCTTTAGCAAAAAGGAAAGTTTTAAGCCTAATCTTGAAAGTAGAGATAGTGTCTGTCTCCCGAATCCAAACTGGAAGCTGGTGCCACAGGAGAGGGGCCTGAAAACTGAAGGCTCTCCCTCCCATTCTACATTTAAATACTCTAGGAACAACAAGCAGGCCTGCAGTGCGAGAGCGAAGTGCTCTAATAGGGTGATATGGTACTACAAGGTCATTAAGATAAGATGGGGACTGATAATTTAAGACCTTGTATGTGAGGAGCAGGATTTTGAATTCAATTCTGGATTTAACAGGAAGCCAATGAAGGGAAGCCAAAACAGGAGAAATATGCTCTCTCTTTCTAGTCCCTGTCAGTACTCTTGCTGCAACATTTTGGATTAACTGAAGGCTTTTCAGGGAGTTTTTAGGACATCCTGATAATAAAGAATTACAGTAGTCCAGCCTGGAAGTAATAAATGCATGAACTAGTTTTTCAGCGTCACTAAGAGACAGGATATTTCTAACTTTAGAGGCGGCCATCCAGGTCTTTATGTCTTTAAGACATTCCTGCAGTTTAACTAATTGGTGTTGATGGCTGTATCATCTGAGAACTTCTGTAGGTGGCAATCGTCCGAGTTATAACAGAAGTCTAAAGTGTACAGGGTGAACAGGAAGGGTGAGAGAACAGTGCCCTGTGGTGCCCCCGTGCTGCAGATTACCACCTCGGACACACAGTCATGGTCCATGGAGTCATCTGTTTGCCTACTCCGGCTCCCTCCAGCTTCCCTCTAAGAAGTACAGGCAGAAAGCACTGGAGAAGTAAAAAAACGTGATCCTCACAGTACTCCAAGCCTGCTCTACACTCAGAAAAATAAAGGTGCCAACTGGAACCAAAAGTGGTTCTTTAGACTGATGCCATAGAAGAACCATTTTTGGTGCCACAAAGAACCTTTCAAACAATGATTCTTTGAAGAACCAATTCTTTCAGTGGTTCATTGAAGAACCATTACAGGTGTCCCAAAGAACCATTTCTTGATGGTTCTTTGGAGCACCTTTAATGGTTTTTCAAAGAACCTTTTTAAAATGGTTCTTTAGAGAACCCTTTTTAAAAAGCCCCCTCAAATGGTTCTTTAAAAAAACATTTTAAAGAACCTCTTTTGAGCGGTTCTTTAAAGAACCATTTTAACTCTTTCAAAATAAAATGTATCATAAATTGAATTTGAGTAGGGTAAAATAAATACGAGCACAGCATAGACATATATTAATGGTTTATTGCCATTTCGTAACCAAAAGACAAAAAGGCATTTTAACCCTCAGCACCACATCACTACTAATTGTTATGATTCAGTGTCATGGATATTTTTGTACTGTGTTTTTTGTCTGCCACACCAGAGGGTGGCATAGTTTGTGTCCTGTGTTATTGCTGCTATGTGAGTTCCAGGTGGAGGCTGACCATTGGTGGAGGACTGGGAGAGGCTGGCTATAAATGAGGACCCTTCTCAACCGGCACGCCCCCGCCTACTTCCTGTTCCCAACGAACTGTGCATGTGGCTGCGTGTGAATTTGTATTCCGGAAGCTTTTGCCGTGTTGTAAATAGTTTGTTGTAAATAGATGTAAATAGTTGCCAATATTTATTTTACTCGGTAGCTGTAGGGGTGAGAAGCCATTTTTCTCTGGGAAGCTTTTCTCCTGTTTTTGGTTAGGGAGGCAGGTAATACACCTGTGATTTTCTTTTGGGGTTTTCTGTGAAGGTAAGCCAGCTGCATTTCATTTCTAGAGTTTTGGTTTGTTGTTTTGGCCATGCTCACCCTGACGCCCGCTACCTTTTGGGACTTAATAAACTGACTGGCTGTTGTGGAATCCGTGGCAGTTGTCTTTTTGGTTCGTCTTCCTTGAGAGCAGGGAGTGTGGGGGCCTTTCTCCTTATTTTTTTTATTTTCCTTATGTTGCACGCCGGTTTTCCCTGGGCTGGGGTGTAACATAATATATGTCACATATTAGTTATTTAAACAGTAATAATTAAACATTTTTACTATACTATAAATAAAAATATATATATGAATACTATATCTATAGATAACACAACAATTAATACATGTATTATTTAATTAATAAAATATCAAAAAGTGATAAAAACACATTAGAAAAAGCAATTGCTTCATAATAGACCAATAAATCAACACATTTTCATCAGCAGATGTTTGCATGTTCAGTAAAAATATTTCAACAACAAGTTTTTGATTAAAATTATCAATGAACTTCAGCCTTACCTTATGTAAGGTAAGTTTCATGTTGGACTCATGGTCCTTTGTTAGTCCAGTTTAGGATAATGTCTCTGACGTATATATCATACCAAATATATGTCATATCAAAACAACGCCACACCTGCAGTTGTTTCAGTTTTTCACAGATGTTTCCTGTCAGCTGGTCAACCTCACTCAGGCGGACATCCATATCAGCCAACCAAACGACAAGCTCCTCCCTTTGTGCTTCAAATCCCTCCCACTCTGAGACAAGGAGCTGAGAGAGAGAAAACAAGGGTCAATTATAAAGAAGAGAAAAAAGTGAAATCCTCCTCAGAAGGTCTGACTCGCATACCTGCAGTTGACCTGTGATGGACTCCTGTTTGGCGTTCATGCCATCCCAGCGGCGGCCGCACTCCCTCGCTGTTGCCAGCAGCCGAGTCTGCAGGGTGCCCTGGAAGAGCAGAGTTAATGTTCGACTCCTGGTCAGGCTCTCCAGCTGGATGAGACGAGGTCTCACCTCTCGCCGCCGCCTCTGAACACACAAACACAAATTGCATGTGAAGCAGGAGGGGCAGATTTTTTTGCTATTCTTTTCTAAATCCTGGCTTGATAACGTGGAGGTATTTGGAAAACTTTTTTGGCCAGTGGACGACTGTTGTCTTGCAGAAAGTCAAATCAAATGTATGCGATACACAATCAATTCACAAGAACACATTATAAAAAACAAGTCCAGTTCTTGCCTGATTTCAACTGAATTCTGCATCAAAACAGGGTAACAGAATAAAAACGAGTGTTTGCAGCAAATGTGAGCACAAAGCCTCACTTTGCTGTACAAATCTTATGGATACACACTAAATGAAACAGTAGTGTGCACGACTCCAGATTCTGATCCCTCGTCCTAATATGGTCCCAAAAGGCTCATAAAAATCCACATAGCAATAGCAATAAAGCAAATGTTGAGGCTTCAAAATACAAAGTCCATAAACCAATGGCTGACATGGGTTTTATCATAAGGGTGATAAATATACAACATATGGTCTTAAGACTGAAAGTCTAATACAGATTTTAGTCTGAGAGATTTGATGTTCAATTACCTGCAGATGCACTATACGTGCCTGCTCTGTAGTTTTCCACAACATTTTGCAAATCACTATTTAATACAGGAAGCAGGTTAACTAAAACAAGTCATCTTTCTTTGTGAGAGGACTATATTAATGAAACAAACCTCAATGACATCATAGAGATCCCTAAAGATGCTCCTGCTGCTTTTCTTCCTCCTCATCCTAAGCTTCCTTCTCCTTGTCCTCGACTTCCATCCAATTGTAATTCAATCTAATTTTGTTTATTCCCCTCCTCTTCCTCATTTTGTTGGAGCTGTGAAAAGAATTAGTGTGAATCTGAATTAATTTGAAATGTACAAAGAAAATTTAACTGCATTGCAAAAGGACATTTATCTTGGTAACATCAAATGACCGGAGCATAACTTGTCAACTAGTCTGAAAATAAGTTATACAAGAACAGTCAAAGACACACCTTCTCATGCACTCAAAAAAATGAATGAGGTGGATTGTTCAGTGTATATTAATTATTTATTTTCATTTTACTTAAAATATATGTTTTTGTTAAGTCAACATATGTTTTTCTAATCAAGTCTAGGCAATTGTGTCTATTATTCTCTGTACATAATACTAATGTGTTACTTGATGGCATAACATTTAAGTGAAGTCAATTAGGATCGATATACTTTGTATATCCACAAGGTGGCAGTAATGCAAAAACAGTTGTAATGAAGCCGCGAAGAGCAACAAGGTTTCACGGCTTGGGCCTGCTCATGCGCAAGACTTCAAATTTAACTTAAAAACGTTGTTTTGGCGCCAAGCTGCTGTTTCTTTGAGAGGTAAGACCAGTTTTTTCTTTGACTATGTTGTGTAGTATCTACATGTCGAGCATGGTTATATTTTGCGTTTGTCTTACAAGACATGTTATATCGTTTGCGTGCGCTTGTTCTACATTAGTTTTACTGGGTTCCGGACATGCTTATTTTGTGGACTGTGTAAGTAACATTTTTATTGTTTTTTGTTTTATTAAGGGATTAACTACAGGGGTTCAAGGGGTTATTTTTTCATTTGCTTTCTTGGGATTCCTTTACTGTAATCCGAGAGTCATAAATATCGAATAGGATAGCAAGGATAGCATAAAGTGACATTTAAAATCCAAAAAGTCAAGGGCGAAAGCCACTGTGACACAATTGTTATGCTCTGTCAGTAATCTGTATTATGTAAAAATGGTCTGTAAATACAGCATGTTTCCTAGCGGAGTTATACATATCAACATAGTTATAAATTACAGTTTGTTAAATCACACACTTAATTTTTTAAATAAAATTATTCATGACATATGAGTGGACAAACAATGGAGGTCCACAGACCTGGTGATAATTGCTTCTATAGAAAGTTAGCATATGGCAGTGTCAATCTCTTGCTTTTCTTCTGAGTAGTATTTTATTTAGTTGTAATTCAATCAATAATTTGCTTCTTGAAATTAAGTAATGAATTTCTTGTTTTACTTTATAAATTTCAGATCCGGGCCTTTACCTGCTCCCTCCTATACTGATGTGGTATATGTGGTACTGCTGAGCTTGTATGTGTTACGTGAACTGTTATACTTTTAAAAACAAAACTGTTTCATAAGTTAAGTTTTCTTTAGTGACCCATCCCATGTCCCTGTTATTTCTTCTCCAGATCTGAACCATTGTAAAGGTTGCAGTTCAAAGACCTCAGGTATGAAATTCTTTTCAGATCAGCTGTGATCAATATTTTTTGGAACTTGATAAATAACAATAAAAGATGCTGTAATGGCTCTATTAGCATTTTGTGTAAATGTTTGTGTTAAAATTATAGCCTAGGTCTTTCTACATTAGTTTTAGTTATAAAGTATGTATATGTGTACATATAGTATGTATATTTACAGTACAGTATGTTGTGTTTGTTGACATATTTTCAGGTGGAAGCAGAATTTGTGAGGATTACTACTGCTCCACTTGTTCCAAGGCTTTTTGCACAACTTGACCAATACACTGACCAGCTCATAAAAGTCTTCAAGAAAAAAGGAGGCGCTGCAGTGAAGAAAATTAGACAAACTTTGGCCCCAGCCACACAGGTGCGTTATTCTGTTGGTAGCAAAATATTATGGCTAATAAGATCACTTTCAAATTTAAACAGCTAGTGTATGGTAGCTGCACAGTGTACTTACATTTATATTAAGTAAGACAAAGTTTGGTACTCAAAACTTTGGAAAATTAAAATGACCTAAACATAAGTAAAATCTGATCCCTCAATTTTGGGTTAAACCATAGCTGAATGTTTTTATGTTAAAGATCAGTTTTTGAATGCAAAAAAGATGATGTATTAGTTTGTCTTTACCTCTGTTATGGACATATATAATGTGGTGGAAACCCTGCCCAACAGGTTAACTATTCATGTCGATGTGATGATTAGTTGGTCTTGTGTACATGTCTATCTCTGCAGTAAATATGTCATTCATTTTGCGTATAATGTGAGTTTGTGTGTATTTCTGTTTTCTCTTCCTGTATCTCTGCCACTCTACAGAAGGAAACTATTGAAAAGGGGAGGGAGTGTGTCCTCAGGGCACTACCTCTTTACCTGAATGAAGACCCAAGCATCCTCTTCAAAGAATAATTGGTTGGTAATTTTAGTTTAGTTTTTTATCTGTATTAAACCAAATTTTGAATAACTAATGTTGTTGCATGTTGTAATGTTGTTGTTGTTGTAATTTGCATGGAACCTGTTTAAATGTTTTGGGGAATCTTCTTGTATACCCAAACTATTTATATTTATTGTTAAATCTGTAGTCTAAAATAGTGGCGCACTGGGCTGCATGTTCCTAATATTGTGTTTACTTCATTAAAGGGTAGCTTTGGCTCTTTTTTTTTTTTTTAACTGGACCATTTTTCTATGTTTTTGTGTCTAAACTACAGCTACAGCTGTTCAGAGGGAGCTGGAACAAATCACCCTTGCTATCTTCACCATCGAAAGAGCTGATGCCAACACTCCACCAGCCGATGTGGGTATAACCATCTAGGGTGTTCTGCATGACCTGGAAGACATGGCCTCTGCATGTGCACTCTTAATGGGTGGGATATATGCACTGAATCTCAGTTAACCTCGAGACTGAAAGCTTTCTTTGAAGTACTTCAGAACCTCTTCCTTCAGCTGTATGTCAGCAGACTCTTGACCAAGGTACAGATGCTCAAGAATAAACTGAATGAATAAGCCAACCCTTAATTTGGATGATGAATGTTCTGTCAGATGGACAGAAGTTTTTCGGTGGCTGAATGGGAATAAAATGGTAATTTGTTGAAAATGACAGATAAAGGGAAAAACTACATTTAAGAGAAATTTAATTTGGAAAAGTTTGTAAACTACTACAATTTGAGAGATTTTACTCTTGTGGGGGGGCTAGTAAGAGGCAATCAAAAGTATTGAGATTTAAAGGATTTAATTGAGAGATGATACTGCACCAGAAATGTTGAAGGGTGGTGTGTATATTAGCGTTCAAGGCATATTGTTATGAGGTGGAAATATGTTCATATTCTGTTTGTGCTACATTGTGTGCATTGTAAAGGTAATTGCAATACATACTAAGAATAAGGGTAAGTTAGGAATGCAAGTTTTTTGCCCAAACACTGGTAAAATAAACGTTGACGGTGGCAAGTGTTAAATGGTTACTGTTGTGCTGTTGCAAAAAAACTGAAAGCTGGCAAGCTGTGTTATTGTTAGACAATAATGCTGGCATGTTTTATTAAAGTTTTATTTGGGATGGTGATATAATTTTCTTTGATTGCTAATATCAGTGGACTATTTATCATTATTAGCATTATTATTATTATTATTATTATTATTACATTAATTTTTTTTAATTGTGGCTGTTGAGGTGGGCACTTCACTTTGCATTGTTAAAGGAAAGCACTTCATTGGCGTTGTGTTACTGGACTGACCCTAAGCAATCATTGCAAATAGCAACTTTGCTATCCATTTTAGACACTAAAAGAAAAAAACACTCCACAGACCTTACTAGCATC
Organism: Pelmatolapia mariae; assembly: GCF_036321145.2. Lineage (NCBI taxonomy): Eukaryota > Metazoa > Chordata > Actinopteri > Cichliformes > Cichlidae > Pelmatolapia > Pelmatolapia mariae. The sequence continues at coordinate 25,546,889 of NC_086239.1, forward strand.
ACATATGCATAACTCAAGTGTCATCTTATCAACATGTTATGTGGTCTTCAATGTTTTTTTCTTCTATTTCTGGTAGATACAGACATTTAATTTAAAGTCTTGATGTTGCATCTGTCTACATACTGTTAGTTACTGTTAGTTAGTGTGTTTTATTTTGCACTGGGTTTACACAAATGCTCACTGAATGTGTTGGCAATAAAAGAAATTTAAAAAATAAGTTGGATGTACTTAATTCATTTGTGTGGAACCTGTTGACAAAATAGATTTATGTAAAACTAATTAGTAAAGCACAAGGTGGCTGAAAATATAATATTTGAATTAATCTAACTTAAATTTAACATTTTACTGCCACAAATAAGAAATGTGTTTAAAAAACTAATCTAAACTATCTAACCTGTAAATATATTATTTATGTTCATACAACATAACTTGATTTAGGTAGTCTTAAATATCTCTTGTTAATCTTAAGTAGTTTTTTTAAATTAGATGAGCTAAAGATTTTTGCTTTAAACTAACACAATGCAATTTCGTGGAACCTGTTGACAAAATAATTTTAATTAAAGTCAACGTTTCATTTTTTTGAGTGTGTGTCACATTTCTATTCATTCAAAACACTTATGCATAGCTGTATTTTATACAGCTCTTACAGAATGCAAAGTACAGGTTCATGTGAGTATTTAATGTACGGCTCAGATCTCTTCTGAGTTTCTGAGTTTCTAGAGCAGACACAGCTCACAACACAACAGGCTTTAGGTGCCATTTTAGTGACTTTAACAATATTATAAATTTTAATTTAGGTCTAGCTGACATTACGTTATGTATGCAGCACGCAACTGAACCACATATTTTAGAAGCCAAAGGTTCAAATTAGTTGGGAGCAGCTTCACTTAATTATAACAGTGGTTTTGTTAGGAAAACAGTTCTGTATACCGATACTAAATTGCGTTAACGTCAATGGCTAACGTATCTAACATAGCTAACTGGTTTTTTTAGCACAGCATTAAAAGCAAGTTACAATGACGAGTAACAAAAACAAAACAGTAAAAAGTTTTTAATGAAAATGTTTTACCTTTTCCAACAGTCCCAGAATCCAGAGCTTCAAAGACCAGTAGGAACTCAAGACTGTTATCCGTTTCGCTGTCACCGTCCGTGAGAACTTGTTTTTTCCCTTAGAAAGTTCAAGACCCATCGGTCGCGCAATCTGTCTGCGCATGCGCATCCCAATGATTGACCCCCCTCCCTCCCTTTCAGGAGGTTGCCATAGTACGACGTGTTCTAAGGTCACTCTCTCTCTCGCTCTCTCTTGCTCAGTGATAAACAAGTACTGAGATCCTTTACCTAAGCAGTGTGCTTTGTCAAAACTAAGTAAGTGTGTCGGTAATGAACACATAAGTGTGTTCATAAGTGTGTTCATTACACATAAGTGTGTTCATAACACACAAGTGTGTTCATTACGTTGACATTCTGTTGTGCAATTGTTATTTACTTGTATTTTATAATTTGACTTTACATACTGCTGGGTGGTTTGTAAAGTTTATTATAACTAGTATTTTCATTATGCTATATTTTCTAATATATATAATAATCTCAAAAGTAATGCCTTGAAGCAGAAAATAGTAATACTTTATTAAAAATGTAAAACTAATGTACAGTATTTGAATGTGTGTATTGTGTCTACTGTTTGTTAACTCACCATAATCATAAACGTCTTAATCATAAATTCAATATTCTTTTACCACATTATTTGTGATGAGTGGGTTTGCGGGGTTAGGATAGCTGGGGGTAGGGTCTTTAGGCTTTGGTCCCCACCCCTGCCACCAGTATATTTTTAAGCAAGTATTTCTAACTTTTATTTGAATATTCACTTTCCTACCATCTGCTCTTAAAGGGTAATTGCCAGGTAACCCGCCCTCCCCCTTTCACACACACATGCACACAAACAAAACACAGTATAATTCACACCCTCAATATAGTGAATAAATATTTATGCCATTTTACACCATCAAACTTAGATTGCTAAGGATGAAGAACCTTTTGTTCTTTAAAGAACCATTTGTAATACCTAAAGAACCATTTACAAAATAAAAAGGTTCTTTGACGTATGATGGTTCTTTAAAGAACCATATCTGAAGAGCCATTTAAGAACCATAATTTTTCTGAGAGTAGGTGAGAGAGGGATCGGAGTAACAGGCAGATGACAGTGTCATCCACCCCAATTCCAGATCGGTAGGGGAACTGCAAGGGGTCCACTGCTGAGCTCACCAGTGGGCGAAGGTGGTACAGGATGAGCCTTTCCATGGTCTTCATCAGATGAAAAGTCAAGGCCAAAGGCCTGAAATGGTTGGGCTCCTTGAGGTGTGGCACTGGAACCCTACAGGACGTCTTACACAGTTCAGGAACTCTCTCCAGACTCTCCAGGCTCAGGTTGAAGATGTACAGGACCACCTGACAGAGCTGGTCTGCACAGTCCCTGAGCAGTCTGGAGCAGATGCCATCCGGACCTGCTGCCTTCCTTGCTTCCCTCCTCTGACTTCCCACCTGATCAGCTGTGAAGTAGATGTGAGGCTGGGCTGTGGTGCGGGATGGGGTTAGATGAGTGGATGGGGGTGAAGCAAAGTTGTGGTGATAGGAGAGCTCAGGTGACAATGGCATTGCACAAGGAGGGAGTGTGTGTGTGTGTGTGTGTCTGTGGGGGGGGGGGGGGGGGGGGGGGGACTGGTGGGGGGTTGATGGAACCTGGGAGGTGGGAGAGGTGAGCAGACACCAGTCAGACAGACACTGTGGCTCCTCTATTGTCCTTGAAGTGTCCAGAGATTTTTTTCATGTTCCTCCAGACTTCTCGGACATTATTCTATTGGAGTTGGTTTTCGACATTCCTCCTAAAGCGCTCCTTGCCACCTCAGATCTTGTATTTACGATCCTTTTGCACTCTCTTCAGTTTCTCCTTGACTCCAGACCAGAAACCCCTCTTCTACTCGTTCAGCAGGGCCTTCACTTCTGGGCTCACCCACAGTTTATTATTCCTGCATCGGGAAATCTGTAATGAACTGGAAACACTTATGCAAAATGCTAATAATTACGTTTTAAAGAATAACACAAATGAATGCATTAGATTAGCATAGGAGTGTAGAGGACCATCTCTCATGGCATAGATTATACATGGATGACAACACATAATATGGTAAATATATTTCAGGTAGGAAAGAAGGTGGAGCAAATTTTTAAAACATCTAGTACACAAAAATAATGTGCTATGCACATTCTCCTGCTTGTCCAATTCAGGGTTGTGGGGGGGTGCAACACCATCATCCTGCACCACCTTCATCATTGATTGACCGCTAACCATCCAAAATTCCAGCCTCTCCTGCAGCAAGTAGCACCAAGCCGCCCACTGCATACTGAAAAATTTGAAGTTTTAAAAGAAAAATAATGTTAAAACAAGCATGATGTAATTGGCGGTTCTTCGAGCAAGAGATATAGACTGTCCTAATGAAAAAATGCACCACTATAATTTGTGTATGAAGTAAAATAATTAATTCATCTTTCCTATTCTTCCCAACAACATATTAGAATATTTAATGTCTATCATTAGAAATAAACCACTACAAAATATACTGGGGGTAGAAAGCTGCATGCTGAGTATACCAAACCTGTTGAAAATTAGAGTGCTCAATTTTTGGGCGAATATATGTCTTATTTGAAAGTATAACTACCCGCATCAGTTCTCTGTCCATATTTACAATAATAATGGTCAGGTAATTTCATGACAATCTTAATTTTATGCAACCTGATTTTTTAGAACTACTCAAGGATTTATTTGGTGAGCTTATGTTAGTTTCTAACCTACTGTTAGCTACCTTGTTAGTAAGTTGACAGTATGTCACATAAGTTTATAACAACAAGAGACGGCCTTAAATATAACTTAACCCTTTAAGAACCAAGTCCGCCAGAGCTTATATTATATTTTTACATGCTGTAGTGCCATTTTTGGGAGCATTTCAAGTTGCTATACATCAATACAACCATTATAGCCCAAATTTTAATAATATGTATGCATTAAGTGCATAGTAATTACATAAATTGTAAAAAAGTGCAATAGACTACAAAAAATAAATCGTTTTTGTTTTTTTAACATATATTTCTAGTTAGAGAAATTTAAGAAGCTTATCCCTCAAAACTTTAAATACAAAAAAGTTGCGCAAAATAGTTTCCCACCACAGGAAATTTATTTGAGTGTCTTCATAGTTTTATTTTTGAAATATACTAATTTTTATATACTGCAGGAAAAACGAAAAATAAATATTACAATGCAAATTTGCAAAAAAACAGCATGTGCATCAAAATAAACTATTTCCAGCAGTGCAATTTGAGTTCTAAGCATCCCAGAAACGATACAGAAAGTCATAAAGTCAAATATAACTTTTAAAAACACCAATATAGGCTTATAAGGTCCTGAAGGTAAAAAAACTACATTTTCGCAAAAATGCCGTCACTTCCGGTTTCGGGCAGGTAATGGCGGACATGCAATAGTTCGCGCTGATGTCTATTTCAACGTAAGAAGTGTTATGAACAGCTGATCGGATCGGCAAAGCGTGTTTCTGGAAGATTATATTTTTGTTGCTGCAAGTGGTTTTTATGCAATTTTTGCAAAGCTATATGTTAGATTTGTGTTTTCATGAGTAAATATATTAATTTATCTTATGTTGTGAAAGACGTTTTCTGATTGTCATTTTATTTTGGAAAGGATTTTATTTTGGTGATTATGTTTCGAAGCGCGAACTGCTGAAGTAATGTATGGTTTTCCCTACTGTGTTGCTGACAATAAAAGAAACGGGAAAAGTAATCAACCAACCAAGTGTCTGCATTATTAAGAGAACATGACCGAAGAAGAAGAAAACTCTTCGAGCTCAACAGGTTATGGGCCCAGGCATGACACAACAGGAGGAAGATGGCAGAGGTTAGTGTTCAACAGAGACGAAAACAGTTACGAACTTTGGGAGGCAAAGTTTCTCGGCCACATGCGGATCATTGGTGTAAAGGACACTATATTATCACCCACTAACCCAGATGCAGAGAAGAATGCTGAATGCTACGCTGAACTGATACAGTTTCTTGATGATAAAAGCCTTTCACTGGTAATGAGAGATGCGACTGATGACGGAAGAAAAGCTTTAAAAATACTACGTGACCACTACGATAGTAAATGCAAGCCCAGAATCATCGCACTGTACACAGAGCTGACGTCTTTACAGAAGAAACCAGATGAGACAGTGACAGATTATATTATCCAAGCTGAAAAAGCAGTGACCTCCCTAAGAAATGCAAAAGAAGTCATCAGTGATGGACTTATTATCGCTATGATTTTAAAGGGGCTTCCTGAAGCTTACAAGCCATTTGCTATTCACACAACTCAAAGCAGTGAAGATTTAACATTCACACAGTTCAAAAGCAACCTACGAAGTTACGAGGAAACCGAGAAATTCGACAACAAAGTAAAAGCGGATAATGTGATGAAGGTTGATTTAACATCAATCACCTGTCATGGATGCGGAAACCGAGGACATTTTGTAAAAGATTGTCGCCAAAAGGGTACACCTAAGTGGTGTAGCTACCATAGAAGCTCGACACACAGTGATGAGACATGTAGAAGAAAAACCAAGTACAGAGATGATGCGAAACTAACTGTAGTAAAACAAGAGGACAAGAAAGAAGAGCAGACTTTTGTATTTAAAGTTAGTCAAAGACTTCTGCCTACTGACATAATAAGAGAAGGACTAATGGTGGACTGTGGTGCTACTTCACACATCATTACAGAGAAGAACAAGTTCATAAAGTTTGATGAGACTTTTGATCCTGAGAAACACTACATGGAGCTCACTGATGGATCCAGGACAAATAACATCGCACTCAAGAGGGGAGATGCCAGCGTCTCTCTATGGGACATACAAGGACATTGTACCGCCATCACACTGAGAGATGCTCTATTCATCCCGTCCTACCCTCAGAGCATATTTTCAGTGAAGGCAGCTACAACCTATGGAGCACAGGTGGTCTTCAAGAAGGGACAGAATGAACTAGTGAACAAAGATGGGACAGTCTTCTCCATCGAAGAATACAACAGACTCTACTATTTGAAAACGGTAAACAATGAAACATCATTCAATGACATGATGTCCTGTGACACTGTTAATCTGGCTTGTGATGTGAAAACATGGCATGAAATTTTAGGACATTGTAATGTTAGCGATTGTTAAAGCTACCTGATGTTGTAGATGGCATGAAAATCACAGGCAGTGGCATGTTAGATTGTAATGTGTGCACAGAAGGGAAATTCACTAACAACAGAAAAAGACAAAGCGACCCAAAAGCGAGTGAGCCATTACAGTTGGGGCACACTGATCTAGCCGGCCCCATTGAACCAAGTGGCCAAAGTGGTCATAAATACGCTATATTATTCACAGATGATTTTTCAGAGGCAGTGTCAGTTTACTTTCTAAAACAGAAAAGTGACACCACAGAGGCCACAGCAAAGTTTCTAGCCGACTGTGCACCATACGGCAGTGTTAAGTGCATTAGATCGGACAATGGCACCGAGTTCACAAGCAGTTCCTTCCAGTCCCTTTTAAGGGAAAAGAGTATAAAGCATGAGACATCTGCGCCATATTCTCCTCATCAGGCACTGCTGAGAGGCAATGGAGAACTCTCTTTGAAATGGGGAGGTGTCTTTTACTAGAAAAAGAGCTGCCAAAAGAATTATGGCCTTATGCCATTCAAAATGCAGCACACACCTGCAACAGATGCTACAGTAACAGGACTAAAAGTACACCATATCAGATGTTAACAGGGAAAAGACCAGATCTCTCAAAACTGTGGATACTTGGGTCAGACTGTTATGCATACATACATGATCACAAGAAACTTGATCCCAGATGTGAAAAAGGAATATTTGTGGGTTATAGTAAAAATAGCCCAGCATACCTGGTTTATAACCCCCACACAGGAAAAGTGTCAAAACACAGACTCGTGAGATTTATTAAGAAGAACACTGTTGAACAACAAACATAGACTGATGAATATGACACAGAAATTCAGACTTATGAGCATGTAGTCCCTTCAAAAGAAAGTACAGAACAACAAAATGAAAATGCAGCAGAGAACAGACCTCCTAGAGAAGAGGAAACCAACACAAATGAACCAAACCCTGACATAGAAAGAAATGAGGGTGATGAGCAAAACCAAACTGAGCGCTATTCCAACAGAGAAAGGAAACCTCATTAAAATATTTAGAGGATTACACATCTAACTGCAAAGAGTTAGCAAATGTAACTTCTGTAAGTGTTGATTATTGTTACAGAGCAACCTGTGGAATCCCCCAAACCTATAAAGAGGCGCTGATGTCACCAGAGGCACCAAGGTGGAAACAGGCAATGACAGAAGAAATCAACTCTCTGAAGGAGAATGACACATTCGAACTGACTACTTTGCCTACTGGTAGAAATACCATTGGAGGAAAATGGGTCTATGCCCTCAAAGAAAATGAACAAGGACAAATATTCAAAGCCAGGTTTGTAGCAAAAGGTTACAACCAGACACAAGGAATAGACTACCAAGAGACATTTGCACCAACAGCAAACATGACATCTGTGCGAACCCTAATGCAAATATCAGTCCAGAATGATCTTATTATCCACCAAATGGATGTTAAAACTGCGTATTTGCATGCTCCCATTGAGGAAGAAATATACATGGACCAACCAGAAGGTTTTGAGCAAACAGAGTCAGGAGAAAATTTGGTGTACAAATTAAAGAAATCCCTTTACGGATTAAAACAATCAGGTAGAAACTGGTACAAACTCTTGAATGACTACCTTGAACAAAATGACTTTGAAAGAAACCTTTCTGATCATTGTGTATACAGGAAGGACATTGAACATGAAACTCTACTGGTTATCATCTGGGTAGATGACTTGATCATTGCGGCTAGCAATACTAACTTGTTAAACACATTCAAAGAAACAATGAGGTCAAAGTTTAACATGAAAGACCTGGGGAAAATATCCAGTTTTCTTGGGATACAATTTATACAAAAAGAGAGTGAAATCAGGATGAATCAGAAGAGGTACATTCAAAGAATGTTGGAACGCTTTGGGATGTCTGAATGCAAACCCAAATCCACACCGTGTGAACTAAAAACGGACACTACTGCATGTGGAGGAAGTGATGCAAATGAGACTGTTAACTCAAGAGAGTACAGAGAAATAGTGGGCAGTTTGATATATGCCATGACGTGTACGAGACCAGATATAAGCTGGGTTGTTAGCAGACTATCTCAAACACTAGCTCAACCCACGAGAGAGGACTTAGTAACGGCAAAACAAGTCCTCAGATACCTAAAAGGCACAAATGACTTTGAACTGATCTTTAAGAAAAGCAGAGAGGATCTAGATCTAATTGCTTACAGTGACTCTGACTGGGCATCCTCTGTAAAAGACAGATGCAGTACAACAGGCTACTGTTTTGCACTTACTAAAGAGGGACCAGTAATATCTTCGAAAACAAAGAAACAGCCTACAGTGGCACTCTCAACATGTGAAGCTGAATACATTGGTCTTGCAACCACTACTCAGGAAAGCATGTACTTAACCCAACTGTTAAACGGCATGGACAGAAAAAAGGTACACATGTACTAAACTGTTTGGGGACAACCAAGGGGCCATTGCTTTGAGTAAAAATCCAGTGAACAGACAGAGGTCGAAGCATATTGATGTGAAATATCACTTCATTCGTGAAGCGGTAAATGAAGGGAAAATCCGCTTTGAACACTGTCCATCAGAAGAAATGGCTGCAGACATCCTAACAAAACCAGTTACAAGAGTGAGACTCAGAAAGTTTCAAAAATGGTTCTTTGGAAATGCATAAGATGCTATGGGTTAACAGCATGAGAACAAGGGGGGGTGTTAGATTTGTGTTCTCATGAGTAAATATATTAATTTATCTTATGTTGTGAAAGACGTTTTCTGATTGTCATTTTATTTTGGAAAGGATTTTATTTTGCTGATTATAGATTACTTCACTTCCTGTTCCTTATGTTCCGAAGCACGAACTGCTGAAGTAATGTATGGTTTTCCCTCCTCTGTTGCTGACAATAAAAGAAACGGGAAAAGTAATCAACCAACCAAGTGTCTGCATTATTAAGAGAACATGACCGAAGAAGAAGAAAACTCTTCGAGCTCAACACTATATGTGGAAGGAAACCGTGACCTAGGACAAGCTGATGGCATAAGATGTAAGTACAACTCCTCTAGTTTCATATGCAAAAAGAATTATTGCGCTAGCTTACATGGTTGCAGTTCTACCGGGATTTAAAAATAGTTATGCAAAACGGAGCATGCCCGCTTTAAAGGGTTAAGGAATAAAAAAAAAGGTTTTAATTGCCTTGCAGTCCTACAGCAGTAGCTATAATATTGGTTTGATTCCAAATGTATTTTTATAATCCATTGGTTTATGCAAGCATGGATCTATGAGGCAAGCCAAAAAGGAGCCAAAGCTAAAGCTAGAGCTAGCAGTTGGCATGCCTTTCTACTTCTTTGTCTTTAACTAGGGATGAAATTGAAAGTACAGACTTCCAGTAGGAAGCACTCTGCCACCTACTGGCAGCCAGCTCTATGCAGGCTGTTTCTATTACTGCTTATTATACAGAACTTACCACAGGTGTTTCCAGGTTATAGTCACACATTTTTTAAGCTTTAATAGGTTATCAATATGCTATTAATTAGAAACAGACAGTTTTGTGTTTTGCAGCTCTAGTTCCTGCTTATTACACAGAAGCTACCACAGATAATAGTGGTAATAACTTAGAAATTACTGCATTATTACGTTCTTGTTTCTTCCTTGTTACCCTACTATTACCACTTCATTACCAAGCTATATGTCCACAGTGTTACCCCCAGTTTTGGGAACCTTATTATCATATTACATAAATGTCAGGTTAATATTACTCAGCTGTAACCACTGTTGCTACCATGATATTACTTGGATATTACATGGTTATTACTTGGGTAATTGCATAGTGATAACTTAGAAATTACTACATTATTACCTTCTTGTTTCCCCCTTGTTACCCTACAATTACCCCTTTATTACCGAGTTGTAGTAGAAAGTGCTACACAAAATTAAAACAACAGACAAATGTAAAATATATTAATCAACACTTAATCAATTTTCAACGTGATTAACCCATCTGGAGCGCAGAATGGACAAACTTTTTACAAACTGCCTAAATTGTGTTGATAGTGACCTCCCAGGGATTTTGAGTCATTCTGCACTCCAGATGAAAATTTTGATCGAGTTAATCGTGATGATAGATTAAATAGTTCATAATTAGCTATACAGGATGAATGATGATCTAACTCTTCTAGTCAAAGTTTTCAAATGATGTATTCATGTGCAAAAGGAAGATTTTGTCTCTCAATAAACACACTCCGATTGCAAATTCAGACGTATTAATGCAAACAAACAAAAAAAATTAATGTGCTTTAACATCCTGAATGTATGGCAGTTCAGCTTACTTCAGCCTAGTTTTTTTTTTTTTTTATCAAGGATTAAAATACAACCAGACATCCTTCTAAAATCAATTTAACTTTACAATAATACAACTTTACAGTATTTATTTGATAGTTTTCAGGAAGTCTACTGAACTTTAAAAAAACAAGAAGGGGGACAGAAGACTGTGTTCCATCTTCGGAAGGTTCATGACTCATTGAGATCACCTGATGCAAGATCTGAATGGGGTTTGAGGCGCCTGGAAAGAGATCTCAAAACTGCACTGTAGGTACCAACAATGCAGTTCACATCTTCGGAAATATGCTCTCAGTGGGTCACATAATAGGACGAGGCACGGTCTCACAATGACTTCACCTGAAACATCTGCTCATAATGACCCATGCCTTTCTCACACATTGGTGCATGTGGTGAGGTACATGATCAATAGTGGATCATCAACCTTGTTAAGGGACAACTCCCAGTAGGAATTAAATACCTGGGACTCCACCATTTGGTTTAGAACTGAAGAAGCTTCTTGGATGAGAGATGAAACTTTTCTAGTCGTGATCACTAGTTGACCAAGTTATATTTTAACCATATGTCATCCAGCACTTGGAGGACTTTGAGGAAACCCACTCAAGGTATTCTAGAGCAGTGGTCACCAACCTTTTTTGTGCCACGGACTGGTTTATGTCCGACAATATTTTTAAGGTGTTGCGGATAAATACAGCAAAATAAAACCAGTACTGGTACCAAAATAAATAAGATTTGTTCATAAGGCACATGATTAATAGTGGATCAATGACCTTGTTAAGGGACAACTCCCACTAGGAATTAAATATATGAGACCATCTGGTTTAGGACTGAAGAAGCTTCTTGGATGAGAGATGAAACACCTTCAAAAAACTCAAAGAAGTCTAGTTACTTTCTTTCCAAGCGCCTTATATTACCGCATATAGACAATCATTATACCTCATGGCATTGATCAATCTGTTATTACTACAAAATGAAAAAGAAATGTGTAGCTTTGTGTATTATGCCTTCCTGATTTATGGTTTTTACATAGAAACTAAACATTGTTTCTGGGAAATAAGCCACAGCATCACTGAAAAAGATATTTATTAATCACATCATCACATTCAAACAAAGGACAAGGATTATTATCAGCATAATAGTATAGAAAAAAGTATACTAAAATCTGAAATTATATTTAACATTAAGATCTTTATATGGTACTGAACTCATGATAATAAGGTAATATGTTTTGTTTGAAATGCCCCATAGAAACGTACATTTTATTACTCACAATACTATCTGTTATTGCCTCTTGGGAATTGTTAAATTTGTTTCCACAGTATTATTCCTAGTTCTTCTTCTTTTGTCTATGCTGTTTAGGGGTCTCCACAGTAGATCATCAGCTTCCAACTCACCCTATCCCTGACATTCTCATGTGTCACACGACTCACTTGTCAGAACAGGAATTGATGAACATTAGCAAGTACTAGAAGCTCTATACTATAACTGATTTTTGTTGATTAAATATTTCTTAGTGTTCTTCTCAGGCTTAAACAATATGATAAAACACTTGGGAGCAAATATACACATTATTAGACCAAAGCTGGAGGCCAGAATTGCAAAAATCTCCACAACTACAGTGAATTTCCCAGGAGAGCTGACATATGCTGGGATAAATGTGATCCAGACAGTACAAAATATTAGCATGCTGAAGGTGATAAGCTTAGCTTCATTGAAATTATCAGGTAATTTGCGGGCTAAAACAGCTAAAATGAAGCAAAAGGCAGCCAGTATGCCTAAGTATCCAAGCACAGCCCAGAAGCCAGCAGCAGAGCCTAATGCACATTCCAATACGATTTTCTCCTTGTATGCGGTTAGATTTTTTATTGGAAAGGGAGGGTTCACTATCAACCAAACAGTACATATTAAAACTTGAATAAAGGTGAAAGACACAACAGTCATTATTTGCTGTGGAGGACCAAACCATTTCATGACATTGCTACCTGGAATTGTAGCTTTAAAAGCCACTAAAACCACTATAGTTTTCCCAAGTACACAGGAGATACAGAGTACAAAGGTGATGCCAAATGCAGTGTGACGCAACATGCAGGACCACTCAGAAGGTGCTCCAATGAAAGTTAATGAACATAAGAAACACAGAGTCAGTGAGATGAGCAGCAGGAAGCTCAGCTCAGAGTTGTTGGCCCTGACAACTGGAGTTTTCCTGTGACAAAAGAATACAGCCGCAGTTACGATGGTCAGACAGGCACCAATGACTGAGAATGTAGCCAGGATAATTCCTAGGAGGTCCTGAAAGGAAAGATACTCCACAGGCTTAGGGATGCAAGTGTCTCTCTTTTTGTTAGGCCAGAATTCCTTTTGACAAGGTAAACAATCAGTTGAATCTGGATAAAAAACAAATAAATACAATTTCTTCTTGATTTTCATATATACACAATGAAACATTTTAAATGCATCATAATCATTTCTCTTTACCTGTACTATTACTAATCTCTCCCTCAGGACATGCTGTACAGTCATAGCAGCAGATGGGTTTTCCTTTCTGCAACACTTTACGAGTTCCTGGAGGACAACTGTCCGTGCACACTGACACTGGCACCTGTCAAAGACATAAAGGTTGCAGAATAAACGTAAATATTTACTATGCAGCTGTGTGTTGTTTACTAATCGATCGGGCGATCGTGGCTCATAAGTTGGCAGTTCGTCTTGTAATCAGAAGGTTGCCGGTTTGAGCCCCAGCTCGGACAGTGTCAATCGTTGTGTCCTTGGGCAAGACACTTCACTTACCGCCTACTGGTGATGGCCAGAGAGGCAGATGGCGCAATATGGCAGCGTCGCTTCTGTCAGTCTGCCCCAGGGCAGCTGTGGCTACAAATGTAGCTTGCCACCAGAAGTGTGTGAATGTGAGAGTGAATGAATAGTGGAATTGTAAAAGCGCTTTGAGGGTCTCAAAAAGCGCTATATAAATGCAATCCATTATTATTACTACTAAAGTTGGTCAAATTCTGACTGCTTACTTTCATGCTACCCTCCATCCAGGTAATGTTTTTGTCAATCTGGAATTCCTGGCCCACGGGCCGTGATGCGTCATACAGCCCTACAGTCACTATCTCAGTCATGCCATTTTCACTTTTCTGCCAGTTAACCAGTTCATAAATAGCCACAGGATCCCCATTAGCGTCAAATGACACATCATAGCCATTTTGGGAAAAATTTACTTTCTTCAGCTCAATTAAAATCTGAAAAAATTAGGGATAATGGGAGGGGAAAGCAAAAAAAAAAAAGATGCAATATTTCAATAACAAATATTAATATTGCATATCAATTTATAGTGCAGTTGATGAAAGACACTGACATCAACATAGTTATTTCTTCTGACCTGTTTGGACTCTAACTTGGTTAACTTGTCACACTCTACTGTCCCATTTACTTCCTGGCACACTGCATTATGGATGGCATGTGCTACTGCATACACGGCCATGTACGCCATGTTAGTAACTCTGAGCTGTGATGTGTCAGTGTACTGGTTTTGCAGATTCTGTATGTCTTCATTTCCATCACATACTTTCTTCTTTGCAGCGGCATCTAAAATCACAAAAAGACAGAGCAGATGTCAAAATTAAACTAGATCTCAGATGTGTTCTCTTTATAAATGTTGCAAATCATGCTGGTACCATGAAACATATTTATTTTATAAAAAGTAAAATAAAATAAAATAAAAAATGGAATAATTAGTATAGGACATAACAGTAACAGTAATCTAGCTAATTGCATTTTCTATCGTACAATCACATTACCGTTACTAACAAGGAAATGCGGTGTGAATGCATTACTATTTTTCAGCACACAGACGATTAAAGCTGTCTTCATCTTACCGGGAGCTGGGGTGGGGGGGGGGGGGGGGGGGGCAATCACACAAGTGCTGCTGATTGGCTGAGGAAGAATAAAGTAGCTTACCATGACTACGTTATTCAAAAAGCTCTATATCATCATGGAGGTCTCTGATGTTGACTCAAACTACACATGACCAATTTAAGATGACACAGCAACAAGATGTTATGTCAACCCTAGACAACCCTTAGTCTCCATTTCTTGTTTTAACAGTGTGAACTTCAAAGTATGTACCAGTTTTTAAAATGCGTTGATTGCGTCTGAAAAAACAGAGTTTTGTTATGTTTACTGCAGTGTTTTCTAAGGAAAGGGCTCAAAAGCAGTCTCTTCTCTTCTTGCGATTAAAAAAAGAAAGAAAAGAAAAAACACCTTTTTCCTATTGGTGGAAAAATGTGTCATGTCGACCAATCAAAAGATGATATGGCAACATGGCATTGGTTGCTTAGAAAGAGGGAGAAATTTTAGGAGTGACGGCGGCGAGAGTGCAAAAGAGAAAGAGAGGGAGTTTTTGAGATGCAAGAGATTAGCGTGTTTGGAGTGTGTCGTTAGTGTGTCGTACAGTTGATCGTTTTGTTTTGTGTGTCAGAACAATGAGGCAACTGCTAAATGTTGCAGTTGCTGCCAAAATGCCACCAAGGGCAGATTGCAATGTAAACGCTGCCTCCAGGTTGAAACACGAGGAGTGATACACCTCCTGCTTTCAGGCCTGCAGGTATCAGGCTTGTGATGTTCTCCTTTATGTTAGAGTGGACAAAAATATTTTTTGGAGTAGCAAAAATAATTTGTGTGTCATCTTATTTAATGCAGAACACCGGATTGTTCTGTAAGTACTTTGAATTGGTTATATAAAAACTAGGAGTAGGAATTTAACGCGTTAATTGCGATTAATTAATTTGAAAAAAACAACGTACTAAAAAAATTACGCATTTAATTGCACTTTGCATTCCAGGCAAAAGCTAACTTTTGTCAATGCACAATTTTCTGGTATATCGATTACAGTGATACACACATCAGAGCTACAAAGAATAAGAAGAAAGTGCGTTGCTCGGAATGATCGGAGGCAAATTTAATTTCAGAAGACTACCCAACCAATAGAAGGCTTGATAATTGTGGTTTTGTGCAAACTGTGAAAAAAGGAGTTTGCATACCACCGAAACACTTCAACCTTATGGTACCATCTAAATGCAAATCATGTTGCAGCCAGCACAGAAACTGTGGGAGCTGTGGACTCTAGCAGTCAAAAGGTGTTGGCAGCCCAAACTTGATGAAATGACTGGCTTCAAGACCAAAATTAGCAATTCAACATTGGACAAAGTAACAAATTCTCTCCGAAAATGGATTGCTCTGACTGTAAACCACTATCATTGGTATTAGACAGGTGGTTAGAAAATGTACTACAGTTATCGTCAGGGGACCCAATTTTCCAACTGCCGTGCCGAAAGACTATTTCAAGTAAAATTCAACAGCTTTATGACACTGAAAAGCAAGCAAATTTAGATGCCTTACAGACAGCCCTGCTAATATGGAGGAACTACACTAGGAGCAAACACCACTGGGGCAACAGAAAGAGCCACTCATACAGGATGTTCCATCTACTAAAGAATCAAGAGGCCGTTTTGCTGCTTTAGACAAACAAAAGCACAAGCTAGTAACTTTAACTCCATTAGAGCTGGTAAAACTCCAAAAGCTATATTTTTTTAAACTTTTTGTTACTGTTTCTTCAAAATACGGTTAAAATAAAAATAATTACTTTTACTAATCCAGGTTTGTGACTGAGATTCTTGGAGGTGAGACATATGTCTCATGTTCAGGGGGTTATCTGTTTTCTGCCACCTGCATCACACCATGGAGGTCTCCGATGATGACTCAAACTACATGGTGATATTTAAGATTACCTTCACAACGTGTAGCTACCCTCAAGTATCTGTTGCTCAAGATAGCTACTGTGCTTGGCCACACTTTAAGGATTTAAATTTTCTTGCAAGGAGAAGAGCGAGAAGAGGTTTGGACCACCCTTGAGGCCCTGCTGCAGGAATATATTATATTAGTATATTAATATCATATATTGCTTTCACCTTTTAAGATGAATTACTGAAATAAATGAACTTTTGCACAATATTACAATTTTTGGAGTTTCACCTGTATTCTCACCTCACACTTTGTCACCATTCATAGCTTTTCAATGAAAATAGGTCAGCCCATGAAGCAGCATTAGACTTTGTAACATCAGCAGTTGACAAGATAATTTAAACCACGAAAAATGTCTTACTTTTGGTCAGTGTGCAGTTAAATGCATCCTCCCAGAACTCAGTAAGTATTTGAGAAGACGCCACTTGTGAGGGGGACAGATTCAGCAGGAAGTCTCTGAGGCCTGGTATTATAGACTTTGGAATCCCAAATCCAATGGCCCCAGCACAGAAACTGAACCTTGTGAATTCTGGGTTAGTTACCCAGAAACTGCCAATCCACTGGCGAGACGGGGAAGGCTCATATGATAGCTCCTCCAACAGTGCCCTCATGTCCCCTAAAGATAGAAGTGCCACAACAACCATGGCTGTAGACCTTGACAGACAATATTGTGCATTAGAAGCATTTTAAAGTGTAACTGCATGAAAAAATGTAATTTTGAAGACAGTAAATCTAATATTTGCGGAAAAAATATCTCTGATGAGGACACCTGCGGATCACATCTGTGACTCTCTGAATTCTGCTATGTGGGTATGTTCGATGAAAAGAAAGAGAGTATTCCACACAGATCCCCTCTTTCTGTGCTGCTTTTAGAAATGAAGCCATGCCGTTATTTCCAAAATCCGAATCTGACCGAACAGCACCTATCCAAGTCCAGCCAAAGTGTTTTACCAGCTTGGCCATTGCTTCAGCTTGGAACTGGTCACTGGGAAATGTTCTGAAAAAATTGGGGTACTGCTGCTTGTCAGACAAGCATGCGCATGTTGAAAAGTGGCTAACCTAAACCAAGTGAAATAAAACACCACACACCGCAAAATCAAATATCATGCACATACATATTTTAAATACAAAGTTTCCAGAAATTGAAAACATTTACTTGGGGAATGTTAAAGGACCTGATGACTTGTGACAAACTGATGGATGTTGTAGACCCAGAGCCACCAACAACAGCCATCACCATACCAGAATGTGAGCAATTGTTATCCATGGAAAACACAGGGTCGAAGCTATTTAGAAACTGAAATGCCATGTGCACTGCTACAGGCACTGATGCACATGAGTCATAGATCTGATACCCGAGCCTGATTCCGGGCAGCAGCTCTGTGCTGTTGTTAATCTCTTCTATGGCAAAAACCATTGCACGTGATGATTGCAGTTCACTGGTGTAAAGGCTGAAAATAGTTGTGTCACTGTTAGAATATAGACTGTAGATTTAGTTTAAGTTAAGTAGAACCAACAACAGGATCATTTGCTGGTTGTATCTGTTGATCAAATGTTAATCAAAATGTTGCCTGACCAGTTAAATTGAGCACAAAAGATTAGCATAAGAAATTAGTGGAAAATGATGGATTACTAATTACAGTCTTTTCATTTCCTTTTAAATATAATACATTTAAATGCATTTTCTTTATCATTTCCTTTACATCATTTCCTTTATAAAACTGTTATTTAACATATTGTATAATTTCTGTTTTTTAAAACACAACAAATTATTTTATAAAGAATAAATGACTATTTTTTTTTTTTTTACATTTTTCAACACTACACTGAATCAATGTAGTTCCATAGAACATAACACACATGAAAACATTTCTCTCCTCATACAGTCCAACATATTTTTACACCTTCTTCTTCCCATTACTGACTTTCTTACTTACTAACCTTCCTTTGCATTTTGCAGGCTCAGGCATGCTGGTGTAGTCACTGTAAACTGTGTTCATGTAGACGTGAAGGGAAAAATCACCACCAATAACAAAGTCCCCATCCTTTGAAAATGCAGGTAGACGAGTGCTTCCCTGCAGCTTGCAGTTCAGAGAGGATGTTGTCGTACCAGCTTGAGCTCCTATATGCCTAGTCATTTGTCTCATACCATCTAGGCACACTGCAAAGGCAACAGCTGAGTTGAGGTGAAACAAACACACAGCCAATACCAGACCAATTACTAGAGCTGCTATCTCCATTTCCATCTAAAATTGTCTGTATATGGGCACACATTGTTTCCATTGGTTTATATAGGTCTTCAAACAAAAGGGGTTTTGTCATCTTCTTGAGAATATGTGGTCATGGATTAACCCTTACATAGTGTTGACATTCTAAGTCTTCACAGTATGGCTTTGATTGGGCCCAAGATTTCCCTCATAATAATTGGCTACGACAAATGATACAATACAGCTTTATTTAATTTAGATTGGAACATCAAAAGATTTTTAATCCTTAACTAATATTTCATAGAGCAGAAAGAGTGTATATTTTTGGTTTTGCACCACTTGTTTTTGCAAAAAAACATAAATTATTACACAAGATCTTATGCTGGTATACCTTTGACAGAAAAATATCATAGAGTATTAATAATTTAAATATATTTTTTGGAAAGTGTAAATGGCAAGAAAATTCTGGAATTGTAGGGATTTATTATGACTGTACTGCATAACCATTACTACTTCTAACATTGACTTTTCTCTTTAACTACTATCTGTAGTAATACAAAGGAATTCAAATTTAGAGTACAAAAGTCATAATAGTATAAAAATAGTATCCTAAAATGTGAACTTATATTACCTTATTATCATGAGTTTAGTAGCACATAAAGATCTTAATGTTAAATACAGTGGTATGCAAATGTTTGGGCACCCTTGATAATTTTCATGATTTTCCTTCATAAATCATTGGTTGTTTGGATCAGCAATTTCATTTAAATATATCATATGTCAGATGGACACAATGATATTTGAGAAGTGAAATAAAGTTTATAGGATTTACAGAAAGTGTGCAAAAGTTACTTAAACTAAATTAGACAGGTGCATAAATTTGGGAACCCGAACAGAAAAATTACATCAATATTTAGTAGATCCTCCTTTTGCTGAAATAATGCCTCCAAACACTTCTTATAGCTTCTAATGAGAGTCTGGATTCTGGTTGAAGGTATTTTGGACCTTTCATCTTTACAAAACATCTCCAGTTCAGTAAGGTTTGATGGTTTCCGAGCATGGACAGCCCATTTAATTCACACCATAGATTTTCTATAATATTCAGGTCTGGGGAGTGAGATGGCCATTCCAGAACGTTGTACTTGATCCTCTGCCTGAACGCCTTAGTAGATTTTGAACAGTGTTTAGGGTCATTGTCTTGTTGAAATATCCAGCCCTGGTGCAACTTCAACTTTGTTACTGATTTTTGAACATTGTTTTCAGGAATTTGCTAATATGCACTGGCCACAAAGCCCCACAGCATGATGGAACTACCACCACATTTTACTGTGGGTGGCAAGTGTTTGTTTTGAAATGCTGTGTTCTGTTTCTGCCATGCATACCGCCTCTTGTTATGCCCAAATAACTCAATTTTAGTTTCATCAGTCCACAGCACCTTATTCCAAAATGAAGCTGGCATGTCCAAATGTGCTTAAGCATACCTCAAGCGAGTCTGTTTATGGCATGCGTGCAGAAAAGGTTTCTTCTGCATTACTCTCCCATACAGCATCTCCTTGTGCAAAGTACGCTGAATAGTTGAACGATGCACTATGTTCTTCACAGTGGAAACTGACAGCTCTCTGAGATAGCTTTTTGTATACTTCCCCTAAATCATGATGTTGAACAATCTTTGTTTTCAGGTCATTTGAGAGTTGTTTTGAGGCTCCTATGTAGCCACTCTCGAGAGAAGATGCAAAGAGGAGAAAAACTTTCAATTGGCCTGGCCACCCTAAATACCCTTTCTCATGATTGGATTCACCTGTGTATGTAGGTAGGTGAAGGGTCAGTGAGCTTACCAAACAAATTTTATGTTCCAATTATTAGTGCTAAAGGTATTCATATCAATAAAACGACAAGGGTGCCCAAATTTATGCACCTGCCTAATTTAGTTTGAGTAACTTTTGCACACCTTCTGTAAAGCCTATAATCTTCATTTCACTTCTCAAATATCATTGTGTTTGTCTGCAATATGATATATTTAAATGAAATTGCTGATCCAAACAACCAATGATTTATGAAGGAAAAACATGAAAATTATCAAGGGTGCCCAAACTTTTGCATACCACTGTATGTTTTGTTTGAAATGCCCCATAGATTTTACATTTTATTACTCATAATACTATATGTTATTGCCTCTTGGGAATTGTTAAATTGTTAAATGCCTAGTTCTTATTTTGTCTATGGCCTTCAGAGGTCTCCGCAGTAGATAATCACCTTCCAACTCACCCTATCCCTTTTTTTTTTTTTTTTTTTTTTTAACCTGTCCCGTTTGGTTCTTTTGCCATCAGAATTATTGTCTAAAGGCGAAGAAAGATGCCCAACGGATTTACTTTACCAAATGGACCATCCCAGCCTTGCCGTAATGGTCCATTTGATTCAACTTTTTATTGTTTATTTTATTTTCACTTGCTGAATACGGGACAGACTTGACTGGAGGAGAGAATGTGGAGAAAGAAAGAGGGAAAGAAAAAAACCTGAGAAGAGGGACGGGGAAAAAGGGCAAAAAACAAAAACCAACAGAATAAGCAGACAAAAAATACATATATCGATCACCTGGATCACCTGTTGAGAAAGAAAAAAGAAAGCAAGCAGAAGAAAACGAGAGTAATAAACAAGATCACAATGATATATGAGAATATGACAGTAAATACTAAATATTAAACATTATTGTGCAGCACGTGAGATCGACAGCGCACAGTGTGCTTTGAGGTAGGAGCCAAAAAGGGTGTAATTTGTGTGTGTGATCACCCGTGTGTACACCTGTGAGCATGAACGCGCTTGTTTTTAAAAGGTTCCTTCATGTAATGATCTGCTAGAGGGTGTGGGGGGCCACTGCCCCGACCTCCAGGGCATGAAGCAGGTATGGAGGAGATCAAGACTCCAGACATCCAGAGGCCCCCAGAACACAAGAGACCAAGGAAGACCAACAGAGGGGCAGCCGCGCCACTATCCCAGAAAGAGCTGAGGAGAGTCCCAGATGAGGGGTCACTCAGCAGCCGCGGAGCAGAAGCCAGGGGGGGTTGCAGTGACGTGCCCGTGAGCTCCGCCGGCAGCCAGCTGTGCCTGAGTGGCCGAGCCCCGGGCCGTGAGGCCGAGGGCACCCCATCCCCAAAGTGGCCCGAGCGAGCCCCAGGCTCCAGGCCCCAATAAGCAGCCACCAAGGAGTGAGCCGGTGGGTACCTGGGCGCCCACCCCCGGAGACAGAGAACCACCAACGCACCGATGTCTGAGGGCGTCCGCCACCGGCAGGGGAAGTGGTGGGGGGAGATGGGCCTCCAAACCTTGGAGGGCCTGAGATGTCCTCAGAGAGGTGGCGTCTGATACCCAACCTGACATATAGACACAGACAAACAGGCACACACAGATACAAACATCTATTCCCACCCTCATGCTCTCATATACAATTGCTCAACACTCACCCAACGTGGAGACAGACATAGAGAGACGCTGTACACACAATCACACTCCCCAGGCGTACTCTAAGCCCCGAGTCTAGGTACCCTTGCCCCTGGAGGGGGAAACTGCACCCAGACTCAGGTGGTGTAACCCTTTTCCCTGCGGTGGGGAGAAGCAGACCGCCCCGACTCCGCAGCAGCAGGGAGGCCCCATACACCAGACCCCAGTCGGACGGCCAACTCCTCCTCCTAGCCCCCCTGCTCCAGCAGGCCGCAGAGAACGGGGGTGTAGGAAGACTCCAAACCTCCCTCCACCCGCTCATATGTACTGTTGATGTATGTGTGTTCTAAGGTGCATTTAAAACCCAGGAGGGCATGGAGCCACCTGCCAGAGCAGCAGGTAAGCATATAGCCCCTCCTGCTAGCCCTCAATGTCTACATGTATTTAAAATTGAGAGGTGGGCAACGACGCCAGGGGTGAGGTGTACACCCTGATGGTAGTTTGGAATCCGTGTAGCGTGCCCACCTCCAAGATCCTATATGTATGTGTAATGAGAGTGTGAGTAATGTGAATGTCTAAGTTGTGGGATAAAATTGAGGCAGAGGCAGCCAGAAGGGGACAGAGGGGGGGGATGTCTCCTCTGCACCCTGGTGACACACCCCTACCCCAAGGCCCTGCATGTGTGGGTGATTGTGGTGGAGCGGGAAGAGGGAGGCCGCTGGAGATGGGGAGGGAAGGAAGGGAGGGGCAAGTGCCCCATAGATTTTACATTTTATTACTCATAATACTATATGTTATTGCCTCTTGGGAATTGTTAAATTGTTAAATGCCTAGTTCTTATTTTGTCTATGGCCTTCAGAGGTCTCCGCAGTAGATAATCACCTTCCAACTCACCCTATCCCTAACATTCTCCTGTGTCACACGCCGATCACTTGTCAGAACAGGAAGTGGTGAACATTGTTGTAATACAGTTGGAAGCAGCTTTAAATTCCCCTCCGTGAACCGCTACCTTATCATGGAGGGGGTTTGTGTGTCCCAGGGATCTCAGGGGCTATGTTGTTCAGGGGCTTTTGCCCCATGGTAGGGTCTCCCATGGGAAATTGTGAGGGACCGATATAGAGTATGTTTGGGGAGTGCGATTGTGTGTACATGTGCATATATGTCTATTCCTACGTTGGATGAGTGCTGAGTGTTTGTATATGTGTGCATGAGGGTGGGAATGCATGTTTGTGTCTGTGTGTGCCTGTTTGTCTGTGTTTATATGTCAGGTCAGGTCTTAGACTCCACCTCCCTGGGAACACCCAGGCCCTCCAAAGTGTGGAGGCCTATCTCCCCTCACCACACTCCCTGCCGGTAACTGATGCACTCAGGGGTCGGTGCATTGGTGGTTCTTGGTGTCCGGGGCTGGGCGCTCAGGTATACACCAGCTCACTCCCGGTGGCTACTTGGCGGGGCCTGGTGCCTGTCGCTCGGTCAGGCCTCTTCCGGGGCAAAGGGGGCCCTCGAACCTCCGGCCTCGGGGCCTGCAGCTCGGTTCACTCTGGCACAGCTGGCTGCCGGCAGAGCCGGCGGGCACGCCAGTGCAGCCCCCTCTGGCTTCTGCTCCGTGGCTACTGGGTGACCCCTCGTCTGGGGATCTCCTCAGCCCTTCCCAGGAGGGTGGCACGGATGCCCTCTGGTGGTACTCCTTGGGCTCTCGCACTCTGGGGTCCCTGGATGTCTGGAGCCTGGATCTCCTCCATGCCTGCTTCATGCCCTGGGGGACGGGGCTATGGCCCTCCACTCCCTCTAGCAGACCATTACATGGGGAAACCTTCTGTATACAAGCGCGCTGATCCACACGGGTGTGCACATGGGTGTTCACTGTTCGTAGACATAAACTACACCTTTCTTAGCTGCTACTTCAAATCACATTGTGCGCTGTCTGTGCTGCACAACAACATTCAATATTTAGTATTTATTGCTGTTTACACTTAGCTAGATTAACATGATGGTGTTGTGTTTAGTATGTTGCTTTGTTTTTTTTTTTGCTTGTTTTCTATTCTTTTTCTCTCAACAGGTGATCCAGGAGATTTTTTTTTTCTCTTTGTCTTTGTAAGTGCCCTTTCTCACTGTCCCTCTTCCCTTCTGTTTTTCTTTTCCTTCCTCTCTTTCTTTCTCCCTTTCCTATCCCCCAATCATGTCTGTCTCATCTGTAACTACTGAAAATAAAATAAATAATAACAACAAAAGTTGATCAAATGGACCAATACGGCAATGCCATGATGATCCATTTGGCAAAATAAATCCATTTGGTATCCTTGTTGGTCTTCAGACAACAATTCTGACGGCTAAAGAACCAAATGGGACAGACAAAAAAAAAAAGAAAAAAAAAAAAAAAAGGAAATTGTGAGGGACCAGACAAAGAGCAATTCAGAAGACCCTTAAGAAAATATCACAGAGGGAACAGTTTACCCTTCCCGGGATAGGGTTACCAGGGCGCCGCTCTGGAGCCAGGCCCAGGGAGGGTGCCCGAGGGCGAACATTTGGTGGCCGTGCCTTAGTCCATGGGGCCCGGCTGGACACAGCCCAAGAAGGGGACATGGGCCCATCCTTCTATAGGCCCACCACCGATAGGAGGCGCCGTAGGAGTTGTTTGCACTGTGTGCCGGGCAGTGGCCAGGCGCAGAGGCCCTTGCAAACCGATCCCCAGCTACCAAGACTGGCAATTGGGACATGGGATGTCAACTCTCTGGTGGGGAAGGAGCCTGAGGTCGTGCATGAGGTTGAGAGGTACCAGCTTAACTCATGGCTTGGGCTCTGGAAACAGTCTCTGCTAGGCTGGGAATGCCTAGCAAAGGCCCCAGTCCGCGAGATCTTCAACGCACACCGGCAGACCTTCAACGGCATTCCGAGGGAAACTGGGGACATTGAGGCCAAATGGACCATGTTCAGCATCTCCATTGCCGAAGCTGCTGCAATGAGCTGCGGCCGCAAGGTGGTTGGTGCCTGTCGTGGTGGTAACCCCCGAACCAAATGGTGGACGCCAGAGGAGAAGGGAGCCACCAGGCTGAAAAAGGAGTCTTATCAATCTTGGTTAGCCTGTGGGACTTCGGAGGCAGCTGATAGGTACCGACCAGCCAAGCGGAATGTGGCTCAGGCAGTGGCTGAAGCAAAAACTCGAGTGTGGGAGGAGTTCGGAGAGCCCATGAAAAAAGACTTTCGGACTGCCTCAAAGAGATTCTGGCAAACTGTCAAGCAACTGTCAGGAGGGGAAAGCGGTACTCTACCTGTACTGTGTATAGTGTTGGTGGAGTGCTGCAGACTTCAACTGAGAAAATTGTTACGCGGTGGAAGGAATACTTCGAGGACCTCCTTAATCCCACTGGCACACGAGGAGGAAGCAGAGTCTAGGGATGAGGGGGATGACCCGCCCATTTCCAGGGGTGAGGTCACTGAGGCAGTTAAACAACTCCTTGGTGGCAGAGCCCCTGGTGCGGATGAGGTCCTCCCTGAGATCCTGAAGGCTGTGGATGTTGTAGGGCTGTCCTGGCTGACACACCTCTGCAATGTCGCATGGAGATCAGGGGTGGTACCCCTGGACTGGCAGACCAGGGTGGTGTTCCCCATTTTTAAGAAGCAGGACTGGAGGGTGTGTTCCAACTACAGGGGGATCACACTCCTAAGACTCCCTGGGAAAGTCTCTGCCGGGGTGCTAGAAAGGAAACTCCGTCCTTTAGTCGAACCTCAGATACAGGAGGAGCAATGCGGTTTTCGTTCTGGTCGCGGAAGACTGGACCAGGTCTTTATCTTTATAGGTCTTTATTGCTTATGTCTAAACCTCTGTAACTTTTATCTGTTATCCTTATTACTGTGTATATTTCCAGTTTTTGCGTTTTTATTCATTGTACAGTGTCCTTGGGTACTTTGAAAGGCACTATTTTTAAATAAAATGTATTATTATTATTATTATTATTATTATCCTCTCAAAGATACTTGAGGGCACATAGGAGTTTGCCCAACCAGTCTACATGTGTTTTTTGGACTTGGATAAAGCATTTGACCGTGTCCCTCGGAGTGTCCTGTGGGAGGTGCTGCATTAGTATGGGGTGTCTCTGCCGATTGCTACGAGCCATTCGATCCCTATACAAGCGTGGTTCGCATAGCCGGCAATAAATCATAATCATTCCCAGTGGGTGATGGGCACCACCAGGGATGCCCTTTGTCACAGATTCTGTTCATAACTTTTATGGACAGGATTTCTAGGTGCAGCCAAGTGGTGGAGGGCTTTCACTTAGGTGGCCTCAGAATGTCTTCTCTGCTTTCTGCGGATATTGTGTTTCTGTTGGCTTCATCGGGTGATGGGCTCCAGCTCGGGGTCGGGGACAAGTTCCTTTTTTTGTTTTTTGTTTTTTGCCTGTCCCATCTGGTTCTTTTGCCATCAGAATTATTGTCTAAAGGCAAAGAAAGATGCCCAAAGGATTTACTTTACCAAATGGACCATCCCTGCCATGCCGTATCGGTCTATTTCAGGGGTAGGCAACCTTTCTGATGGCGAGTGTCATTTCCTCAGAAGTCAGTGTGCCATATGATTGCATTAGCAATAAATTTAATAACGCTCTATATGAACAGTTACACAATTTATAGAACCACTTTGCAGATGTTGGCAGCTATCAGTGAATAGTTATCAGCTATTTTGAAACAAAAAAAAGACACATTTTATCCATAACAAGAACTCCATAACAGCAAATGAACTGTACAACAGAAAATACAAATGCTATTTATGGTCTCCTCACAACAAGGATAAGAAAAATAAACTAAGCCAATATGGCATGTCTGTTAATACAGAGACACACGTTATGTGATCTCTGGTCTCCCACTCAGAGACACAGGTCCCCGAGTGTCCAGCATTCAGACGGCTACCTGAGGACACTCATGTGAGAGAAAATCTGCTCACACAGATATGTAGAGCCAAATACTGTCAATAAGGCCTCTGCAATGAAGACAGTTAAACTTGCCAGGTAGTGCTGTCCAGCAGGTGAAAATGCAAGCTCCATGAACACGCACAGCTATGGATTCCAGCTGCTTCGATGTTGCATTAACTGGCATTAACTCAGCCAGTTAATGCGAGACAAATCTAGCTGCTCATTAAAGATTTCTGGTTTGTTCAGAAAATAAAACATTGGTCCATACACCTGAAAGTCCCAAAAATGCATTGTGTCTCGAGTCTATGGATGTATCCGTGTATTTCCGTGGTGCTGATGCTGTGCTGAGCGGAAAGCTCCTGAAGCTTTTGAAGTGTCGGAATGTGGAAAGCTAACAACGTCCCTCTTACCAGTAGGCTAAGTTATTTTTATTACAATTTGAATCTGGTAGTTTGGGTTGTTAGCTAAGATACCGTCATTAAGAAGAGGCACAACTAATGTGTCTATACGAGCTGATTTGCGTTGTGCACCGCTGGCGCGGCCATTTATTTTTTGATGCACCTTCTCAGATTAATTCACTGCGTGTCATGCCCAGGGCTGGACTGGGACAAAAAAAAAGCCTGGGCATTTTGACTAAAGACCGGCCCACCAGGTATTAAAGCCATAAAGCCTTTGAATGAAAACAAATGCTGTTGTGACAGTGATGTACAATCTTGTTGGTATATGTATGATTTCTATACATTTTATGTCAGATAAAAACTTTGGTTGTAAGCTTCAGATAATTATTTAATAACAGCCAGACATTTTAAATGAGAATAAGAAAGTATTTCTTTGTGCCCCCCTTTCCCTGTTAATGCCCCACCTGGACCCCTGGCAAAACTTTGCTAGATCCGCCATTGCAAGGTTACCAGCTAGGGCTGTTCGATATAACGATATATATCGGATGACGATATAAAAACGTCTGTCGTTTCATTTTACGCTATCGTTTGTTTCGTGGTGTCGCAAAATAAACTGTTTACGGCAATATTTTTTCATCATTTTGATGGTCACTGTAGTGGCTATATTAATTTCTTAAAGTTCTCTCTTTCTCTTATATTTAATATAACCACACTACGGAGGGACAAGCGCTTGTTTTTTATGCGTTTTCGTTAGCAACAACGACGGTAAAACCACGGCGTGTCCGCTTGTTTATTTTCCACATAAACCTTTCACAATAAAGGTCAAGATCCTGTTGAGGCTTTTCAAAATAAAACGAGTCACGTGAAAGATGCAGAGTATTAACGGATGAGAAGCAAAAAAGAGCCGCCAGGTGCTAAAAACTAAACCTTAGACTCAAACGTTAGAACAGTGACGGAAGTGACGGACAAGGTAAGCGACTCATGTTGTAACTGACGTCAGACGCCGGAGATTTTGGCAGAAAATTAAAGCGAATGGTAGTTTAGATTTGAATAAATTCCTTTAAGCTTCAGCATAACCAAATACACTTATCAATTGTCTTATAACTAACAATATTTGTCTAAATCATCTCCAACACCCTGGAGAACAACGGGGAGAGTTTAGAGGCTCTCCAAGATTACATTGATCAGTACTTCCAGGATCTCGTGATGAAGAAGGCTCAGAGTGCAGCTTCCCCGGCCAAACCTGACACGCCGTCGTCGAAAAGACTTCGCCCGGCAGATTCCCCCGGCACAACATCGCCAGCCGGCAAAGATATTGTCGACATACTGGAGTCAATCGACCAACGACTGTCCAGTTTCGATGCAAGGCTGTCCTTGGTGGAGATTCTTCACCGGGAATTTAAATCCTTGCGAGAGTCCCTGGAGTTCAGCCAGCAGCAGGTGGAAACGCTCGCTGCTGAAAATGCCACGCTAAGGGAGTCGGTGAAATGTCTCACAGACAATGTTACTCAGCTAAATAGAGAAAATAAAAAAATAAAAGAAACAGTTATAGATCTACAAGCTCGTAGCATGCGTGATAATCTGGTATTTTCTGGTATTCCAGAAGCCGCTGGAGAGGACGCGGAGACCACGGTAAAAAGCTTCATCAAAACCCACCTGAAGCTGCCCGAGGACACGGTGAAGAACATCGTCTTTGATAGGGTGCATCGCCTCGGCCCCATTCGGGCTGCGGCCGGGAGACCACGTCCTATCGTGGCCAAATTCGGCCACTACAAACAAAAGGAACAGGTGAAAAGCCGCGGCAGGGAATTAAAAGGAACGGACTTCAGCGTGAACGACCAGTTCCCCAAAGAGATCCTGGAACGACGCAGGGTCCTCTTCCCAATCCGACGCAGCTTTATCCAGAAGGGCTCCCGCGCTGTCATCGCTGTAGACCGGCTGTACGTGGACGGACAGCTCCACCGCGACCCCGACATCACTCTGTGGCTGTATTAACTTCACACCAGATAAGAATCCGCTACACCCTTTCCCCACCCACTCACACTAACTTGCATTAACATCTGTTTAACTTACTAGTATCAAATCACATCTTAGGTGTGATTTCATAGCAGAATTAACACCGTCACTCTCCGTCAATGGTTTGATCGGAATGTTTCCGGATTTTTTTTTTTTTTCTTCTCGTTTTTTGTTCTCTTTTCCCCCTTTTGTTTTTATGCTGCTCACCCTTGTCCTTGGTTTCTTTCTTTCTTTTTTCTTTCTTTCACTGCTTCGATCACCTGCTTCCACACTCATCCACAAACAACATCCTTTATTTGGACACATACGCACAGCACGATCACGCACAGCGATGCGCTCAACGGCAGCACATTTACATCAGACAGCGCACACAGTCGTATAGGATACACACACTTAAACCAAGCGTACTCATATTAGTAAATATGCACACACATAGTCAGACTCAGGGAGCATCTCACCACACATTTTTTCTCTCTCCCCCTCTTTTTATTTACGAACAAGTGATGTATTCTCTCCACCTGTCTAAGCGACACACACAGCGCACACCCCTAGTTATACAGAGACATCTATGGGTGCACTAAGATTCGTTACATGGAATGTAAATGGAGCTGGCTCCAGAGAAAAGAGGTTAAAAATATTTAACCAACTCAAAAAACTACAGGCAGATGTTGTCCTTTTACAAGAGACCCACAGACCTCTTAGAGGTTCGAATGAACTTAAAACACCTGAGTTTCCTAATGTGTTCTCAGCTTGTTATAATTCTAGACAAAGGGGAGTAGCAATTTTAATCCATAAAAAAATTAATTTCACAGTACTCGATACAATTATAGATCCAGAGGGCAGATTCTTAATCATTAAACTATCTATACTTGATAAAAAGCTATGTATTGTAAGTGTATATAGTCCAAATGTTGATGATCCCTCATTCTTTCACGGTTTTTTCAGTGCACTCTCTGAACACTTAGATGGCACACTTGTTCTTGGAGGCGACCTCAACCTTGGACTAAATGAAGAAATGGATAGGCTCAATACAGCAGGAACTCAGCGTAATTGGCAGTCCATAAATATAATCAAACAGTATATGAGCGACTTTGGTCTTTGCGATGCATGGCGCTCCCTTCACCCCACCAGTAAGGAATATACTTTTTTCTCACATGTCCATCACTCCTACTCTCGTCTGGATTATTTTTTGGTCAGCAGCTCACTGCTGAGGGACATTTCAGACACTGAGATTCACCCTATAGCTGTCAGCGATCATGCTCCTGTATCTTTAACACTAATGCACAAGAATAATACTACGCCTAGTAAAAACTGGAGATTTAATACATCACTGCTTAAAGATGAAGACTTTATTTTTTTTTTTTTTTTTTTTTTTTTAACCTGTCCCGTTTGGTTCTTTTGCCATCAGAATTATTGTCTAAAGGCGAAGAAAGATGCCCAACGGATTTACTTTACCAAATGGACCATCCCAGCCTTGCCGTAATGGTCCATTTGATTCAACTTTTTATTGTTTATTTTATTTTCACTTGCTGAATACGGGACAGACTTGACTGGAGGAGAGAATGTGGAGAAAGAAAGAGGGAAAGAAAAAAACCTGAGAAGAGGGACGGGGAAAAAGGGCAAAAAACAAAAACCAACAGAATAAGCAGACAAAAAATACATATATCGATCACCTGGATCACCTGTTGAGAAAGAAAAAAGAAAGCAAGCAGAAGAAAACGAGAGTAATAAACAAGATCACAATGATATATGAGAATATGACAGTAAATACTAAATATTAAACATTATTGTGCAGCACGTGAGATCGACAGCGCACAGTGTGCTTTGAGGTAGGAGCCAAAAAGGGTGTAATTTGTGTGTGTGATCACCCGTGTGTACACCTGTGAGCATGAACGCGCTTGTTTTTAAAAGGTTCCTTCATGTAATGATCTGCTAGAGGGTGTGGGGGGCCACTGCCCCGACCTCCAGGGCATGAAGCAGGTATGGAGGAGATCAAGACTCCAGACATCCAGAGGCCCCCAGAACACAAGAGACCAAGGAAGACCAACAGAGGGGCAGCCGCGCCACTATCCCAGAAAGAGCTGAGGAGAGTCCCAGATGAGGGGTCACTCAGCAGCCGCGGAGCAGAAGCCAGGGGGGGTTGCAGTGACGTGCCCGTGAGCTCCGCCGGCAGCCAGCTGTGCCTGAGTGGCCGAGCCCCGGGCCGTGAGGCCGAGGGCACCCCATCCCCAAAGTGGCCCGAGCGAGCCCCAGGCTCCAGGCCCCAATAAGCAGCCACCAAGGAGTGAGCCGGTGGGTACCTGGGCGCCCACCCCCGGAGACAGAGAACCACCAACGCACCGATGTCTGAGGGCGTCCGCCACCGGCAGGGGAAGTGGTGGGGGGAGATGGGCCTCCAAACCTTGGAGGGCCTGAGATGTCCTCAGAGAGGTGGCGTCTGATACCCAACCTGACATATAGACACAGACAAACAGGCACACACAGATACAAACATCTATTCCCACCCTCATGCTCTCATATACAATTGCTCAACACTCACCCAACGTGGAGACAGACATAGAGAGACGCTGTACACACAATCACACTCCCCAAGCGTACTCTAAGCCCCGAGTCTAGGTACCCTTGCCCCTGGAGGGGGAAACTGCACCCAGACTCAGGTGGTGTAACCCTTTTCCCTGCGGTGGGGAGAAGCAGACCGTCCCGACTCCGCAGCAGCAGGGAGGCCCCATACACCAGACCCCAGTCGGACGGCCAACTCCTCCTCCTAGCCCCCCTGCTCCAGCAGGCCGCAGAGAACGGGGGTGTAGGAAGACTCCAAACCTCCCTCCACCCGCTCATATGTACTGTTGATGTATGTGTGTTCTAAGGTGCATTTAAAACCCAGGAGGGCATGGAGCCACCTGCCAGAGCAGCAGGTAAGCATATAGCCCCTCCTGCTAGCCCTCAATGTCTACATGTATTTAAAATTGAGAGGTGGGCAACGACGCCAGGGGTGAGGTGTACACCCTGATGGTAGTTTGGAATCCGTGTAGCGTGCCCACCTCCAAGATCCTATATGTATGTGTAATGAGAGTGTGAGTAATGTGAATGTCTAAGTTGTGGGATAAAATTGAGGCAGAGGCAGCCAGAAGGGGACAGAGGGGGGGGATGTCTCCTCTGCACCCTGGTGACACACCCCTACCCCAAGGCCCTGCATGTGTGGGTGATTGTGGTGGAGCGGGAAGAGGGAGGCCGCTGGAGATGGGGAGGGAAGGAAGGGAGGGGCAAGTGACCCCTCCCTGGGGCCAGCTCCCCCGCTGACCCCAGTAGGCACCCCCATGCTGTGCAACCCGCCAGGGAAAGGGGGCCCAGGCCCATCCGGACCGGGGCCCAGTGCAGCAGCGCCCCCCGGCCCCACAGAGCCCGGGACAATTCACCTGACCCCACCACAGAGAAAACTGCACCCACCCCATCATCCACTCATCTTCCAGACTACACAAGACAATAGACGCCCAGGCTGAGATCTTCCTCCACCACTCCTGTATCTCCCCCTCCTGCAGAGAGAGTTCCTGAAGAGAGGAAAGCTCCTGCAAGATGTGGATGAAGACTTTATTAAATATTTTAAAAAAGAGTGGACTTCATATTTAGACTTTAATGACACTCCCGGAACATCAGCTTCTGTTCTATGGGAAGCAGGGAAAGCTGTGATGAGAGGTAAAATAATTTCTTTCTCATCACATAAAAAGAAAAAAGAAAACAAAAATATCCAGGAATTAGAAAAAACCATCAAATCACTAGAAGAAGCCTATGCGTCCGACCAAGATCAGGAAACATTGAACAAAATACGCAAAACAAAACTAGAATTAAATGAGATTATTGATAAAAAAACAAAATTCTTAGTACAAAGACTACGCTTACAAAATTATGAACATGGTAATAAATCCGGTCAATTTCTAGCAAACCAGCTAAAAATAAATAAAGAAAAAACAACTCTATGTGCTGTTAAAGACTCATCTGGGAATACAGTATATGACCCGAAACAAATAAACAACATCTTCAGGGATTTCTATAAAACGTTGTATTCACCACAAATAAACCCATCTAAAAAGGAAATTGATCAGTTTTTAGACAACATAACTCTCCCAAAATTATTAGACTCTCAAGCAATGGCATTGGATTCGCCACTGACACACCAGGTGAACTCCAGGAAGCCCTGATAAGTATGCCCAATAATAAGGCTCCAGGTCCAGACGGCTTTCCTGCAGAATTCTACAAAGAATTCTGGATGATTTTAGCCCCAATTTTTTACAGAACGCTGTTGGAAATCAAAGAAAATGGCAGACTCCCATCAAATATGAATTCTGCAAACATTAATCTCCTGCTAAAACCAGGCAAAGACCCTGTATATCCCTCAAGCTATCGTCCAATATCCCTTATAAATGTAGACCTTAAAATAATCTGCAAAGCTCTCTCGAAGAGACTAGAGAAAATAACCCCCCTCTTAATTCATCCTGACCAAACTGGTTTCATAAAAGGTAGGCACTCATCAACAAATACACGTAGATTACTTAATTTGATAGACTACTCATACAGTAAAAACCTTGAAACTACAATATTTTCTTTAGATGCAGAAAAAGCGTTTGACAGAGTTAACTGGAAATTTCTATTTGCAACTTTACACAAATTTGGTTTTGGATCTTCTTTCATCAGCTGGTTAAAAATATTATATAATTCCCCAACAGCTTGTGTCAGAACAAATGACCAGACATCCTCCAGCTTCTGTCTCCTGAGGGGCACCAGGCAGGGATGCCCACTCTCCCCTTCACTGTTTGCAATTTTTATTGAACCACTAGCAGCAGCAATTAGACAGAATTCAGTAATTAAGGGCATAAAATGCAAGAACGTGGAACATAAAATCAGCCTTTATGCGGATGATGTGCTACTCTTTCTCCAAAATTCACAAACCAATATCTCTGGGGTGATTGAATTGATAAACTCTTTTGCAAGAATATCAGATTACTCAATTAACTG
Organism: Pelmatolapia mariae; assembly: GCF_036321145.2. Taxonomy (NCBI): domain Eukaryota; kingdom Metazoa; phylum Chordata; class Actinopteri; order Cichliformes; family Cichlidae; genus Pelmatolapia; species Pelmatolapia mariae. The sequence goes on from NC_086239.1 coordinate 25,581,236, forward strand.
GTCAAAATCTACAGTCCTTCCGATTAATTGCTCCTTCCATAATTCCTCTTCTACTCCACTGCAATCGGGAAATATAAAATATTTAGGTATTAATGTTTCTCCCAAGCTTGCAGATCTAACTAAATTAAACTATATCCCACTTTTAAAGAAAGTAGAAGGCGATCTGGCTAGGTGGAAATGTCTACCCATATCACTCATGGGAAGGGTTGCCGCTATAAAAATGATGGTCTTACCAAAAATAAATTATTTATTCTCAATGATCCCAACTAAACCGCCACAAGATTGGTTCAGATCTCTAGATTCATATATGTCCAAATTCCTTTGGAAAAATAAGCCCCCACGTATAAGCTTAAAAACACTACAAAAGACCAAGGATAAAGGAGGATTAGAACTACCTAACTTTCAGCACTACTTCTTAGCCAACAGGCTCCAATTTATCTCAGGATGGCTAAAACATACCCTCTTAGATGAACCTTGGCTAGATGTAGAACAAGCACTTTGCAATAATCTAGAGATTTCAGATCTACCATTTATCAGCTCAAACATTCAACGACATGAATGCTTCAAAAGCGTCAACATTAGCTCCTCTCTGACAGCATGGTGGGAGTTTCTGAAGTTGACAGAGTCTTCATTAATCCCATGCAAACGTACACCTATCTGGAACAACCCTGACATATTACAAAACAATAATATGATAAACTTTTCAGATTGGAGTGGTAAAGGAATCAAATATTTAGAACATATACTAGAAGGAACAGAATTTATTTCATTTGACAGACTAGTTACACAATATGGGATCAACAAGAAAAGATTTTTAGAATATCAACAAATTAAATCCATAGTAAAAAAGAAATTTAAACCGGGTCAAGTTGAACTACAAACACCACCAAGTGTGGTTCAATTTCTTACTCTTAAAACCTCCAAATTACTATCCGAAATATACAGAATGCTTTCTAAAATAGATGAATCAATATCACTTCCTATTGCAAAATGGGAAGCGGATTTATCAGTTAACTTAGACCAAAACTTCTGGTCTCAGATTTGCTTAAAAACCTTTCATCTAATTAGAAATCCCAGTCTTCAATTAATTCAATACAAAATACTACATAGAGTGCACTATACAGGTCATCGGATGTTCAAGATGGGCTTTACGTCTACCAACAACTGCTCACACTGCCAAACCAATTCACTGGACAATTATATCCACGCTCTTTGGTTCTGTCCACCAGTTCAGAAGTTTTGGCGTGAGATATGTGAAGACTTATCGAAGTGTCTGAAATGTAACATTCCAACTTCTCCTTTAGTGTGTTTGTTGGGCAGCTTAGATAATGTCACTTCAGAAAAGAATATAGCCCACATGGTTTTCACTGCCCTATGCATAGCCAAGAAAACAGTCCTCATGAACTGGAAAAATAAAAATAATCTTAATTCTAACCAGTATAGAAATTATCTATTAGATTACATTAGTCTTGATACAGCCTCTGCCACCACATCAGATCAATTGCTCTGGGCTCCTTTGATCAGCTCCATCACCTAGTGGGGGTGGGGGGTCATAGTTTGGTCCCACCTTTACTGTTGTGATTGGTGTGGGGGTAGGGACAGGCTTAGGGCGTCGGGGGGTTCCCCAGGAGCATCTTCCTTGGGGGGCTCAACCCGGGGTAGCGGTCATGGCCAATTAAGGGCTCTGTTGGCTCTTAGGTGACGGTTTCCTCGTGGCTGCGTGCAGCGGGGCTAGGGGAGGGTCTGTGCTGATGGACGTGGGTTACTGACCTGGTAGCCTGGCTGCCCCTGGGTGGGTCCGGGACAGGCGTGAGGTTCTGGGGGCGCTCCGTCTCTGGGCTGGGGCCCTGGCCGGGCCTCGGGGGCTCGGGTCCTGGTTGGTGTGTTGCTGGGGTTGTGGGCGGGTGGGTATATGGGGGCCCAGTCCTGGCGCAGGGCGCCGCCGGTGCATCGAGCCACCTGGGGGACTCTTCAACTGGTGGGGGAGGTTGTCACATCTTGCAGGAGCTTTCCTCTCCTCAGGAATTCTCTCTGCAGGAGGGGGAGATATAGGAGAGGTGGAGGAAGATCTCAGCCTGGGCGTCTATTGTCTTGTGTAGTCTGGAAGATGAGTGGATGATGGGGTGGGTGCAGTTTTCTCTGTAGTGGGGTCGGGTGGGCTGTCCCGGGCTCTGTGGGGCCGGGCGGCGCTGCTGCACTGGGCCCTGGTCCGGATGGGCCTGGGCCCCTTTTCCCTGGCGGGTTGCAGAGCATGGGGGTGACTACTGGGGTCAGCGGGGGAGTTGGCCCCAGGGAGGGGTCACTTGCCCCTCCCTTTCTTCCCTCCCCATCTCCAGCTGCCTCCCTCTTCCCGCTCCACCACAATCACCCACACATGCAGGGCCTTGGGGTAGGGGTGTGTCACCAGGGTGCAGAGGAGGCATCCCCCCCCTCTGTCCCCTTCTGGCTGCCTCTGCCTCAATTTTATCTCACAACTTAGACATTCACATTACTCACACTCTCATAACACATACATATAGGATCTTGGGGGTGGGCTCACAACACGGACTCCAAATTACCATCAGGGTGTACACCGCACCCCTGGCGTCGTTGCCCACCTCTCAATTTTAAATACACGTAGACATTGAGGGCTATCAGGAGGGGCTATGCGCTTACCTGCTGCTCTCTGGCAGGTAGCTCCATGCCCTCCTGGGTTTTAATTGCACCTTAGAACACATATACATCAACACTACATATGAGCGGGTAGAGGGAGGTTTGGAGTCTTCTCACACCCCCGGTCTCTGCGGCCTGCTGGAGCGGGGGGGCTAGGAGGAGGAGTTGGCCGTCCGACTGGGGTCTGGTGTGTGGGGCCTCCCTGCTGCTGCGGAGTCGGGGCAGTCTGCTTCTCCCCACTGCAGGGAAAAGGGTAACACCACCTGGGTCTGGGTGCAGTTTCCCCCTCCAGGGGCAAGGGTACATAGACCTGGTTCTTAGAGTACGCTTGGGGAGTGTGATTGTGTGTACAGCGTCTCTTTATGTCTGTCTCCACGTTGGTTGAGTGTGGAGTAATTGCCTATGAGAGCATGAGGGTGGGAATGGATGTTTGTATTTGAGTGTGCCTGTATGTCTGTGTCTATATGTCAGGTTGGGTATCAGACGCCACCTCTCTGGGGACATCTCAGGCCCTCCAAGGCTTGGAGGCCTATCTCCCCCCACCACTTCCCCTGCCGGTGGCAGACGCCCTCAGACATCGATGCGTTGGTGGTTCTTTGTGTCCGGGGGTGGGCGTCCAGGTACACACCGGCTCACTCCTTGGTGGCTGCTTATCCGGGCCTGGAGCCTGGGGCTCGCTCGGGCCACTTCGGGGGTGGGGTGCCCTCGGCCTCTTTGCCTGGGGCTCGGTCACTCAGGCACAGCTGGCTGCCGGCGAAGCTCACGGGCACGTCACTGCAACCCCCCCTGGCTTCTGCTCCGCGGCTGCTGAGTGATCCCTCATCTGGGACTCTCCTCAGCTCTTTCTGGGACAGTGGCGCGGCTGCCCCTCTGTTGGTCTTCCTTGGTCTCTTGTGTTCTGGGGGCCTCTGGATGTCTGGAGTTTTGATCTCCTCCATACCTGCTTCATGCCCTGGAGGATGGGACTGTGGCCCCCCACACCCTCTAGCAGATCATTACATTAAGGAACCTTTTAAATACAAGCGCGCTCATGCTCACAGGTGTACACACAGGTGATCACACACACAAACTACACCCTTTTTGGCTCCTACCTCAAAGCACACTGTGCGCTGTCGATCTTACGTGCTGCACAATAATGTTTAATATTAAGTATTTAGTGTTATATTCCCATATATCATTGTGATGTTGTTTATTCTATTACTCTCGTTTTCTTCTGCTTGTTTTCTTTTTTCTTTCTCAACAGGTGATCCAGGTGATCGATATATGTATTTTTTGTCTGCTTATTTTGTTGGTTTTTGTTTTTTGCCCTTTATCCCCGTCCCTCTTCTCCGCTGTTTTTTTTTTTTGTTTTGTTTTGTTTTGTTTTTTCCCCCCTCTTTCTTTCTCCCTTTTCTTTTCCCCTGTCCCGTATCTAGCAAGTAAAAAAAATAAAATAAAATAAAATAAAATAAACAATAAAAGGTAAATCAAATGGACCATTACGGCAAGGCTGGGATGGTCCATTTGGTAAAGTAAATCCGTTGGGCATCTTTCTTCGCCTTTAGACAACAATTCTGATGGCAAAAGAACCAAACGGGACAGGTTTAAAAAAAAAAAAAAAAAAAAAAAACGTTAGAACAGGCTTTTCTCCGCAGCACGTTGTGTAATAAATACTCACAAAGAAAACGGCGGCCGTTACAACCTATGTCTAAAAATGTATAGTTTCATGCATCAGTTAAAACACTGGACTCCAGGTACTCGATGCCCAGCTGGAAACACTTCACGCAAGCCGAGATGCCCGAGATTCACAGAATTTACAGGAAATGTTACATTTTTATAATTTATATCGTTATATCGACGATAAATGTCTTAATATCGGGATATGAGATTTTGGTCATATCGCACAGCCCTATTACCAGCTGTCAGCTACTTAGAAACGGATCCTGGTGTTATTTGTCTCTCAGAAACAGTTCATGTCTTCCCTTCAACTCATTCATGTGACCTAAAAGGTAAACCTGTTTCTCCATCACCTGTTCAGCTCTGATGATTCAGTAAGGACATCTCCTGGTTTCATCTTCATGTTTCCCTCTCACCAGATATACAAACCGATATCATGACCAGCAGGTTTTACAGCTGTGACTCCAGCAAATGCCAGCTGATACTAGAAATTAATATTAAATAAATTCTAACAACAGCTGATAAAGCTTAAACGTGCTGCTGTTGTTTAGCACGACATCCGGCGGTTTCCTCTTTCTGGCGCAAAGTGGGCAATAAACAAACAAGAGAGAAAAGATCAGTGATCAGCTGATCATTGATCAGTTTCATGATTAAAGTAGCAACAGGAGAGAGAGGGGAGAGAATGAGAGAAGACGAGGCAGCTGTGCAGCGTAACAACAGAATAAATCCACCTTTGTGTCTTTTTCCATCCTAGACAAACTGCGTCCCTTCTCAGCTCAACATGAAACACGTAATAATTTCTCTGAATGCGGGACGATTCTGTCTTTTAACAGGACGGTTGGCAACTCTACTAACTAACCTTATGAATAAAATAAAGTTCACTATCAGTAACATCGTAGCACCCACCCAGCTGTATGGAAACTCTGTCATGCTAGCTAGTGCGCAGTACGAGTTATTGTAACTGACTGTAAAAAGTCAGCATAACGAAAATAAACTCCACCTAAACTTGGTTTATATCTGACCCAGATAGACTGCAGGTCATAACTTCTTACCTGAAGTTCAGTTCACCTGACACTCAGACGGCTGCCTCGGGTCTCTCCTCCTCCTGCCTCCCCTCTCCCTCATCCACCTGCTGGCCTCCACCACTTGTTAATTTTAATGAGTCTGTGGAAGCTCCGCCATAGCCACCACCAAACAACTCAGTTATTTTTACACACCGGCCAGCATCTGGTCAATCCACCACCTTTCATTGTTTATACCGTTACAAAAAAAATAAATAAATCATCGGCCCACCGAGCAAATGCCCGGTATGCCCGATGGCCAGTCCAGCTATGGTCGTGCCATCAGTTAACCCTTGGCACGCGTGCCTAGGGTTGCCGACCCCTGGTCTATTTGATTAACCTTTGCTTTTATTGTTTATTTTATTTTATTTTCACTTGCTACCAGTGATGGGAATAACGGCGTTACAAGTAACGGCGTTACTAACGGCGTTACTTTTTTCAGTAACGAGTAATCTAACTAATTACTATTCCTATTGTTACAACGCCGTTACAGTTACTAACAAGGAAACTCGGTCCTTTACTATTTTTCAACTAACAGACGGTTGAAGCTGTGTTCAGCTTACCGCATCTTATATCAGCTGCACGGAAGTAGCTGACTACGTAAGTAATCTGGGCGCTACAGCTTTAAGCAGCTGCGCGCTCCCGTGGACGGCAATCACGATCACTGTCTAGCACAACACCTGGAGCTAAAGGGGCAAAACAATCGCATGAGTGCTGCTGTTTGACTGAGGAAGAATAAAGTAGTCGTGGTAAGTCAATCACATGACCACTTAAAGACAGGTGACATATACCAGTTTTTAAATTGTGTTGATAGGCCACGTAAAACCAGACTTATGATAAACAATATATACGCGGCGTTTTTTCCTCAATAGTTTCGTCACGTTAGCGCTAGCAAGCACTCTCTGCTTATGAGCAAAAAACCAAAACAAAACAGGGGAAGTTTTAGGAGTAAGGGCCCCCCCTGGACCCTTGTGACACACCTTTACCCCAAGGCCCTGAAAGTGTGGGTGATTGTTGTGGAGCGGGACGAGGGAAGCAGCTGGAGATGGGGAGGGAAGGAAGGGAGGGGCAAGTGCCCCCTCAGCAGCGCCGCCTGGCCCCACAGAGCCCGGGACAGCCCACCCGACCCCACCACAGAGAAAACTGCACCCACCCCATCATCCACTCATCTTCCAGACTACACAAGACAATAGACACCCAGGCTTAGTTCTTCCTCCACCTCTCCTATATCTCCCTCACCTGCAGAGTGAGTTCCTGGAGTGAGAAGATCTCCTGCAAGGTGTGACAGCCTCCCCCACCAGTTGAAGAGCCCCTCAGGTGGCTCAAATCACTGGCGGCACCCTGCGCCGGGGCTGAGCCCTCATATCCCCACCCGCCCACAACCCCGGCAACACACCAACCAGGACCCAAGCCCCCAAGGCCCAGCCAGGGCCCCAGCCCGGAGACGGAGCACCCCCAGAACCCCACGCCTGCCCCAGACCCATCCAGGGGCGACCAGGCTACCAGGTCAGTAACCCACGTCCGTCAGCACAGACCCTCCCCTAGCTCCGCTGCACGCAGCCAGGAGGAAACCATCACCTAAGAACCAACAGAGCCCTTAACAGGCCATGACCGCAACCCCGGGTTGAGCCCTCCAAGGAAGACGCTCCTGGGGAATCCCCCGATGCCCCAATCCTGTCCCTACCCCAACACCAATCACAACAGTGAAGGTGGGACCAAACTATGACCCCCCCCCCACCCTCACTAGGTGATGGAGCTGAGCAAAGGAGCCCAGAGCAATTGATCTGATGTGGTGGCAGAGGCTGTATCAAGACTAATGTAATCTATTAGATAATTTCTATATTGGTTAGAGTTAAGATTATTTTTTCATTTTTCCAGTTCATGAGGACTGTTTTCTTGGCTATGCATAGGGCAGTGAAAACCATATGGGCTATATTCTTTTCTGTAGTGACATTATCTAAGCTGCCCAACAAACACACTAAAGGGGAAGTTGGAATGTTACATTTCAGACACTTCGATAAGTCTTCACATATCTCTAAAACTTCTGAACTTCTGAAAGAGGGTGGATATAATTGTCCGGTGTATTGGTTTGACAGTGTGAGCAGTTGTTGGAAAGCGTAAAGCCCATTTTGAACATCCGATGACCTGCATAGTGTACTCTATGTAGTATTTTGTATTGAATTAATTGAAGACTGGAATTTCTTATTAGATGAAAGGTTTTTATGCATATCTGAGACCAGAAGTTTTGGTCTATGTTAACTAATAAATCCACTTCCCATATTGCAATAGGAAGGGATATTGATTCATCTGTTTTAGAAAGCATTCTGTACAGTTTGGAAAGTAATTTGGGGGTTTTAGAGTAAGAAATTGTACCACACTTGATGGTGTTTGTAGTTCAACCTGACCGGGTTTAAATTTATTTTTTACTATGGACTTAATTTGTTGATATTCTAAAAATCTTTTCTTGTTGATCCCATATTGTGTAACTAGTCTGTCAAATGGAAAAAATTCTGTTCCTTCTAATATATGTTCTAAGTATTTGATTCCTTTACAACTCCAATCTGGAAAGTTTATCATATTATTGTTTTGAAACACATCAGGGTTGTTCCAGATAGGTGTACGTTTGCGTGGGATTAATGAAGACTCCGTCAATTTTAGAAACTCCCACCATGCTGTCAGAGAAGAGCTAATGTTGACGCTTTTAAAGCATTCATGTCGTTGGATGTTTGAGCTGATAAATGGTAGGTCTGAAATCTCTAGATTATTGCAAAGTGCTTGTTCTACATCTAGCCAAGGTTCATCTAAGAAGGTATGTTTTAGCCATCCTGAGACACATTGAAGCCTGTTGGCTAAGAAGTAGTGCTGAAAGTTAGGTTGTTCTAATCCTCCTTTATCCTTGGTCTTTTGTAGTGTTTTTAAGCTTATACGTGGGGGTTTATCTTTCCAAAGATCAAAGAGATCTGAACCAATCTTGATGTGGTTTAGTTGGGATCATTGAGAATAAATAATTTATTTTTGGTAAGACCATCATTTTTATAGTGGCAACCCTTCCCATGAGTGATATGGGTAGACATTTCCATCTAGCCAGATTGCCTTCTTCTGGGATATGGTTTAATTTAGTTAGCTCTGCAAGCTTGGGAGAAACATTAATACCTAAATATTTTATATTTCCAGATTGCAGTGGTGTAGAAGAAAAATTATGGAAGGAGCAATTAATCTGGAGGACTGTAGATTTTGACCAGTTTATTGAGTAATCTGATATTCTTGCAAAAGAGTTTATCAATGCAATTACCCCAGAGAGATTGGTTTGTGAGTTCTGGAGAAAAAGTAACACATCATCAACACATAAAGGCTGATTTTATATTCCACGTTCTTGCATTTTATGCCCTTAATGTCTCTGTAAAGCACTTTGAATCACCTTGTTGTTGAATTGTGCTATATAAATAAACTTGCCTTGCCTTGCCTTGCCTATTCTGTCTAATTGCTGCTGCTAGTGGTTCAATAAAAATTGCAAACAGTGAAGGGGAGAGTGGGCATCCCTGCCTGGTGCCCCCCAGGAGACAAAAGCTGGAGGATGTTTGGTCATTTGTTTTGGGAATTGTATAATATTTTTAACCAGTTAATGAAAGCGGTTTCAAAACCAAATTTGTGTAACATTGCAAATAGAAATTTCCAGTTAACTCTGTCAAACGCTTTTTCTGCATCTAAAGAAAATATTGTAGTTTCGATGTTTTTACTGTATGAGTAGTCTATCAAATTATCAAAGTAATCTACATGTATTTGTTGTTGAGTGCCTACCTTCTATGAAACCAGTTTGGTCAGGATGAATTAAGAGGGGGGTTATTTTCTCTAATCTCTTTGAGAGAGTTTTGCAGATTATTTTAAGGTCTACATTTATAAGGGATATTGGACGATAGCTTGAGGGATATACAGGGTCTTTGTCTGATTTTAGCAGGAGATTAATGTTTGCAGAATTCATATTTGATACCCTTTTCTTTGATTTCCAACAACGTTCTGTAAAAAATTGGTGCTAGAATCGTCCAGAATTCTTTGTAGAATACTGCAGGAAAGCCGTCTGGACCTGGAGCCTTATTATTGGGCATACTTATCAGGGCTTCCTGCACTCAAAAAATCTGTTGTTGGATGAACACAATCTAATCATGGCACCCAATTTGCACACAATTCAACCAAGTACAATAAACCATTTTCGATCATGTCAAACCAACACATTTGGCATTTGGTGGTTTAATGTAATCCGATTACGTTGGATCAACATAGTATACTCACATTGGTTTGAAGTGATTTATTTAAGTATATAGAGTGAAATGTGTTTTAATTCATTCTACACAGGTTAAAAACTTTTGGAAAACACAATTAAATCTTGTTGTTTGAACAACTACTTTGTCAATCAAGGCAATTACTGCTAGTCTTGCTTAATGTATACAGAGTTACATTAAGCAATGGGGGTTGGTGATTTCATAGTGACAAACAACCATTTGCACTTACATTCGTGGATAATTTAGAATCACCAATTGACCCAACTCTAATTGCACACTGCGAACCAGCCAGATTGTGGATTTGAACCCAGGCCCTTCTTGCTGTGAGGCAGCAGCACTTACCATCAAACCAACCAAGCTATCAATCCAGGCTTACCAAAACTAGGAAAGCTATGATTACAATGCTTGATGCAGAAATTTCTGTACGCTTTTGTCCTTAACAGGTCAAACCACAATAAATAGCGGCAGCATACACGTGGTGTGGGTGTAGTTGTCAGCCTCTTAAAACTCCAACAATTTTCCTGCAGTTTGACATCTAATGTGATCTTGTGAATGTCATGAGTCCTGGCAACGAACCACTCTTACTAGATTGTATCATGTCATTTCAACAAGAGCAAATTAAGTTGCTGAATTTCATGCAGGTGCTACATGATTTCATTATGTTCAACATAGAAACATGAAATTATTTAGTTCAAATTACAAGTTTGAATCTTGTACATGTAACAACCACCCAATTTCATTTTTTTGAGTGTGGAGTTCACCTGGCATCAGTGACAAATCCAGTGCCATTGCTTTCATTTTTGGATGGGTTTATTTGTGGTGAATACAAAGTTTTATAGAAATTCCTGAAAATGTTGTTTATTTTTTCTGGGTCATATATTGTGTTCCCAGATAAATCTTGAACAACACATATAGTTGTTTTTTCTTTCTTTATTTTTAGCTGGTTCGCTAGAAATTGACTGGATTTATTACCATGTTCATAACTTTGTAAGCGTAGTCTTTGTACTAAGAATTTTGTTTTTTTTTATTAATTACCTCATTTAATTCTAGTTTTGTTTTGCGTATTTTGCTCACTGTTTCCTGATCTTGGTGTGACACGTAGGCTTCTTCTAGGAATTTGATGTTTTTTTTCTAATTCCTGAATATTTTTATTTGCTTCTTTCTTTTTATTTGATGAGAAAGAAATTATTTAACCTCTCATCACAGCTTTCCCTGCTTCCCATAGAACAGAAGCTGATGTTCCGGGAGTGTCATTAAAGTCTAAATATAGAGTCCATTCTTTCCTGGGTGAGGTGTTCTGGGCATGTCCCACCGGGAGGAAGACCCGGGGCAGACCCAGGACACACTGGAGAGATTATATCTCTGGACTGGCCTGGGAACACCTTGGTGTTCCCCCGGACAAGCTCAAGGAGGTAGCTAGGGAGAGGGAGATCTGGCCTTCTCTGCTTAGGCTGCTGCCCCCACAACCCGGCCCCAGATACAGCGGAAGAAGATGGATTGATGGTGGATGGATGGCAGCTTTAAATTGCCCTTTATTAATACATGTTTTTTATTACTGAGTATAATGGAATGCTGAAATTTTGAAGGCCGGTTCTTTTTGTTGAGTTCCAGTTTTCTGGTGGGGGCTTGGGGAAATTGAAAACTATTGAAAAATAACTCGGAATCATGTAGTGTTATTGTGAAAGGTGGTTTTCTGTTTATTTATTTAACTCCAAATTAAATATTGTTGGATTGAATAAACCAAAAAACAAATAAAAAAATAATAATTTTAAATAGCTTATCTTCAAAAGTAAAATTTGAAGCTATTTAACAGAAAAAAGTTGTAAATAAAGAGATTTTTGAAATTAAAAGAAATTGCAAACTTTTCTTGTTGCATTGAATTTGTACAATTCCAGCTTAATGTTGCAATAATTGCAAGTACTAGAAGCTCTGATATACTATGATTGATTTTTGTTCATTAAATATTTTTTGGTATTCTTCTCTGGCTTGAACAATATGATAAAGAACTTGGGGGCAAATATACACATTATTAGACCAAAGCTGGAGGCCAAAATTGCAAAAATCTCCACAACTACAGTGAATTTCCCAGGGGAGCTGACATATGCTGGGATAAATGTGATCCAGGCAGTACAGAATATCAACATGCTGAAGGTGATAAGCTTGGCTTCATTGAAATTATCAGGTAATTTGCGGGCTAAGACTGCTCAAACAAAGCAAAAGGCAGCAAGTATGCCTAAGTATCCAAGCACAGCCCAGAAGCCAGCAGCAGAGCCTAATGCACATTCCAATATGATTTTCTCCTTGTACATGGTCAGATTTTTTATTGGAAAGGGAGGGCTCACTACTACCCAAACAGTACATATTAAAACTTGAATAAAGGTGAAAGACACAACAGTCATTCTTTGCTGTGGAGGACCAAACCATTTCATCACATTACTACCTGGAAGTGTCACTTTAAAAGCCATTAAAACCACTATAGTTTTCCCAAGTACACAGGAGATACAGAGTACAAAGGTGATCCCAAACGCAGTGTGACGCAGCATGCAGGACCACTCAGATGGTGCTCCAATGAAAGTTAATGAACATAAGAAACACCGAGTCAGTGAGATGAGCAGCAGGAAGCTCAGCTCAGAGTTGTTGGCCCTGACAACTGGAGTTTTCCTGTGACAAAAGAATACAGCCACAGTTACGATGGTCAGACAGGCACCAGGAACTGAGAATGTAGCCAGGATAAATCCTAGGAGGTCTTGAAAGGAAAGTTACTCTACAGGCTTAGGGATGCAAGTGTCTCTCTTTTCGTTAGGCCAGAATTCTTTTTGACAAGGTAAACAATCAGTCGAATCTGGATAAAAAACAAATAAATACAATTTCTTCTTGATTTTCATATATACACAATGAAACATTTTAAATGCATGGCAATCATGTCTCTTTACCTGTACTATTACTGACCTCCCCCTCAGGACATGATGTACAGTCATAGCAGCAGATGGGTTTTCCTTTCTGCAACACTTTACGAGTTCCTGGAGGACAACTGTCCGTGCACACTGACACTGCACTGCAAATTTCTTGTAGCTTAACAAGATTTATTGTCTTAAATTTAGCCAGATTATCTTGTCCATCTTGTTTTGAACATTACAAGCTAGTTTCCAGTCTGATGTGTGAGATGATTAGACTTGTTTCAAGTATATATCACTTTTTTTTCTTATTTAGTCTGTAAATCTAAAAATGAACCATTTTACATTTATTTCAAGCAAAAATAGCTTTTAGATAGAGTGTAAAACAAAAAATTATCTCAAAATAAAAAACATTCACCTTTTTCCTTGAAATAAGAAAGTCAATCATTGGAAGGTATATTTATATCTGAGACCTGTCACAGATGTATTTGTTACCATGTTGCCATGGCACCTGTCAAAGACAGAAAGGTTATATAATATACGTAAATATTTACTATGCAGCTGTAATCATTGTTTACTAAAGTTTGACTGCTTACTTTCATGCTACCCTCCATCCAGGTAATGTTTTTGTCAATCTGGAATTCCTGGCCCACGGGCTGTGATGCATCATACAGCCCTACAGTCACTATCTCAGTCATGCCGTTTTCACTTTTCTGCCAGTTAACCAGTTCATAAATAGCCACAGGATCCCCATTAGCATCAAATGACACATCATAGCCATTTTGGGAAAAATTTACTTTCTTCAGCTCAATTTAATCTGAAAAGACGAAATTAGGTATAATGGGAGGGGAAAGGAAAACAATTATCCAATATTTCAATAACAAATATTTATATTACATATCAACTTATATTGCAGTTGATGAAAGACACTGGCATCAACATGTTTATTTCTTCTGACCTGTTTGGACTCTAACTTGGTTAACTTGTCACACTTTGCAGTGCCATTTATTTCCTGGCACACTGCATTATGGATGGCATGTGCTACTGCATACACAGCCTTGTATACCATGTTAGTAACTCTGAGCTGTGATGTGTCAGTGTACTGGTTTTGCAGATTCTGTATGGGATCATTTCCATCACATACTTTCTTCTTTGCAGTGGCATCTAAAAATCACAAAAAGGGCAAACAATCACACTAGTGCTTCTGATTGGCTGAGGAAGAATAAAGTAGTTTACCATGGCCCTTTCTCAATTCTCAAGCACACGAGTCCGTACTCATGTTCTCTGCGAGTCCGGACTTGCCGAGAACGCACGGGAGTATGGACTTGTCGAGAACGCGAGAATGCAAGCACAGACTCGCGATTTGTACAGTTGGAACACCAGCGTACTTGATGATGTCACAGGTCCGGATTTTTTACTGCCGTACCCTCTTAATTTCACTGTGATTAACCTTCTGGGGTCGACGGACGCGTCGGCGCGTCAAAATCACATGACCAATTTAAGACGACACAGCAACAAGATGCAGCGACCCAGATTCCCCATTTCAACGTGGGTCTAAAGTGGGGACTTCAAACTATATACCAGTTTTTAAATGGCCACGTAAAACCAGAGTTATGATAACAAATACACACAATTGTTTTTTTCTGAACAAAACAGTGGTGTTTACAGCGGGAAGAAACGGTAAAAACTGTGTTTTCTACAGACAGCTATAGCAATCACTCCCCACTTGCAAGTGAAAAAAGAAAAAACACCCATTCCCTATTGGTGTTAAATTGTGCCATATCAACCAATCAAAAAATGATATGGCAATATGTGGTATTTTGTTGTGTATGAAGAGGGGGAAGTTTTAGGAGTGACACCGGTGAGAGAAAGCGGGCGAGCGAAGAGAGAGCGAGTTTTCATATGTGAGACATTAGTGACGTTGAGTGTGTTTGGAGGCTAGAGTTAGTGTGTTGTGTAGTCATTGTTTTGTATTGTGTGTCAGTTATACTGCTGAATGTCACATTTGCTCCAAAAAAGCCATCAAAGGCAGGTTCCAGTGTAAATGCTGTTCCCACATGGAAAACTGGACTGATACACCTCCTGCTGTCAGACCTGCAGAGTTTAGGCCTGTGGTGTTCTCCTCTGTTTTATACTGGACACAAACTATTTTTTTTGGACTGGCACAAATAATTTGTGTGCTTTCTTATTTGATGCAGAACACCTGATTGTTCTGTAAATAGTTTTAAATGGTTATATAAAAAACGCCTGAGGCCTTGGCTGCATTTTTAGGTAAATAGTACCAGATAACCTTGTTGTTTGCAAAACTTTTGCATAATTTTTAGAAATGTACAATTTCTATTTGCATTTCAAGTTATGAAAATGATTCGTTAAACATGTTTGTGGGTTTTACAGTAAAAAATATAACTTTTTTCTACTCATATTTTGAATTTTTTTGTCTGAATTTAGATCATTTGTGCTAATATAGTATGCCAAAATGAAAAACTAACTCAAATTTCAGATATTTGAGGTTATGCTGAAAATAATGATACCAAACAAGGCAAGATAAACAGTTTTTAAAGGTGAAATATAGAGGTAAAATCAAAAGTAGTCAAAGACGGCCAATTATACCCTGGATCCCAGAGGGTTAATAAACAAAAACAAATAAAAAGCATGATTTAAAATTGATTAAAAAAAACAGTAGATAAAACCAGAACAGTAGATAAAATCAGTAGTTAAAATGTAAGTTTTGAATTTTAAGCTTAAAAGTGTGGATTTGGTGTTTTATTCAAATGCAGCTGAGAATAGGTGAGTCTTCAACCTGGATTTAAATAAACTGAGTGTTTCAGCTGATCTGAGGCTTTCTGGGAGTTTGTTCCAGATATTTGGAGCATAAAAGCTGAATGCAGCTTCTCCGTGTCTGGTTCTGACTCTGGGAACTGATAAAAAACCGGATCCAGATGACCTGAGGGATCTGGAAGGTTCATACTGGGTCAGGACGTCACTGATATATTTTGGTCCTAAACCATTCAGAGCTTTAGAGACCAGCATCAGAACTTTAAAGTCTATCCTCTAACGGACAGGCAGCCAGTGTAAAGACCTCAGAGCTGGACTGATGTGGTCCAGAATACAGTAATTAATATTACATATCAACTTATATTGCAGTTGATGAAAGACTCTGGCATCAACATGTTTATTTCTTCTGACCTGTTTGGACTCTAACTTGGTTAACTTGTCACACTTTGCAGTGCCATTTATTTCCTGGCACACTGCATTATCGATGGCATGTGCTACTGCATACACAGCCTTGTATACCATGTTAGTAACTCTGAGCTGTGATGTGTCAGTGTACTGGTTTTGCAGGTTCTGTATGGGATCATTTCCATCACATACTTTCTTCTTTGCAGTGGCATCTAAAAATCACAAAAAGGGCAAACAATCACACTAGTGCTTCTGATTGGGTGAGGAAGAATAAAGTAGTTTACCATGGCCCTTTCTCAGTTCTCAAGTACACGAGTCCGTACTCATGTTCTCTGCGAGTCTGGACTTGCCGAGAACGCACGGGAGTATGGACTTGTCGAGAACGCGAGAATGCAAGCACAGACTCGCGATTTGTACAGTTGGAACACCAGCGTACTTGATGATGTCACAGGTCCGGATTTTTTACTGCCATACCCTCTTAATTTCACTGTGATTAACCTTCTGGGGTCGACGGACGCGCCGGCGCGTCAAAATCACATGACCAATTTAAGACGACACAGCAACAAGATGCAGCGACCCAGACTCTCCATTTCAACGTGGGTCTACAGTGCGGACTTTAAACTATATACCAGTTTTTAAATGGCCACGTAAAACCAGAGTTATGATAACAAATACACACAATTGTTTTTTTCTGAACAAAACAGTGGTGTTTACAGCGGGAAGAAACGGTAAAAACTGTGTTTTCTACAGACAGCTATAGCAATCACTCCCCACTTGCAAGTGAAAAAAGAAAAAACACCCATTCCCTATTGGTGTTAAATTGTGCCATATCAACCAATCAAAAAATGATATGGCAACATGTGGTATTTTGTTGTGTATGAAGAGGAGGAAGTTTTAGGAGTGACACCGGTGAGAGAAAGCGGGCGAGCGAAGAGAGAGCGAGTTTTCATATGTGAGACATTAGTGACGTTGAGTGTGTTTGGAGGCTATATTTAGTGTGTAGTGTAGTCACTGTTTTGTTTTGTGTGTTAGTTATACTAGTCAATGTCACATTTGCTCCAAAAAAGCCACCAAAGGCAGATTCCAGTGTAAACACTGTCCCCACATGGAAAACAGGACTGGTAGAACTCCTGTTGTCAGAAGTGCAGGGTTTAGGCCTGTGGTGTTCTCCTATGTCTTATAGTGGACAGAAACAATTTTTTGGAGTGGATTAAATAATTTGTGTGCCTTCTTATTTGATGCAGAACACCTGATTGTTCAGTAAATAGTTTTAAATGGTTATATAAAAAAACACCTGAGGCCTTGGCTGCATTTTAGGTAAATAGTACCATATAACTTTGTTGTTTGCAAACCGTGTGCATAATTTTTAGAAATGTACAATTTTTATTTCCATTTTAAGTTATGAAAATGATTTGTTAAACATTTTTGTGGTTTTTAGAGTAAAAAAATAACTTATTTCTACTCGGATTTGAAATTTTTTTCTGAGTTTAGATCAATTGTGCTAATATAGCATGCCAAAATGAAAAAATAACTCCATTTTCAGATATTTGAGGTTGTGCTGAAAATAATGAAAGCAAACAAGGCATACATCTTACATCTTGCAGGAGGTCTCCTCTCTTCAGGAACTCACTCTGCAGGAGGGGGAGATATAGGAGAGGTGGAGGAAGATCTCAGCCTGGGCGTCTATTGTCTTGTGTAGTCTGGAAGATGAGTGGATGCCGGAGTGGGTGCAGTTTTCTCTGTGGTGGGGTTGGGTGGGCTGTCCCGGGCTCTGTGGGGCCAGGCGGCGCGGCTGAACTGGGCCCCGGTCCGGATGGGCCTGGACCCCCTTTCCCTGGCGGGTTGCAGAGTATGGGGGTGGCTACTGGGGTCAGCGGGGGAGCTGGCCCCAGGGAGGGGTCACTTGCCCCTCCCTTCCTTCCCTCCCCATCTCCAGCTGCCTCCCTCTTCCCGCTCCACCACAATCACCCACACATGCAGGGCCTTGGGGTAAAGGTGTGTCACCAGGGTGCAAGGGAGGCATCCCCCCCTCTGTCCCCTTCTGGCCTCCTGTGCCTCAATTTTATCCCACAACTTAGACATTCACATTACTCACACTCTCATTACACATACATATAGGATCTTGGGGGTGGGCACGCTACACGGAATCCAAAAGACCATCAGGGTGTACAACCTCACCCCTGGCGTCGTTGCCCACCTCTCAATTTTAAACACATGTAGACATTGAGGGCTATCAGGAGGGGCTATGCGCTTACCTGCTGCTCTCTGGCAGGGTGTACAACCTCACCCCTGGCGTCGTTGCCCACCTGCAACACACATGCATCAACACTACATATGAGCGGGCGGAGGGAGGTTTGGAGTCTTCACACCCCCCCGTTCTCTGCAGCCTGTTGGAGCAGGGGGGCTAGGAGGAGTTGGCCGCCCGATTGGGGTCTGGAATGTGGGGCCTCCCTGCTGCTGCCGAGTTGGGGCAGTCTGCTTCTCTCCACCCCAGGGAAAAGGGTAACACTACCTGGGTCTGGGTGCAGTTTCCCCCTCCGGGGGCAAGGGTACATAGACCTGGGGCTTAGAGTACACTTGGGGAGTGTGATTGTGTGTACAGTGTCTCTTTATGTCTGTCTCCACGTTGGGTGAGTGTTGAGTAATTGCATATGAGAGCATGAGGGTGGGAATGGATGTTTGTATCTGTGTGTGCCTGTATGTCTGTGTCTATATGTCAGGTTGGGTATCAGACGCCACCTCTCTAGGGACATCTCAAGCCCTCCACGGTATGGAAGCTTATCTCCCCCCCCTGCCAGTGGCAGACGCCCTCAGACATCGGTGCGTTGGTGGTTCTTTGTGTCTGGGGATGGGCGTCCGGGTACCCACCGGCTCACTCCTTGGTGGCTGCTTGTCGGGGCCTGGAGCCTGGGGCTAGCTCGGGCCACTTCGGGGGTGGGGTGCCCTCAGCGTCTCGGCCTGGGGCTCGGTCACTCTGGCACAGCTGGCTGCCAGCAGAGCTCAAGGGCACATCACTGCAACCCCCCCTGGCTTCTGCTCCGCGGCTGCTGAGTGACCCCTCATCTGGGGCTCTCCTCAGCTCTTTCTGGGATAGTGGCGAGGCTGCCCCTCTGTTGGTCTTCCTTGGTCTCTTGTGTTCTGAGGGCCTCTGGATGTCTGGAGTTTTGATCTCCTCCATACCTGCTTCATGCTCTGGAGGAGGGGCTATGGCTCCCCACACCTTCTAGCAGATCATTACATGAAGGAACCTTTTAAATACAAGCGCACTCATGCTCACAGGTGTACACACGGGGTCTCACACACACAAACTACACCCTTTTTGGCTCCTACCTCAAAGCACACTGTGCGCTGTCAATCTTACGTGCTGCACAATAATGTTTAATATTTAGTATTTACTGTTACATTCCCATAGATCATCGTGATCTTTTTTTTTCTTCTGCTTGTTTTCTCTTTTCTCTTTCTCAACAGGTGATCCAGATGATTGAAATATGTATTTTTTGTCTGCTTATTTTGTTGGTTTTTGTTTTTTGCCCTTTATCACCGTCCCTCTTCCCCGCTGTTTTTCTTTCCCTTTCTTTCTCCCTTTCTTTTCCCCAGTCAAGTCTGTCCTGTATTTAACAAGTGAAAATAAAATAAAATAAACAATAAAAGGTCAATCAAATAGACCATCACGGCAAGGCTGGGATGGTCCATTTGGTAAAGTAAATCCGTTGGGCATCTTTCTTCGCCTTTAGACAATAATTCTGATGGCAAAAGAGCCAAACGGGACAGGCAAAAGAGAGAAAAAAAGAGAAAGCAAACAAGGCAAGATAAACAGTTTCTAAAGGTAAAATATAGAGGTAAAATGAAAAGTAGACAAAAACGGCCAATTATACCCTGGACCCCAGAGGGTTAATATGTTATGAAGCTTAACACTAATCTCAGCTAAACCGATTTACTCAGGAACACTGAAATAAACCAAACATTAACATTTCGAAGTTATCTAAGAGACTTATATATCATATTTAACCTGAGTAGCGAAAGACCGCTTGGGGGGGGGTTTCAAAATGATTTGCCAGGAGTCCATTGCTCTTGCCAACTCTAGTGATCCTCGACCTCCCGGTCTGCTATGGAGCTGGTGGGTAACAGGCATCTCTGAAAACATCGGAGCACGTTTGAAAATATTTGATATCTTGATAAGTCGAGCAGATATTTGAAGCTTACACAGCTACATTCTCTCTTGAAAATAAATTAAAAGTTTAGTTTGTGACCCAGAAAGAGTAATATTTAAAAGTTTTTAGCCACGCTCCTCCGCCATTGCTGCGTTTGGGTTTTCAGTGAAATACATTCTGGGTTATTTAGCTGTACCAAGTACACACAAGTCACCACCAATGCATGCTCGATAAAAAAGGCGGAGCGAGAACACATCTGCAATCGCAATCTTGGCTTGATGCGTACTGTGAATTGGAACAGTATTTGGTCTCTCACTGGTAACGTATTATGACTACACGAGAACGCCCCATGACTACTTCATTCAAAAAGCTCTATATCATCATGGAGGTATCTGATGGTCTTGATGCCTTCTCAATCATCCAGGAAAGTAAATCTCCAAAAGTTGCTTCTGTTCATCTGGACGTAGCGTTTTGTGGGAGAAACGTTTCGTCACTCATCCAAGTGACTTCTTCAGTCTCAGCTGACTGCAGGTTTCCCCAAATCTTATAAACAGTACATTTGCATAATGACTGAAACCAGCCCACTGAAGGAACAATGGGCTAGGAGGTCAGTTCCTTCATCATAATTATGCAAATTATCATGACCATTGATCAACGACTACTGACCAAAACCCACTGATCAAAGACCACTGATCAATGGCCATGAGTACCATTAACAGAGAGTTGGGGAATGGCTGCAATCACACCATTGTAACATGGCGAAAGATGTACCCTTAGGCCCCCTCCTCGATTCAGAGATGGTCTTTCCCTTTTCACGTAAATGGCCTCCTTGACTCCGCACTCAAACCAGCATTCCTCCCTGTCCAGGATGTGTACATCCTAATCAGAAGGCCCTGAGTAAATGTGGTTATCCCAGCTGGACCTTTGTCAAAGCTGGAAAGGCACCTAAAGAAAGCCAATCCAGGAGAGAAGGACAACCGCTGCCCAAGGGAAAACCTGTAGTGATCCCATATGTGTCAGGAGTATCAGAGCAGTTGAGATGCATTTTTTCTAAACACCGGGTCTCTGTGCCTTTTAAACCCCAAAACACACTGCGCCAAAAATTGGTCCACCCCAAGGATCGGGTCCCCCGACACAAACAGAGTAACATAGTGTACGCTGTTAAGTGCCAGGAGGATTGCCAGGATTTATACATCGGGGAAACCAAACAACCTCTGGCGAAGCGAATGGCACAACACAGAAGAGCTACCTCGTCTGGCCAAGACTCTGCAGTCTATTTACACCTACAGGCCAGTGGACACTCTTTCAATGATGAGGATGTACACATCTTGGACAGGGAGGAACGCTGGTTTGAGCGCGGAGTCAAGGAGGCCATTTACGTGAAAAGGGAAAGACCATCTCTGAATCGAGGAGGGGGCCTAAGGGTACTAGTTTTTAAATTGTGTTGATAGGCCACGTAAAAGCAGAGTTATGATAACAAATACACACAATGTTTTTTTTCCTGAATATTGTTGTTATGTTTACTGCAGAAAGAAAAAAAACAGTGTTTTCTAAGCGCTCAAAAGCAGTCTCTTCTTGGGATCAAAAAAAGAAAAAAGAAAAGAAAAAACACCTCTTTCCTATTGGTGGAAAAATGTGCCATGTCGACCACTCAGAAGATAATATGGCAAAATGGCTTTGGTTGTTTAGGAAGAGGGGGAAAACGGCAGAGAGAAAGCGAAAGACAAAGCGAGTTTTGAGATGCAAGAGATTAGCATGTTAGGAGTGTGTAGTAAGTGTGCCGCGCAGTCAAACATTTTGTTTTGTGTGTCAGAACAATGAGGCAACTGCTAAATGTTGCAGTTGCTGCCAAAACGCCACCAAAGGCAGCTTGCAATGTAAACGCTGCCTCCAGGTCGAAGACACGAGGGGTGATACACCTCCTGCTTTCAGGGCTGCAGGTATCAGGTTTGTGATGTTCTCCTTTATGTTAAAGTGGACAGAAATAATTTTTAGGAGTAGCAAAAATAATTTGCATGTTATCTTATTTAATGCAGAACACCTGATTGTTCTGTAAGTACTTTGAATTGGTTATTTAAAAACTAGGAGTGGGAATTTAATGTGTTAATTGCGATTAATTAATTTGAAAAAAACAATAACGTACTAAAAAATTATACATTTAATTGCACTTTGCATTCCAGGCAAAAGCTAACTTTTGTCAATGCACAATTTCCTGGTATATCGATTACACTGATGCACACAACAGAGCTACAAAGAATCAGAAGAAAGTGCATTGCTAGGAATGATCCTAGCAATGGATGGATGAAAGGCAAATTTAATTTCAAAAAACTACCCAACTGAAGGCTTGATGAAAGTGTGGTTTTGTGCAAACTGTGAAAAAAGAGTTTGCATATGTTGAGAATAGATTCCTAATATACATCAGAGTTAAAGGGAATATAGTTTTGGATTTCTTGTAATATTACATTATGGCGGTTAATGGGTATACAAAATAGGAAATAGGCCTGGAATGGGAACAAAGAACTGATCAACACCCACCCCGAGGGCAGGAAGCAAGAGCTACTGAGGGTGAGGGGCAGACAAAGGGCAAACGGACACTACCTTAAAAGGAGATGGGGGTCAGGGTGTCAACACCTCTGGCCACTGTACCACTGTTTTTCCATTGTGGGGGTGTTTACTGTAGGGGGGAGGAGACCAGAGGTTATAACTGTAACTGCTGTGTGGAATTCTTTAGATAACCCTTCAGAATAGGACTGCATAGGATGCAGTGTGCTGATCTCCAGATGCATCTGTAAGAATAATGGGTAATAAAAGGATTGTGTAAAACATGGAAACATCTCAGCGTGATCTACCAGGACCAAAAGAATCGCAGAGACTGGCGTTGTCTCAATACATACCACCGAAGCACTTCACGTAACCATCTAAATGCAAAACATTTTGCTAGCAGTCTGAGCACCAACAAAAGGTGATGGCAGCCCAAACTTGATGAAATGACTAACTTAAGGACCAAAATTAATTCTCTCACAAAATTGATTACTCTGGACTGTAAACCACTATCAGTGGTAGAAGATAGGGGGTTAGAAAATGTACTACACTTAGCATCAGGTGATCCAACTTTCCAACTGCTGTGCCAAAAGACTATTTCAAGTAAAATTCAACAGTTTTATGACACTGAAAAGCAAGCAAAATTAGACACCTTAAGGACAGCCCTGCTAATATGGAGGAACTACACCAGGAGCAAACAAGACTTTGGTTACAGCTAAACAAAAGCATAAGCTAGTCATTATAACTCCATCAGAGCTGGTAAAACTCAAAAAGCTGGCGACTGTCCTTGAGCCATGCAAGTAAATCAAACTATTTTTTAACTTTTTGCTACTGTTTCTTCAGAAAGCTCTATCCATTCTTTAAGTCTGATGTCATTAGCCTTGTCTGGGCCCAAACTCCGCTGCATGTCCATAACCCAAATGATCACTGCGGCATCACTGAGAGTTAAAAACTGTCTAAATTCTTTCATCTGTAATAAAATGATCAGTGTGGCTGCTCTACCAGATGTAGCAATTAAGGTAACCCTTTAAGACCTACCATAGAACCAAGGCCGCCAGAGCTTATATTATATTTTTACATGCTGTAGTGCCATTTTTGGAAGCATTTCAAGTTGCTATACATCAATAAAACCATTATAGCCCAAATTTTATTAATATTTATGCATTAAGTGCATAGTAATTACATAAATTGCAAAAAAAGTGCAATAAACTAAAAAAAAACAGCATATGCATCAAAATAAACTGTTTCCAGCAGTACAATTTGAGTTCTAAGCATCCCAGAAACGATACAGAAAGTCATAAAGTCAAATATAACTTTTAAAAACACCAATATAGGCTTATAACGTCCTGAAGGTAAAAAAAACTACATTTTCGGGAAAATGACGTCACTTCCGGTTTCGGGCAGGTAATGGCGGACATGCGATGGTTCGCGCTGATGTCTATTCCAACGTAGGAAGTATTTCGAACAGCTGATCGGATCGGCAAAGCGTATTTCTGGAAGATTATGTTTTTGTTGCTGCAAGTGGTTTTTATGCAATTTTTGCAAAGCTATATGTGGAAGGAAACCGTGACCTAGGACAAGCTGATGGCATAAGATGTAAGTACAACTCCTGCGGTATCATATGCAAAAAAAATTATTGCGCTAGCTTACGTGGTTGCAGTTCTACCGGGATTTAAAAATAGTTATGCAAAACGGCGCGTGCCCGCTCTGACCGGCTTTAAAGGGTTAAGGAATAAAAAAAAGGTTTTAATTGCCTTGCAGTCCTACAGCAGTAGCTATTGGTTTGATTCCAAATGTATTGTTATAATCCATTGGTTTACTTGAATTTATTTATTTAAAAGGGACAGTGCAGTTTAACATAGTTCAGGTGCAAGACATGAGACTGATGTACCGCACATAGGTTTTTAGCTACTGCTAATTTTCAACAATTGTCCCTTGTTGGGCTTACAATCTTATGCAAGCATGGATCTATGAGGCAAGCCAAAAAGGAGCCAAAGCTAAAGCTAGAGCTAGCAGTTGGCATGCCTTTCTTCTTCTTTGTCTTTATCTAGGGATGAAATTGAAAGTACAGACTTCCAGTAGGAAGCACTCTGCCACCTACTGGCAGCCAGCTCTATGCAGGCTGTTTCTATTACTGCTTATTATACAGAACTTACCACAGGTGTTTCCAGGTAATAGTCACACACCTTTTAAGCTTTAATAGGTTATCAATATGCTATTAAAAAGAAACAGACAGTTTTATGTTTTCAGCCCTAGTTCCTGCTTATTACACAGAAGCTACCACAGCTAATAGTGGTAATAACTTAGAAATTACTGCATTATTACGTTCTTGTTTCTTCCTTGTTACCCTACTATTACCACTTCATTACCAAGCTATATGTCCACAGTGTTACCCCTAGTTTCGGGGTCCTTATTATCATATTACATAAATTTCAGGTTAATATTACTCAGCTGTAACCACTGTTGCTACCATGATATTACTTGGATATTACATGGTTATTACTTTGGTAATTGCATAGTGATAACTTGGAAATTACTACATTATTACCTGCTTGTTTCCCCCTTGTTACCCTGCAATTGCCCCTTTATTACCGAGTTGTAGAAAGTGTTACCCAAAATTAAAACAACAGACAAATGTAAAATATATTAATCAACACTTAATCAATTTTCAAAGTGATTAACCCATCTGGAGCGCAGAATGGACAAACTTTTTACAAATTGCCTAAAATGTGTTGACAGTGACATTCCAGGAATTTTGAGTCATTCTGCACTCCAGATGAAAATTTTGATCGAGTTCATCGTGACGATAGATTAAATAGTTCATAATTAGCTATACAGGATGAATGATGATCTAACTCTTCTAGTCAAAGTTTTCAAATGATGTATTCATGTGCAAAAGGAAGATTTTGTCTCTCAATAAACACACTCCGATTGCAAATTCAGACGTATTAATGCAAACAAACAAAAAAAATTAATGTGCTTTAACATCCTGAATGTATGGCAGTTCAGCTTACTTCAGCCTAGTTATTTTTTATCAAGGATTAAAATACAACCAGACATCCTTCTAAAATCAATTTAACTTTACAATAATACAACTTTACAGTATTTATTTGATAGTTTTCAGGAAGTCTACTCAACTAAAAGAAAAAAAACAAAAAAAACAAGAAGGGGGACAGAAGACTGTGTTCTATCTTCAGAAGGTTCATGACTCATTGAGATCACCTGATGCAAGATCTGAATGGGGTTTGAGGCTCCTGGAAAGAGATCTCAAAACTGCACTGTAGGTACCAACAATGCAGTTCACATCTTCGGTCATATGCTCTCAGTGGGTCACATAATAGGACGAGGCACGGTCTCACAATGACTTCACCTGAAACATCTGCTCATAATGACCCATGCCTTTCTCACACATTGGTGCATGTGGTGAGGTACATGATCAATAGTGGATCATCAACCTTGTTAAGGGACAACTCCCAGTAGGAATTAAATACCTGGGACTCCACCATTTGGTTTAGAACTGAAGAAGCTTCTTGGATGAGAGATGAAACTTTTCTAGTCGTGATCACTAGTTGACCAAGTTATATTTTAACCATATGTTCATCCAGTACTTGGAGGACTTTGAGGAAACCCACTCAAGGTATTCTAGAGCAGTGGTCACCAACCTTTTTTGTGCCACGGACTGGTTTATGTCCGACAATATTTTTAAAGTGTTGCGGATAAATACAGCAAAATAAAACCAGTACTGGTACCAAAATAAAGAAGATTTATTCATAAGGCACATGATTAATAGGGGATCAACGACCTTGTTAAGGGACAACTCCCACTAGGAATTAAATATCTGGGACCATCTGGTTTAGAACTGAAGAAGCTTCTTGGATGAGAGATGAAACACCTTCAAAAAACTCAAAGAAGTCTAGTTACTTTCTTTCCAAGCGCCTTATATTACCGCATATAGACAATCATTATACCTCATGGCATTGATCAATCTGTTATTACTACAAAATGAAAAAGAAATGTGTAGTTTTGTGTATTATGCCTTCCTGATTTATGGGTTTTACATAGAAACTAAACATTGTTTCTGGGAAATAAGCCACAGCATCACTGAAAAAGATATTTATTAATCACATCATCACATTCAAACAAAGGACAAGGATTATTATCAGCATAATAGTATAGAAAAAAGTATACTAAAACCTGAACTTATATTTAACATTAAGATCTTTATATGGTACTAAACTCATGATAATAAGGTAATATGTTGTGTTTGAAATGCCCCATAGAAACGTACATTTTATTACTCACAATACTATCTGTTATTGCCTCTTGGGAATTGTTAAATTTGTTTCCACAGTATTATTCCTAGTTCTTCTTCTTTTGTCTACGCTGTTTAGGGGTCTCCACAGTAGATCATCAGCTTCCAACTCACCCTATCCCTGACATTCTCATGTGTCACACGACTCACTTGTCAGAACAGGAATTGATGAACATTAGCAAGTACTAGAAGCTCTATACTATAACTGATTTTTGTTGATTAAATATTTCTTAGTGTTCTTCTCAGGCTTGAACAATATGATAAAACACTTGGGAGCAAATATACACATTATTAGACCAAAGCTGGAAGCCAGAATAGCAAAAATCTCCACAACTACAGTGAATTTCCCAGGAGAGCTGACATATGCTGGGATAAATGTGATCCAGACAGTACAAAATATTAGCATGCTGAAGGTGATAAGCTTAGCTTCATTGAAATTATCAGGTAATTTGCGGGCTAAGACAGCTAAAACAAAGCAAAAGGCAGCCAGTATGCCTAAGTATCCAAGCACAGCCCAGAAGCCAGCAGCAGAGCCTAATGCACATTCCAAAACGATTTTCTCCTTGTATGCAGTTAGATTTTTCATTGGAAAGGGAGGGTTCACTATCAACCAAACAGCACATATTAAAACTTGAATAAAGGTGAAAGACACAACAGTCATTCTTTGCTGTGGAGGACCAAACCATTTCATGACATTGCTACCTGGAATTGTAGCTTTAAAAGCCATTAAAACCACTATAGTTTTCCCAAGTACGCAGGAGATGCAGAGTACAAAGGTGATGCCAAATGCAGTGTGACGCAACATGCAGGACCACTCTGATGGTGCTCCAATGAAAGTTAATGAACATAAGAAGCACAGAGTCAGTGACATGAGCAGCAGGAAGCTCAGCTCAGAGTTGTTGGCCCTGACAATTGGAGTTTTCCTGTGACAAAAGAATACAGCTGCAATTACGATGGTCAGACAGGCACCAATGACTGAGAATGTAGCCAGGATAATTCCTAGGAGGTCCTGAAAGGAAAGATACTCCACAGGCTTAGAGATGCAAGTGTCTCTCTTTGCATTAGGCCAGAATTCCTTTTGACAAGGTAAACATTCAGTCGAATCTGGATAAAAAACAAATAAATACAATTTCTTCTTGATTTTCATATATACACAATGAAACATTTTAAATGCATCATAATCATTTCTCTTTACCTGTACTATTACTAATCTCTCCCTCAGGACATGCTGTACAGTCATAGCAGCAGATGGGTTTTCCTTTCTGCAACACTTTACGAGTTCCTGGAGGACAACTGTCCGTGCACACTGACACTGGCACCTGTCAAAGACATAAAGGTTGCATAGTAAACGTAAATATTTACTATGCCGGTGTAATCATTGTTTACTAATCGATCGGGCGATCGTGGCTCAAGAGTTGGCAGTTCGTCTTGTAATCGGAAGGTTGCCGGCTTGAGCCCCGGCTCAGACAGTCTTGGTCATTGTGTCCTTGGGCAAGACACTTCACCTACCGCCCACTGGTGATGGCCAGAGAGGCAGACGGCGCAATATGGCAGCCTCGCTTCAGTCAGTCTGCCCCAGGGCAGCTGTGGCTACAACTGTAGCTTGCCTCCACCAGTGTGTGAATGTGAGAGTGAATGAATAGTGGAATAGTAAAAGCGCTTTGAGGGTCTCGAAAAGCGCTATATAAATGCAATCCATTGTTATTATTACTAAGGTCTGTCAAATTCTGACTGCTTACTTTCATGCTACCCTCCATCCAGGTAATGTTTTTGTCGATCTGGAATTCCTGGCCCACGGGCCGTGATGCGTCATACAGCCCTACAGTCACTATCTCAGTCATGCCATTTTCACTTTTCTGCCAGTTAACCAGTTCATAAATAGCCACAGGATCCCCATTAGCGTCAAATGACACATCATAGCCATTTCGGGAAAAATTTGCTTTCTTCAGCTCAATTAAAATCTGAAAAAATTAGGGATAATGGGAGGGGAAAGCAAAAAAAAAAAGATGCAATATTTCAATAACAAATGTTAATATTGCATATCAATTTATATTGCAGTTGATGAAAGACTCTGGCATCAACATATTTATTTCTTCTGACCTGTTTGGACTCTAACTTGGTTAACTTGTCACACTCTACAGTGCCATTTATTTCCTGGCACATTGCATTATGGATGGCATGTGCTACTGCATACATGGCCTTGTACGCCATGTTAGTAACTCTGAGCTGTGATGTGTCAGTGTACTGGTTTTGCAGATTCTGTATGTCTTCATTTCCATCACATACTTTCTTCTTTGCAGCGGCATCTAAAATCACAAAAAGACAGAGCAGATGTGAACGTAAAACTAGATCTCAGATGTGTTCTCTTTATAAATGTTGCAAATTATGCTGGTACCATGAAACATATTTACTTTATAAAAAATAAAATAAAATAAAAAATGGAAAATAATCCTACCACGAATAATTAGTATAGGACATAACAGTAACAGTAATCTAGCTAATTGCCTTTTCTATCGTACAATCACATTACCGTTACTAACAAGGAAATGCGGTGTGAATGCGTTACTATTTTTCAGCACACAGACGATTGAAGCTGTCTTCATCTCACCGGGAGCTGGGGGGGCAATCACACAAGTGCTGCTGATTGGCTGAGGAAGAATAAAGTAGCTTACCATGACTACTTTATTCAAAAAGCTCTATATCATCATGGAGGTCTCTGATGATGACTCAAACTACACATGACCAATTTAAGATGACACAGCAACAAGATGTTATGTCAACCCTGGACAACCCTTAGTCTCCATTTCTTGTTTTAACAGTGTGAACTTCAAAGTATGTACCAGTTTTTAAATTGTGTTGATTGCGTCTGAAAAAACACAGTTTTGTTATGTTTACTGCAGTGTTTTCTAAGGAAAGGGCTCGAAAGCAGTCTCTTCTCTTCTTGCGATCAAAAAAAGAAAGAAAAGAAAAAACACCTTTTTCCTATTGGTGGAAAAATGTGTCATGTCGACCAATCAAAAGATGATATGGCAACATGGCATTGGTTGCTTAGAAAGAGGGAGAAATTTTAGGAGTGACAGCGGCGAGAGTGCAAAAGAGAAAGAGAGGGAGTTTTTGAGATGCAAGAGATTAGCGTGTTTGGAGTGTGCAGTTAGTGTGTCGTACAGTTGATAGTTTTGTTTTGTGTGTCAGAACAATGAGGCAACTGCTAAATGTTGCAGTTGCTGCCAAAATGCCACCAAGGGCAGATTGCAATGTAAACGCTGCCTCCAGGTTGAATGACGAGGAGTGATACACCTCCTGCTTTCAGGCCTGCAGGTATCAGGCGTGTGATGTTCTCCTTTATGTTAGAGTAGCAAAAATAATTTGTGTGTTACCTGATTGTTCTGTAAGTACTTTGAATTGGTTATTTAAAAACTAGGAGTGGGAATTTAACGCATTAATTGCGATTAATTAATTTGAAAAAAACAACAACGTACTAAAAACATTACGCATTTAATTGCACTTTGCATTCCAGGCAAAAGCTAACTTTTGTCAATGCACAATTTTCTGGTATATCGATTACAGTGATACACACATCAGAGCTACAAAGAATAAGAAGAAAGTGCGTTGCTTGGAATGATCGGAGGCAAATTTAATTTCAAAAGACTACCCAACCGATGGAAGGCTTGATAATTGTGGTTTTGTGCAAACTGTGAAAAAAGGAGTTTGCATACCACCGAAACACTTCAACCTTATGGTACCATCTAAATGCAAATCATGTTGCAGCCAGCACAGAAACTGTGGGAGCTGTGGACTCTAGCAGTCAAAAGGTGTTGGCAGCCCAAACTTGATGAAATGACTGGCTTCAAGACCAAAATTAGCAATTCAACATTGGACAAAGTAACAAATTCTCTCCGAAAATGGATTGCTCTGACTGTAAACCACTATCATTGGTATTAGACAGGTGGTTAGAAAATGTACTACAGTTATCGTCAGGGGACCCAATTTTCCAACTGCCGTGCCGAAAGACTATTTCAAGTAAAATTCAACAGCTTTATGACACTGAAAAGCAAGCAAATTTAGATGCCTTACAGACAGCCCTGCTAATATGGAAGAACTACACTAGGAGCAAACACCACTGGGGCAACAGAAAGAGCCACTCATACAGGATGTTTCATCTACTAAAGAATCAAGAGGCCGTTTTGCTGCTTTAGACAAACAAAAGCACAAGCTAGTAACTTTAACTCCATTAGAGCTGGTAAAGCTCCAAAAGCTGGCGACTGTCCTTGAACCATGCAAGTAAATCAAACTATATTTTTTTAAACTTTTTGTTACTGTTTCTTCAAAATACGGTTAAAATAAAATAATTACTTTTACTACTCCAGGTTTGTGACTGAGATTCCTGGAGGTGAGACATATGTCTCATGTTCAGGGCGTTATCTGTTTTCTGCCACCTGCATCACACCATGGAGGTCTCCGATGATGACTCAAACTACATGGTGATATTTAAGATTACCTTCACAACGTGTAGCTACCCTCAAGTATCTGTTGCTCAAGATAGCTACTGTGCTTGGCCACACTTTAAGGATTTAAATTTTCTTGCAAGGAGAAGAGCGAGAAGAGGTTTGGACCACCCTTGGGGCCCTGCTGCAGGAATATATTATATTAGTATATTAATATCATATATTGCTTTCACCTTTTAAGTTGAATTACTGAAATAAATGAACTTTTGCACAATATTACAATTTTTGGAGTTTCACCTGTATTCTCACCTCACACTTGGTCACCATTCATAGCTTTTCCATGAAAATAGGTCAGCCCATGAAGCAGCATTTAGACTTTGTAACATCAGCAGTTGACAAGATAATTTAAACCAAGTAAAAAGGTCTTACTTTTGGTCAGTGTGCAGTTAAATGCATCCTCCCAGAACTCAGTAAGTATTTGAGAAGAAGCCACTTGTGAGGGGGACAGATTCAGCAGGAAGTCTCTGAGGCCTGGTATTATAGACTTTGGAATCCCAAATCCAATGGCCCCAGCACAGAAACTGAACCTCATTAATTCTGGGTTAGTTACCCATGATTCACTGCCAATCCACTGGCGAGACGGGGAAGCCTCATATGATAGCTCCTCCAACAGTGCCTTCATGTCTCCTAAAGATAGAAGTGCCACAACAACCATGGCTGTAGACCTTGACAGACAATATTGTGCATTAGAAGCATTTTAAAGTGTAACTGCATGAAAAATATAATGTTGAAGACAGTAAAAAGAGAGAAAAAATATCTGTGATGAGGACACCTGCGGATAACATCTGCTACTCTCTGAATTCTGCTATGTGGGTATGTTCGATGGAAAGAAAGAGAGTATTCCACACAGATCCCCTCTTTCTGTGCTTCTTTTAGAAATGAAGCCATGCCGTTATTTCCATAATCCGAATCTGACCGAACAGCACCTATCCAAGCCCAGCCAAAGTGTTTTACCAGCTTAGCCATTGCTTCAGCTTGGAACTGGTCACTGGGAATTGTTCTGAAAAAATTTGGGTACTGCTGCTTGTCAGACAAACATGCGCATGTTGAAAAGTGGCTAACCTAACCAAATGAAATAAAACACCACAAAATCAAATATCATGCACATACATATTTTAAATACAAAAATTGACAGAAATTGAAAACATTTACTTGGGGAATGTTAAAGGACCTGATGACTTGTGACAAACTGATGGATGTCGTAGACCCAGAGCCACCAACAACAGCCATCACCATACCAGAATGTGAGCAATTGTTATCCATGGAAAACACAGGGTCAAAGCTATTTAGAAACTGAAATGCCATGTGCACCGCCTCAGCCACTGATGCACATGAGTCATAGATCTGATACCCGAGCCTAATTCCGGGCAGCAGCTCTGTGCTGTTGTTAATCTCTTCTATGGCAAAAACCATTGCACGTGATGATTGCAGTTCACTGGTGATAATGCTGCAAATAGTTGTGTCACTGTTAGAATATAGACTGTAGATTTAGTTTAAGTTAAAAAGAACCAACAACAGGATAATTTGCTGGTTGTATCTGTTGATTAAATGCTCATCAAAATGTTGCCTGACCAGTTTAATTGAGCACAAAAGATTAGCATAAGAAATTAGTGGAAAATCATCGATTACTAATTAAAGTCTTTTCATTTCCTTTTAAATATAATACATTTAAATGCATTTCCTTTATCATTTCCTTTATAAAACTGTTATTTAACATATTGTATAATTTCTGTTTTTTAAAACACAACAAATTAATTTATAAAGAATAAATGACTATCTTTTTTTTTTACATTTTTTTAACACTACACAGAATCAATGTAGTTCCATAGAACATAACACACATGAAAACATTTCTCTCCTTACACAGTCCAACATGTTTTTAGCACCTTCTTCTTCCCATTACTGACTTTCTTACTTACTAACCTTCCTTTGCATTTTGCAGGCTCAGGCATGCTGGTGTAGTCATTGTAAACTGTGTTCATGTAGACGTGAAGGGCAAAATCACCACCAATAATGAAGTCCCCATCCTTTGAAAATGCAGGTAGACGAGTGCTTCCCTGCAGCTTGCAGTTCAGAGAGGATGTCGTCATACCAGCTTGAGCTCCTATATGCCTAGTCATTTGTCTCATACCATCTAGGCACACTGCAAAGGCAACAGCTGAGTTGAGGTGAAACAAACACACAGCCAATACCAGACCAATTACAAGAGCTGCTATCTCCATTTCCATCTAAAATTGTCTGTATATGGGCACACATTGTTTCCATTGGTTTATATGGGTCTTCAGACAAAGGGGTTTTGTCATCTTCTCATCTTCTTAAGAACGGTTTTGATTGGGCCCAAGATTTCCCTCATAATATTGACTACGACAAATGATATAATACAGCTTTATTTAATTTAGATTGGAACATCAACAGATTTTTAGTCCTTAACTAATATTTCATAGAGCAGAAAGAGTGTATATTTTTGGTTTTGCACCAATTGTTTTTGCACCAATTGTTTTTGGAAAAAAACATATTATCACACAAGATCTTATGTTGGTATACCTTAGACAGAAAAATATCATAGAGTATTAATAATTTAAATATATTTTTTGGAAAGTGTAAATGGCAAGAAAATTCTGGAACTGTCGGGATTTATTATGACTGTACTGCATAACCATTAGTACTTCTAACATTGTCTTTACTCTGTAACTATTATCTGTAGTAATACAAAGGAATTAAAATTTAGAGCACAAAAGTCATAATAGTATAAAAATAGTATCCTAAAATGTGAACTTATATTACCTTATTATCATGAGTTTAGTACCACATAAAGATCTTAATGTTAAATACAGTGGTATGCAAATGTTTGGGCACCCTTGATAATTTTCATGATTTTCCTTCATAAATCATTGGTTGTTTGGATCAGCAATTTCATTTAAATATATCATATGTCAGATGAACACAATGATATTTGAGAAGTGAAATGAAGTTTATCGGCATTACAGAAAATGTTCAAAAGTTACTTAAACTAAATTAGACAGGTGCCTAAATTTGGGAACCCCAACAAAAAAATTACATCAATATTTAGTAGATCCTCCTTTTGCAGAAATAACGCCTCCAAACACTTCTTATAGCTTCCAATGAGAGTCTGGATTCTGGTTGAAGGTATTTTGGACCTTTCATCTTTACAAAACATCTCCAGTTCAGTAAGGTTTGATGGTTTCCGAGCATGGACAGCCCGTTTAATTCACACCATACATTTTCTATAATATTCAGGTCTGGGGAGTGATACGGCCATTCCAGAACGTTGTACTTGATCCTCTGCCTGAACGCCTTAGTAGATTTTGAACAGTGCTTAGGGTCGTTGTCTTGTTGAAATATCCAGCCCTGGTGCAACTTCAACTTTGTCACTGATTCTTGAACATTGTTTTCAAGAATTTGCTGATATGCACTGGTCACACAGCATGATGGAACTACCACCACATTTTACTGTGGGTGGCAAGTAGGGCTGCACGATTTTGCATAAAATGAGAATCACGATTCTCTCACGATTTTTTTCCAATATAAATATTTATTGCACTTATTAACTGCACATCAACTTCGTAACAGTTGAGACTTAACATAAAAATAATAAATGTCTCACTTGTCTACTCTTACATACAAAACCTTAAAATACTTTACTGACTTTAACAATACTTTAACAATAACATTTTGAACAGTATTCTTTGCGTGTGTAAGGTGATGAGAGAGGTAGGTAATAGGTATGGTAAATGGCCAAAGCGCTTTACACAACCAGTCATCCACCCATTCACACACTGGTAATGGCAAGCTACATTGTAGCCACAGCCACCCTGAGGCGCACTGACAGAGGCGAGGCTGCCGGACACTGGCGCCACCAGGACCTCTGATCACCACCAGTAGGCAATGGGTGAAGTGTCTTGCCCAAGGACACAACGACCGAGACTGTCCAAGCCAGGGCTCGAACCGGCAACCTTCCAATTACAAGGCAAACTCCCAACTCTTGAGCCACGATCGCCCCAAGGTAAGTTTCTTAAAATGTAAACCACAAATATTAACAAAATATAACGCTTGACATGACAATATGATAGTTGACCATGGCAGGACCACAACAGAGAACATAGTCCTTTTTTTATGCAGCCAGCTGCTTAAAGGTTTTTTTTGCCAAGAACACAAGTCGGTCAACATTTTGAGGCTTCAGTGAGGAACGGAGACACATTACAATGTTCCCCCCTGTGCTGAACACCCTTTCAGAAGGGGAACTTGTGGCAGGAATACAGAGGTATTTTTTGGCAAGTATAGACAGTCTTGGAAATTCTCCCTTGTTTTCCCTCCACCAGCTTCACTATCAATGTTGCTTAAGAGCAAATATGACTGTAGTTCTGAGACAACATCTTGATCAGGCTGGGATGGCGCCTCATTGCCTTTTGCTGCTTTAAGGAAGCTGCCTAAGGTCTTTCGGCTCTTCTTCATGGGGGCGGCCGGGGATGCAGTTGAGGTGGGACTTTGCTTTGAAAGAGAGAATATAATTGACAAAGCTCATCTTAACATTCTGTTTCACACCACAGTGTAATACCTTTAAAACAATAAAGTACAATATCTAATGTTTTCTAATAATTTAAAATGTGTTAATATCATTATGAGTCTGATGTGATCTGATGTAAACATAATTACCACAACTGAAGTTATGCCAGTCATCTCATGTGTCAGTCTGGCTTTGATGGTAGTTTTTTTGTCCTCATGGATGTAGTCCATCTTGAATCTTGGATCCAGAGATGTGGCAATGTCTAACAGCTCCTGTGTGTTTGGATCACTGTACTTTTCCTGAAGGTACCCCAGGACTTTGGACTTAATTGATCGTGTGAGATTCAAGTCATCTTCCTGCACAGCCACAACTGATGTTTCAAAGAGGTGGAGAACTGGTTTCACTGAGGAGATGCTCACATATTGCTCTCCTGACAGGGCATCAGTGAAGTCTGTCAGTGGGCTGAAAATTATCAACTTACAAGAGCTTACCTATAGCAAGATGTAGCCTGTGGCCAAAACACTGAAGCCTTGTCCAGTTGTTAAGGATGCTGCTTTCACAATGTTGGCTCCACTGTCTGTTGTTATGCACACCATTTTTTCCTCCTCCAAACTCCAAGAGATAAGACCCTCCTTTAATCCATGTGCTAGAGTCTCGCCTGTGTGATCCTCGGGGAAAAAGGCAGTTTGTAAGCACCGACTTTTCATGGTGAAGTCCCTGGTAACATGATGGACTGTCAGGCTCATGTATGGCTCCATAGTTCGGCTGGACCATAAGTCTGTCGTTGCCGCAAAATGTTGTACTGCTTGTAATTCAGTCTCCACTGTTGCTCGACACTGCGTGTATAGAGCAGGTAGTGCAACATTTGAAAAATAGTTGCAGGACGGCACTGTGTAGCATTTGTCTAGGGTGTTGATCATTTTCCTAAATCCCTCGTTTTGCACAGTGTTGATGGGAGCCATATCTTTAGCCAGGTGATAAGTGATAGCCTCCGTAATTTCTTTGTGCCTGCGGGAGTTTGACGGGTATGGGGAAGTGCTGTATAAGGTTCCCGTTATTGATGTTTGGGTGGTTGACGGGGACGGATTTTCTCCTGTCACTTTCTTGGCCTTTACAGCTTCGTCATATTGCACTTTATGGTGACGTTTGAGGTGGTTATACAGATTTGTAGTGTTACCTTGCGGTGCTGCTACTATGCCAAAGCACAGCTTGCAAATGATATTTTTTTGACTCTCATCGTCTTCTTTGAAGCCAAAAAACTTCCACACGGAGGAATGAGAACCTTTTCTTGGAAGTAATTTTACAGTGGGATTGTCATTCTCACTGCCATCAGCGAGCATTTCCTTTGCGCTCATTGTGTTTTCTCCCCTCGGGCAGTTTCTCTCACGTGCTCTCCGTTGTTTTTTCCCTGCCAGATGGCTTCTGTATCACGTGGTATAAGGCTCCGCCCTTGTCATTTGTTGAGCAGGAAGAGTGAGCGCTTGTTTTCATGCAGATTATGTCCCGGATCAAAATGCGGTACAATCGTCATCTTTTTTTTTTTTCTTTTTTTTTAATCGTTGTCATTTGGAAATGAGATCGCACATAAGTATGAATCGAGATCGCAATTTTCTAACGATTAATCGTTTAGCCCTAGTGACAAGTGTTTGTTTTGAAATGCTGTGTTCTGTTTCTGCCATGCAAACCGCCTCTTGTTATGCCCAAATAACTCAATTTTAGTTTCATCAGTCCACAGCACCTTATTCCAAAATGAAGCTGGCTTGTCCAAATGTGCTTAAGCATACCTCAAACGAATCTGTTTGTGGCATGCGCACAGAAAAGATTTCTTCTGCATTACTCTCCCATAGAGCATCTCCTTGTGCAAAGTACGCTGAATAGTTGAACGATGCACAAGATGCAAGATGATGTTGCAGGTCTTTGGAACTGGTCTTTGGGTTGACTATGACTGTTCTCACCATCCTTTGCCTCGGCTTCTCTAAGATTTTTCTTGACCTGTAACTTCCGGCCTTTACTAGAACTGTTCCTGTGGTCTTCCATGTTCTCACTATGTTCCTCACAGTGGTAACTGACAGCTGAAATCTCTGAGATAGCTTTTTGTATACTTTCCCTAAACCATGATGTTGAACAATCTTTGTTTTCAGGTCATTTGAGAGTTGTTTTGAGGCTCCCACGTAGCCACTCTCGAGAAAAGATGGAAAGAGGAGAAAAACTTGCAATTGGCCAGCCTAAATACCCTTTCTCATGATTGGATTCACCTGTGTATGTAGGTCAAGGGTCAATGAGCTTACCAAACAAATTTTATGTTCCAATAATTAGTGCTAAAGGTATTCAAATCAATAAAATGACAGGGGTCCCCAAATTTATGCACCTGCCTAATTTAGTTTAAGTAACTTTTGCACACTTTCTGTAAATCCTATAAACTTCATTTCATTTCTCAAATATCATTGTGTTTGTCTGCTATATGATATATTTAAATGAAATTGCTGATCCAAACAACCAATGATTTATGAAGGAAAAAGATGAAAATTATCAGGGGTGCCCAAACTTTTGCATACCACTGTATGTTTTGTTTGAAATGCCCCATAGATTTTACATTTTATTACTCATAATACTATATGTTATTGCCTCTTGGGAATTGTTAAATTCCTAGTTCTTCTTTTGTCTATGGCCTTTAGGGGTCTCCGCAGTAGATAATCAGCTTCCAACTCACCCTGTCCATAATATCCTCCTGTGTCACACGACAATCACTTGTCAGAACAGTAAGTGGTGAACATTGTTGTAATACAGCTGAAAGCAGCTTTATATTCTAATGATCCGCAGTAGATCATCGGCTTCCAACTCACCCTATCCCTAACATTCTCCTGTGTCACATGCTGATCACTTGTCAGAACAGGAAGTGGTGAGCATTGTTGTAATATTGATATTGATATACCTTTATTAGTCCCACAGTAATACAGTTGGAAGCAGCTTTAAATTCCCCTCCGCGAAAAGCTACCTTATCGTGGAGGGGGTTTGTGTGTCCCAGGGATCTCAGGGGCTATGTTGTTCAGGGACTTTTGCCCCGTGGTAGGGTCTCCCATGGGAAATTGTGAGGGACCAGAAAAAGAGCAATTCAGAAGACCCTTAAGTGAATATCACAGAGGGAACAGTTTACCCTTCCCGGGATAGGGTTACCTGGGCGCTACTCTGGAGCCAGGCCCAGGGAGGGTCCCCGAGGGCGAACGTCTGGTGGCCGGGCCTTAGTCCATGGGGTCCGGCTGGACACAGCCCAAAAAGGGGACATGGGCCCATCCTCCTGCAGGCCCACCACCCGTAGGAGGCACCGTAGGAGTTGTTTGCACTGTTTGCCGGGCGGTGGCCAGGCGCGGAGGCCCTGGCGGACCGATCCCCGACTGCCAAGACTGGCAATTGGGACATGGGATGTCAACTCTCTGGTGGGAAAGGAGCCTGAGGTCGTGCGTGAGGTTGAGAGGTACCAGCTTAATGCATGGCTTGGGCTCTGGAAACAGTCTCTGCTAGGCTGGGAATGCCTAGCAAAGGCCCCAGTCCGCGAGATCTTCAACGCACACCGGCAGACCTTTAACAGCATTCCGAGGGAAACTGGGGACATTGAGTCCGAATGGACCATGTTCAGCATCTCCATTGCCGAAGCTGCTGCAATGAGCTGTGGCCGCAAGGTGGTTGGTGCCTATCGTGGTGGTAACCCCCGAACCAAATGGTGGACACCAGAGGAGAAGGAAGCCACCAGGCTGAAGAAGGAGTGTTACCGACCTTGGTTAGCCTGTGGGACTTCGGAGGCAGCTGATAGGTGCCAACCGGCCAAGCAGAATGCGGCTCGGGCAGTGGCTGAAGCAAAAACTGGAGAGCCCATGAAAAAAGACTTTTTTCTGTTGACTTCATTGGGTGATGGACTCCAGCTCGCACTGAAACAGTTCGCAGCCGAATGTGAAGCAGCGGAAATGAGGATCAGCACCTGCAAATCTGAGGCCATGGTTTTCAGCCAGAAAAGGGTGGAGTGCCCACTCTGGGTCAGAGACAAGTTCCTGCCCCAAGTGGAGGATTTTAAGTATCTTGGGGTCTTGTTCACGAGTGATGGGAGAAGGGAGCTGGAGATCGACAGATGCTGCACCAGTCCATCATGGTGAAGAGAGAGCTGAGCGTAAAAGCGGTTTACCGGTCAGTCTACGTCCCTACCCTCACCTATGGCCACAAGCTGTGGGTAGTGACCGAAAGAACGAGATTGTGGATACAAGCGGCGGAAATGAGCTTCCTCCGAAGGGTGGCTGGCCTCTCCCTTAGAGATAGGGTGAGAAGTTCAGCCACTGAGAAGGGGCTCAGAGAAGAGCCGTTGCTCCTTCACATCGAAAGGAGCCAGTTGAGGTGGTTCAGGCGCCTGACAAGGATGCCTCCTGGGTGAGGTGTTCCGGGCATGTCCCACCGGGAGGAGGCCCCGGGTCAGACTCAGGACACACTGGAGAGATTATATCTCTCGGCTGGCCTGGGAACGCCTTGGTGTTCCTCCGGACAAGCTCAAGGAGGTGGCTAGGGAGAGGGAAATCATGTCTCCATGTTTCCTGGTTTATTTTGAAGGAGTCTTGTCTTCTTTGTCATTGTGTTTAGTTCCACTTAACCTGTGACACCATTATGTTCATTCTAGTCAGCTGTTTTCCCATGTGTTTCCACTCCCCCGATCACCTATTGTGTGTATTTAAGTCCTCTGTCTTCCTTTGTTCATTGTCAGGTCGTCTGTTTTACCTTCACGCCTTGTGGATTCATAGCCTTTATAGTAATCATAGTGTCACAGTTTTCATAGTTGTTTCTAGTATCACAGTTAGCCCGCCCTGAAAAAAATCTAATAAGTAAATTTTAAGAGTGGACATTTATTGATATATAGTTGCATTTTCGAAATATGGGTTAAAAAATGGACACAGAGCATGTCCATGAGAATGGAGAGATCCACATGTTGGTACTATTTGGGTGGTAGTCTCTCAACATTTGCAAGATTAAAGTCACCAGTCACAATGAAAAATCCATCCGTATTTACAGCCTGGAGCTTGATGATAGGTTTTTACAGTTCTGTTAGTGCTTTTCACGGTCCTGGGTCGTTTGACCCAGTGTTTTGAGTTTTCTTATATTTTGATGTTTATTGTTCATGTTCAAGTCTCATTTCGTTATCTTAAGCTCACATCCATTTTATGTGTTTCAGTAATGTCTCTGTCTCCTGTCTTCTCATCTTGTTTACATGTTTCCC
This sequence comes from Pelmatolapia mariae, assembly GCF_036321145.2. Taxonomy (NCBI): domain Eukaryota; kingdom Metazoa; phylum Chordata; class Actinopteri; order Cichliformes; family Cichlidae; genus Pelmatolapia; species Pelmatolapia mariae. Next base: position 25,622,241 of record NC_086239.1, read on the forward strand.
TTCTTGTGTTTCATTCAGTCTCCTCTGTTTGTCATGTGTAGTCTCCTTGTCCATTTAGGTTCCCCTTGTGTCTCTGCCCTGTGTCCCTCTCTGTGTTTATATGTATATGTCCCTTTTCCGTTCCCATGTTCCCCTCATGTTCATTCCATTTCTCCTGCCTATCATGTTTATCGATGTTCCCATGTTCCCCCGCTCCCTCTCTCTCCTGTCCAGCTTGCGTGTCCCAGGTTATTTCTCTCCATGTTTCCTGTTTTATTGTGAAGGTCTTGTGCTCGATGTTCATTGTGTTTAGTTTTGCTTCCAGTGGCGTCATGTTCATTTGTGTCAGTCGTTTCCCCATGTGTTTCCACCTCCCCTCATCACCTCCTGTGTGTATTTAGTCTGTGCATTTTCATTCATTCCTTGTTTGTTTGTCTGCTTTGTTACTACATCATGCCATGTTTCCAGGTTTATGATTTCATGCCAGAATGAAAAAAACAGAACAAGAATTCTGTCTGTCTCTTAGTCTGCATTTGGGTGTCCAGTGTGCCCTGTGTCCTGAATATCCTGTGCTGCCCCAGCCTCTGTCTAGTGTGCCCTGTGCAGGTCCAACCCGAAAACTCTGTATGCCCTATGCAATCCCAACCCATAGAGTATTCTTGAAGTTCTGCAGAGGCCTGGTAATGAACTAATAATTTGATTTAGGTGTGCTGACCCAGGGTTATATCTAAAACCTGCAGGACACCAGCTCTTGAGGCCTTGAGTTCCCCACCCCTGGACTAGGGGAATAGAGGGAACATGAAACACAGAGGCAACAGTAACTAAACGTGGTACACAAGGAAGACAGTGACAGAAAACTAAAGACTAGAAACTAAGCATATAACACATCAAGACCAATAAGGAGAACATAAATAAAACTGAATCAAAGAATAGAAGAACCTAAACACAAATACTGGGTCATGACAGATACCCTCCCAGACACCCCTACGAATAACAAACAAAACAATGTCCAACCCAACCCGGGCAGGTGGCGGGCAGTCCAGGACAGAGGGGTCCAAAAAAAAAGTCCAAAGTAAAACAGTTCAGGAGGCCAACCGCGGAACCAGCGGCAGCGACAGAGCAGTTCTGGAGGCCAACCGCGGAGCCAGCAGCGGCACCTGAGACAAAGCATCTCATGTTGACGAGGCCAACCGCGGGAGATGTGGTGGCTACACAGGCAGAGCAGGTCCGGAGGCCGACTGCATGGAAAGCGGCAGCGACAACACAGTTTAGATGGTAAATGGACTGATTCTTATATAGCGCTTTTCTACTCTTCCGGAGTACTCAAATCGCTGTATACAACATGCCACGTTCGTCCAATCACACCCATTCTCACAAGCACTTTCTCTATACATAGTGCTTTATAACTACATTCACACACATTCATACTCCGATGGATGCATCGTAGAGCAACTTGGGGTTAGTATCTTGCCCAAGGATACTCAGACTGGAGGAGATCAAACCACCAACCTTCGATCAGTAGGTGACCTGCTCTACCCCCTGAGCTACAGCCACCCAGGAGGCCACCTTTTCAGGAAAGATCCTTGGCCAACAGATCTGAAGGGCGACGGTGGTGAAGGAGGGACTTTTCAGAAGCAGAGAAAGGAGATGACCAAAACGAAGAGCTTTAGGTGACTTGGATGGCGCCCGTCGTTGGTGTGGCTTGGGGGATGGTTGGCATCGGTGTGGCTTGGTTGATGGACGTGGACGTGCAGGCCGAACACCACATGGACATGTTGGCGTGCTGATCTCTGGCAGAGATGGAGCTGGACCAGACGACCTGCTGACCTCTGGTAGAGACGGAACTGGAGCTGCGGTTGGCATGGCAGCCGCAGGCAGTCAAGCAGCGGGCGGTGCGGCAGCCGTAGGTGGTCAAGCTATGGGCAACGTGTCAGCCACAGGTGGTTGAGCTGCGGGTGGCGTGGCAGCCACAGGTGGTTGATCTGATGGCCGGCTGGACTTTGCAGAGCCCCCAGTGGAGACTGTCAAAGGCTGGGCAGACTCTCCAGAGCCCCCAGCACAGACGGGCGACGGCTGGGCGGACTCTCCAGAGCCCCCAGTGGAGATGAGAAAGTGCTGAAGTAGTTCTCCTGAGCCTCCAGCGGACACAGACAGTGGCATGGAAGCTGCGGGGGGCTGGACCGGCTCTCCTGAGCCTCCACCTAAAATGAGGGAGTGCTGGACCGGCTTGTCTGAACCTCCAGTAGAAACGAGGCAGTGCTGGACCGGCTCTCCTGAGCCTCCAGAGGACACGAAGAGTGCTGGACCAGTTCACTGCACCACGGCTCTCCTGCAGCTGGGCCCGGGACCACACCTCCGCCACACACAAATACTGGGTCACAGACCCAGTACTGTGACAGCCAAAGTATTTTACCAGCTTGGCTAATGCATTATCTTCAAACTGGGCACTCAGAAATGGAACTCTTGTCTAGATACATAAGGTTTATTCACAGGCAATATTCAATGACATAAGATTTAGGTAAACGCACACTACCACTCAAACGTTTTAGAACACCCCAATTTTTCCAAATTTTTTTGAAAATTTTGCAGTTAATGTCTTATTGCACTCTGAAATGAAAGCATAGCACTAAATGGCACAGGACCAAGTGGACTCAAGAGCACACCAACTCCTAGAATAAAAGTCAACAGTTTATGAAACTCCTGCAACATAGTCTTGTCCAAGATGGACCGAGAAACCCAGGAACGTTCTTCCGGACTGTAGCCCTCATCCGCGCCCCCGACACCGAGAGTCCATTATGCGAGCGATAGAGTAGGCAGTCAGCCCATCCACAACCCAGGCGGGTGAAGGGGGCCTGGAAGGAGGGCACAAGGGACTGGAGAGTATACGTTTTATTTGTGACACGTGGAAAACACTGTGTATTCTCATGTTATGGGGAAGTTTAAGCTTGACTGATACCAGATTTACCAAGGCAGAGATTTCAAATGGGCCTATGAAATTAGCCTTGAGCTTCTTGGATTCTGCCCTTACAACTGCGGAGTCTGGTGTGGGGCTCTGATGCCTTTCTGCAATGCGCTTGCTGCGCTCCTTTGTGTGCAACAACGCAGCTCTGGTGGTTCTCCATGCCCGACGGCACCTGCGCAGATGGACCTGGACAGACAGGACAGTGTCCTCATCTTCGATAGCCGGAAACAAGGGGGGCTGAAAATCTAAGGAGGCCTCAAACGTGGCAGACCGTTAGCTGAGGACGTGAGGCTGTTGTCGGCGTATTTGATCCAGGAGGCGATGCAGCGCAGGTAAATCAGGCCGTGTGTCCCCAGTGCAGTACGTGAGCGCAAATGGAAGCAGGCACAAAGAGCCGACCTGGGTGTCCATTCCCAGGATCTGGGTCCGTCCGCTGGGCCTGGTGGACTCAATCTCCCAAGTGACCCAATAGCGAAAGAAGCTGGCAGAACTGGTGCTGGGTCAGCATTGCCTTCGGTGACTGCGAACTGGCGTGACAAGGTGTCCTGTTTGACATTACGGGACCCAGGTGATGGAAAAATGGAAACGAGTGAAAAACAGAGCCCACCTGGCTTGACGAGCATTTAAATGATTTGCTGACTGCAGGTATGCCAGGTTCTTGTGATAAGTCCAAACAATGAATGGTTGAGCTGTGCCCTCCAACCAGTGCCTCCACTCCTCCAATGCCAGCTTGATTCCTGGTCCCCCACTTCGTAGTTTCTCTCTGGTGGGGTTAGATGGCGAGAGAAAAAAGCACATAGATGAAGCTTACCATCCCTTTGTTGCAAGAGTACAGCCCCCAGAGGCATCCACCTCCACCACGAATTGCAGGCTGAGGTCCGGTTGGGATAGGTGCAGCGACAAACTGCTCCTTAAGGCAAGAGAAGGTTGACTGGGCCTCAGGAGAGGTTTTACTCGGTTCAATTCAGTTCAATTCAATTGTATTTATATAGTACCAAATCACAACAACAGTCGCTTCAAGGTAGTATCCAAAGTAATGAGACTGTATTGACATGAAACTGGCATTTTTCACCTTTCACAAAGAGTCTGTTTTCCAGGAGATGCTCAAGGACCTGTCTGACATGGTTATCATGCTCTGAAACTGATTTAGAGAAGATTAAGATACCATCAACGTAGGTGAATATGAATGTAATCCCTTAGCACGTCGTTCACCAGGGCCTAGAACATGGCCGGTGCATTGGTTAGGCCGAACGGTATCACCAGGTACTCAAAGTGTCCAAGGTACGTATTGAACGCAATCTTCCACTCATCATCTTCACGGATCCTTACCAAGTGATAGGCATTCAACAGGTCAAGCTTCCTGAAAACAGTGGCTCCCTGGAGGAGCTTGAAAGCAGAGGAGAGCAGAAGTAATGGATACTTGTTTTATTACTGTTATGATGTTTAATCTACGATAGTCTATGCATGGTCTCAAGGATTTGTCCTTCTTCTCGAAAAAGAAGAAACCTGTGCCTACTGGAGATGACGAGCTCTGAATGATGCCTGCTGCAAGCGAATCTGTAATATATGTTTCTATTGCTTTACGTTCCGGCTGCGATTCAGTCAGTGGGCAACTGAGCTCCAGGAAATGGGTCGATGGCGCAGTCGTAAGGCCAATCTGGGGGTAAAGATAATGCTGTATCTTTCTGAAACACTTCTGCTAAATCGTGATAAATAGGTGGCACAGAAGTCAAATCAGGTGTTTCGGAAGGCAAAGATGGTTTATTGGCAGATTTAAGTGGCGTGGTAGATTTCAAACAGGTCATGTGACACTCCTCCCCCGACCCAGACATGCACGCCTTCTTCCCTTTGATCTAGGGGTTTTGCTGCTGTAACCCGGGGTGACTGAGAACGAGTAGTGTCTGGGGTGCAGCAAAAGTAAAGAAGCTGATTCTTTCTGAATGGTTAGCGGAAGGAATGAGTGTGACGAGCTCGGTAGCATGCGTGATGTCAGGGAGACACTGGCAGGATAAACCTCAGACACAGAGAGCATGAGGCAATGCTTCTGTGGATATGTTGAGCTGATTAGCTAACTTGGTGTCCATAAAGCTTTGTTCAGCACCCAAATCAATTAGAACCACCAGAGAATGGGTTTTGGTCCAAATAATCATTTTAGCGGTCAGCATTAGACGTGGAGGAGAATTCTTACTTGACAGGTCGACCACCAGTACTCCTACCATTACTGGTATGGGGGCGCCCTTTTACTTGCAAAGTACAAGTAGTGACAATATGCCCTTTGCGGCCACAATAGAGGCAGTCACCGGACATCAGGCAGTGATGTCGCTCTGCAGGTGTGAGGTGTAAGCGTCCTGTCTTGGCTTGGCAGTGCTCCCACTGCAGCTTGGCCCATAATGGACTGAGGGCTTGTAGCCTGTCATCCACCTGAATACAGAAAGACATCAAGGCACCTAGGGAAGAGGGCAACTCACGCATGGTTAATTCATCCTTTAACTCGTCGTTTACATTTTTCAATAAGGCTGAGGGCTTCTTGACACCAACCAGTATTTTCGGCCAGAATCCAAAAGTCTATAGAGTAATCCACCATAATTCTCACAGGAGCACTTCTGCAGGCGTAAGATAAGTGAACACTGGGTGAGGAATCCTGCACATTTGTCCAACCCGCGAACAGCTCCGGTGTGGGTAAGTAACTTTCCATGGATGAAGGTGGAGTGAGAGGAAGAACGGGCCCGTGGCTGAAGCAGAATCTTCCTGTGGAGGAGGGAAATAAGGTGGTAATGTGCTTACCAGCGGCGTCTCCTGCGTGACTGCCTGAGTGAGAATGGCAATTTCACTGCGCAGATGTGTGAACATTTGCTCGTGGCGGGACTGCAGCACTTCCTGTGCTGCGAGAGCCTGATGGACCAGATCCTGGTCCACTCAGTCCATGCTGGCTGGATCGTTCTGTCATGGGACAGAACAGATTCAAGCACAGACCAGCTCTAAGAATAAAATTCAACAGTTTATTTACACAAAAACAGCAGATGAAGCTATATACAAAGTGAAAGGGTTCCAGGGATCCAGGGAACAAGGGGAACAGGCTCGTTCACACAATCCAATTCAACACACTCCACACTCCGATCCAATGTTCATTCCATGCTCCTCTTCAGTCGGTCACGCTCTCACTCCATTCACACTACACCACACTCTCAGACTCGGGAACGGGAGAGGAAACTGGGACAGTTCCAGGGAATGGAGGTTACTCAACGAACTTCTGAGGATTTAAAGGACTTTGCGAAGAAAAGCGTCTGGACTTCTTTAAGTTCCTTGAAGACGTTTCACCTCTCATCCGAGAAGCTTCTTCAGTTCTAAGGTCAAATGGCCGAGAGTCCCAGATTTAAACCCAGTGGGAGTGTCCCCCCAAAGAGGGACAAAGGACCCCCTGGTGATCCTCTAATCACATGAGCCAAGCTGTGAAAGCGAGTGTGGGACTTAATCAGCCAGGGTTTCGGGTGAGCTCATTGTGAAACCTGGCCCCACCTTGTCATGTGAATTCCTGAGGTCAGATGGCCCAGGATGTGAGTGGGCATTAAGGCGTCTGGGGAGGGAACTCAAAACTGGATTATAGATGGCAGACAGTTGGTGTCGTAAACCACCACCTCTGTTCAAAGATGGTCGCTCACAGTGGACATAGATGGCCTCTTTCACTCCTCTTTCAAACCATCTGTCCTCTCTGTCCAAAATGTGAACGTTGGCATCCTCGAAAGAGTGACCTTTATCCTTAAGATGCAGATGGACTGCTGAGTCTTGACCTGTGGAGGTGGCTCTTCTATGTTGTGCCATGCGCTTGTGAAGTGGCTGTTTGGTCTCTCCAATGTAGAGGTCTGGGCATTCCTCGCTGCGCTGTACAGCATACACCACGTTGTTAAGTCTGTGTTTTGGAGTTTTGTCTTTCGGGTGAACCAGTTTCTGTCTGAGTGTGTTGCTGGATCTGAAGTACACTGGGATGTCGTGCTTGGAGAAAACTCTCCTGAGTTTCTCTGATACACCGGCTACATAGGGGATGACAACGTTGTTGCGTCTGTCTTTCATGTCCTCCCTCGCTGGTGTCTGATCTTCTTTTCTGTGAGTTTATGCTACTGACTCAAACTCAGCTACTTATAACATTGCGAAACACCTTGCTACCATTCTTGCACCTCTAGTGGGGAACACCCCACACCACATCAAGAACTCCACCGACTTCACCGACAAGGTCCAGAAACTTACCCTGGATCCAGATGAAACCATGGTGTCCTTTGATGTAGTCTCTCTCTTCACTTGCATACCCACCATGGAAGCAGTGGAGACTGTCAGAAAACGACTACAAGAAGACAGCTCCTTGGAAGACAGGACCAACTTCACACCCGATCAGATCTGCACACTGTTAGACCTCTGCCTTACCACAACATACTTCAAATACAACGAAGGCTTCTACAGACAAAAACATGGCTGTGCCATGGGCTCCCCCGTGTCACCTATTGTAGCCAACCTTTACATGGAGGAAGTGGAAAGGAAGGCTCTTGGCTCTTTCAAAGGAAGAGTACCCAGCCAGTGGTACAGATATGTAGATGACACCTGGGTCAAAATCAAGACACAAGAAGTGGAATCCTTCACTGCGCACATTAACGCCATGGATAAAAACATCAAGTTCACCAGGGAAGACACAAAGGATAACTGTTTGCATTTCCTGGACTGCGCCGTGCACATTGAAGAGAATGGCAACCTCAACATCGAAGTTTACCGGAAGCCCACACACACGGACCAGTACCTCCTCTTTGACTCCCATCACCCTCTGGAACACAAACTTGGAGTAATCAGGACCCTACACCACCGGGCAGAACATGTTCCCTCTAAGCCTGAGGGAAAAAAGAAGGAACACACACACGTAAAGGAAGCACTCAAAACATGCGGTTATCCTAACTGGGCGTTCATAAAGTCAGCAAAGAGGCACAGAAAAGAAGATCAGACACCAGCGAGGGAGGACATGAAAGACAGACGCAACAACGTTGTCATCCCCTATGTAGCCGGTGTATCAGAGAAACTCAGGAGAGTTTTCTCCAAGCACGACATCCCAGTGTACTTCAGACCCAGCAACACACTCAGACAGAAACTGGTTCACCCGAAAGACAAAACTCCAAAACACAGACTTAACAACGTGGTGTATGCTGTACAGCGCAGCGAGGAATGCCCAGACCTCTACATTGGAGAGACCAAACAGCCACTTCACAAGCGCATGGCACAACATAGAAGAGCCACCTCCACAGGTCAAGACTCAGCAGTCCATCTGCATCTTAAGGATAAAGGTCACTCTTTCGAGGATGCCAACGTTCACATTTTGGACAGAGAGGACAGATGGTTTGAAAGAGGAGTGAAAGAGGCCATCTATGTCCACTGTGAGCGACCATCTTTGAACAGAGGCGGTGGTTTACGACACCAACTGTCTGCCATCTATAATCCAGTTTTGAGTTCCCTCCCCAGACGCCTTAATGCCCACTCACATCCTGGGCCATCTGACCTCAGGAATTCACATGACAAGGTGGGGCCAGGTTTCACAATGAGCTCACCCGAAACCCTGGCTGATTAAGTCCCACACCCGCTTTCACACCTTGGCTCATGTGATTAGAGGATCACCAGGTGGTCCTTTGTCCCTCTTTGGGGGGACACTCCCACTGGGTTTAAATCTGGGACTCTCGGCCATTTGACCTTAGAACTGAAGAAGCTTCTCGGATGAGAGGTGAAACGTCTTCAAGCAACTTAAAGAAGTCCAGACGCTTTTCTTCGCAAACTCCTTTGACTACGATGACCTGGATGACTGAGAACCTTCACAGACATTTAAAGGACTGTTTTTCACCTGCTCCACTTCTGCTACAACCATCACTACAGTAAGCCGCTCAGGCTTCAGCTTAGGCAGCCGCTCAGGCTTCTACTCAGTCACTCACTCAGGCTGTAGTGCAGCTTGTAGCTCTGTCATTAGCTCAGTATGCTGCTCAGCCATTATCGCAGCCTGCAGCTCAGTCATCCATTTTGTTATCTGTTCAGTCATGAGCGCCGTCATCTGCTCAGTATGCAGTTCAGTTTCCCGCTCAGTCATTAACTCAGTTACCTGCCAAGTCATTAACTCAACTACCTATTCAGCCACCACCTTCACCCGCTCTTTCTATACAACCTGTAAAACCCAAATTAGAATGTATAAGCACAGTCTGCTCAACAAAAAGCAACTCAGGAACAGAGCATCTGGTTTTGTGTTCCTGGACCCGGGCGTTTAGGAAACAGTAAAGTTAAATAGTGTAAAGAAGGGAGCCCACCTGGCTTGCCGTGTAAGGCAGAGGTGTGGTTTCTGGCTCCGTTGCTGGGGAGGGGTGGTGCAGCGAGCTCAAGGGAGCTGTGCCCGGCAGGCAGGGCAGCTGTGGGACATCTACTAATCTAGGGTCTTCTGTATTTCAGTGATGCCAGGACCAGAGAGGTGGGATGACTAGAGCGCGGTTGGTCTGGAGCTCAGAAGATTAGGTCTCTCTTCCAAGTATCTGTTAGTACATGAGTTAATAGTTGATCAACAAATCAATTTTCTCTGCCTTACAGAAACCTGGTTACAGCAAGATGATTATGTGCATGCCGAGGGCGCAGTGTGGCAGCATTTTCCCACACCAGCTTAACCAACCAAAGACCATGACAGAGTTTTAATTAATTTGAAAGCCTGATGCTTACCCTTGTCCAACCTAGCTGGAAAACTCAAAAACCAGTCTATTTTGTTATCATCTATTGTCCACCTGGGCCTTACACAGAGTTTCTGTCTGATTTCTCAGAGTTGATATTGATTTAGTGGTCACCTCAGATAAGATAATTATTGTGGCTGATTTTAGCATCCATGTAGATGCTAAAAATGACAGCCTCAACACGGCATTTAATCTGTTATTAGAATCAATTGGCTTCTCTCAAATGTAAAAGAACCCACACATCACTTTCATCGCGCTTTAGATCTTGTTTTAAAATATGGCACAGAAACTGAACATTTAACAGTGTTTCCTGAAAACCCTCTCCTGTCTAATCATTTCCTAATAACATTTAAATTTACAAAAAGTAATTACACAGGAATGAGGAATGGAATTAATCACAGTAGATGTCTTCCTAAAAGTGTTGTAACTGAGTTTAAGAATTCACCAAATGTTATCATCTTCAATGTCCTTTATTTACACAGAGCCGGGCAGCTACCTGAACTCTGCTCCAAGAGAGGTCGATTATCTTGTTAATAATTTTACCTGCTCACTACGTATGACTCTGGATAGTATAATTCCTGTGAAAAGAGAGCCTCTAATCAGAAGCACTTGACTCCCTGGTATAACTCTCAAAAGTGCACCTTACAGCAGATAACTCATGAGTTTGCTGCTTTATGAGAAAGCCCTCCAGATAACTAGAACATCTTACTATTCATCACTGATTGAAGAAAATAAGAACACCCCTAGGTTTTTCTTCAGCACTGCAGCCAGGCTGACAAAAAGTCAGAGCGCTGTTGAGCCAACCATTCCTTTAACATTAGCTAGTAATGACTTCATGAATTTCTTCACAAATAAAATTTTAACCATTAGAGAAAAAATGACTCATAATCATCTCACATATGTAACATTATCTACAGCTACTTTCAGTACCATTGATATTCATTTAGTCTTTTTCTCCAATTGATCTTCGAGTCAATTTTAGTAATTACTTCCTCCAAACCATCAATGTGTCTTTTAGACCCCATTGCTACAAGACTGCTCAAAGAAGTCCTGCCATTAATCAATGCTTCAGTCTTAAATATGATCAACCTATCTCTAATAATCGGCTATGTACCACAGGCCTTCAAGCTCGCAGCAGTTAAGCGGATGATCAAAAAGCCATCTCTTGACCCAGCAGACTTAGCTACTTATGGGCCAATTTCCAACCTTGTTTTTATATCAAAAATTCTTGAAAGAGTGGTTGTCAAACAGCTAACAGATCATCTGCAGAGGAATGACTAATTTGAAGAGTTTCAGTCAGGTTTCAGAGCTCATCACAGTACAGAAACATCTTTAGTGAAGGTTACAAATGATCGTCTTATAGCCTCTGGCAGTGGACTCATCTCTGTGCTTATCCTGCTAGATCTCAGTGCAGTGTTCAATACTGTTAACCATAATATCTTATTAGAGCAATTAGAATATGCTGTAAGTATTACAGGTACTGCGCTGCAGTGGTTTGTATCATATCTATCCAATAGACTCCAATTTGTTCATGTAAATAGAGAGTCCTCTTCACACACTAAGGTCAACTATGGAGTTCCACATGGTTCTGACTCGGTTTACATTACACGTTTCCCTTAGGCAGTATCATCAGAAAGCATAGCTTACATTTTTACTGCTATGCTGATGACACTCAACTTTATCTATCCATGAAGCCAGATAACACACAGCAATTAGTTAAACTACAGGAATGTCTTAAAGACATAAAGACCTGGATGGCCTCTAATTTTCTACTTCTAAATTCAGATCAATCTGAGGTTACTGCACTCGGCCATGAAAACCTAGAAATATTGCATCTAACCAGATTATTACTCTGGATGGCATAACCTTGGCATCCAGTAACACTGTGAGGAACCTTGGAGTCATTTTTGACCAGGATATGTCCCTCAATGCAAATATTGAATAACTATGTAGGACTGCTTTCTTCCATTTACTCAATATCTCTAAAATTTGAAATATCCTGTCTTGGAGTGACACTGAAAAACTACTTCATGCATTCATTACTTCCAGACTGGACTAATGTAATTCATTATTATCAGGTTGTCCTAAAAACTCCCTGAAAAGCCTTCAGTTAATCCAAAATGCTGCAGCAAGAGTACTGACAAGGACTAGAAAGAGAGAGCATATTTCTCCTGTATTGACTTCCCTTCATTGGCTCCCTGTTAAATTCAGAATTGAATTCAAAATCCTACTCCTCACATACAAGGTCTTGAATAATCAGGCCCTTATCTTGATGACCTTATAGTACCATACCATCCCATTAGAGTACTTCACTCTCCCACTGCAGGCTTACTAGTTGTTCCTAGAGTGTTTAAAAGTAGAATGGGAGGCAGACCCTTCAGTTTTCAGGCCCCTCTTCTATGGAACCAGCTTCCAGCTGAACATATTTTAAAAACACTATCCAGAATCACAAAGACATCTCACAAAGACATCTCTCATATAGTATTTTAATTAGCTTCAAATTCAAATGTGAGCATTTTATTAATTACCCTGAAAAACACTGAAACTATAAATGTTCATCTTTGATATTTTCCAGTCATCCCTTTCTTAATATTCCTCTCAGGATGCAGTAAAATAATATAACATTTGGGAACAAATATACATAGTAACAATCCAAAACTGGATGCTAAGATAGCAAATATTTCCACTGCCACGGAAAATTTCGCAGGAGAACTGACATAAGCTGGGATGAAAGAAATCCATACAGCCCAGAAAATCAGCATGCTGAAGGTGATGAACTTTGCTTCGTTGAACGTGTCCGGTAGCTTTCGTCCAAAGAATGCCAGGAGAAGACAGACAAAGGCCAATAGGCCAATGTAACCAAGGAGCAGGTAGAATCCAGGAGGCCATGGCTCTTTACACTCCACAACAATCTAATAATGTTAAACAAGTATGAATACAGGGAGATTTTATATGAATTCTCTCAGAGCCTCTCTCTCTCTCGCTTTTTCTATATATACATATATATATATCTATGTACATATATATATATATATAGACAGATACATATATAGATCGATAACTCAAAAACCTAAACACTGGATAACCAGACCCAGGACCGTGACAATATCTATCTATCTATTAGAGATGTGCAAAGCAGCCGGTAAAATTACACTTCTAACAAATGATATAGTGTAAGTATTCTTTAATTATATCCAATTATATCCATTATAATAATTATGGATATGCAATATTAGTTGATGTTTTTCCTTAAATCCAGCAATGAACATGTAACAAGGTCATTGTCATTGAAAAGAAAATAACATAACAGCCATTTGCTGTTGTTATTTATGTTATTGCCAGATGGCTCAGCAGCAGCAACACTCTTCTATTTAGTTCCCCAAATCAATGTGGGGAGTTTCAGCTAAGTTAATAAGTGACAACTACACAAGCATTGTTTTAACCTTTTAAACTGAACGTTAACGTTACTCTGTCAACAGCCTATTGTCTAAATTACCGAGCTAACAGAGCTACGTAAACAGAACAAACATGAGAGCACCTGACTGCAGACGTCAATAATGCAGCGCAATGGAATAATCTCCCGATCTTCGTGAAAGTTATAAACTGCCTCCGGAACCAAGTTAAGGTACAAAAAAATCTATTCAACAAAAATAGTGATGCAGTTCAGCCCTTTTTCGTTCAGCCGAGCCTTCTCTGCTGCTGTGTGGAGCAGCCCGTGACAGTCACCTCTTTCACACGTCGCTCACTTATCCAGTCATGCACTGCGGTCTCATAAGGAAACTCAGCTTTTTAATATAAAGTTTTCCCTTGTTCCCGAATACAAATATTTTTTAAAGTATTTGTTCAAAATAATTATTTGTAAAAAAACACGTTTTTTGTGCCTTTCCGAATACCGTATTCGGGTTCGGCTCCACCCCTGCTATCTATCTATCTATCTATCGGGAGATACATATATAGATAGATAAATATTGTCATGGTCCTAGGTCTGGTGATCCAGTGTTTATGTTTTTGAGTTAAGTTATACTTTCTGGATAATGGATTTCTGTGTGTATTGTAATTGTAGTTCTCAGTTCTATTACGGTGCCTTCCCTATGCTCTTTTCTCTCATGTCTCTGTTATGTTTTCTTCTGTTATTCTTGGTCTCATCGGTGTGTGTCTTCTCATCATTTCCTGTTTTACTTTCACAGTCTGTATCCTATGTTAATGTTTCTGGTTTTGCGTCTCCCTGGTCCCGTAATTACTGACAGCTGTGTTCCCCGTCTGGTCCTCATTCCCTCGTTTTCCTCTTGTATTTATTGTCTCTGTTTTCATCTGTTTTGCATTGTGTCGTACCCTCTCCAAGCTGTGTGTTCTGTCTTCCTTGCCTACCTAGTTCATTGTACTCTTCAGTTTAGATTGTTTTGCTTGGGTCCAGCAATAAAGCTGTGTTTAAGTTCAAGCTATTGTCTCTTTGAGTCTGCATTTGGATCTTTTCCTGCCTGCCTGGAAACAGTACATGACAGATATAGATGTACAGATAAAGATATGGACATTTTTTGATGGTTGATATGATATATCAAGTAAATAAAGAAAATATACTCACTTTTCCAGTTAAAGCTTGGTAGTTTGGGTTCCTGAATGGAAAGGGAGGTGCTCCCAACACCCAGCCAGAACAGAGACAAATCTGAGGGGAGGATATAGGATGATAGAAGAATACCAAAGCACACGCAAACTCATGTTTAAGTGACAGTGACTGTTCGTACCTGAGGAGCTGTCGTACAAATGATCAGAATCCTCTGCTGAGATGTACCAAACAGCTTCCAACCCCTGGAACCAGATACGCTAGTCCGGAAAGCCAGGAGGACCACAATGGTCTTAACAAGTAAGCAAGAGAGACACAGGACAAAGCTGATCCCAAATGCTGCTTGGCGGAGCCTACATGTCCACCAAGATGGCTGACCAATGAACACCAAAGCACACAGGAAACAGAGCTTGAGTGACAGAAGAAGCAAGAAACTTATTTCTGAGTTGTTGGCCTTGACAATGGGTGTATTGCGGAAACTATGAAAAATAATTGTGATGATGGATGTCAGGATGAATCCAAGCAGGGTGAGTGCAACCAGGATGATACCCATGGTGTCATAGAAAGAGAGGAATTCTTCTTCCCCTGCAACACATTTCACCTTGTCTTTGTCTGACCAGAAGTACTCGGGACATTTTGTGCACTCAGTAGAACCTTTCGGAACACAAAACATAGATATATGTGTATAAACAATTCAGTAACTTCTACTTGCATATCAGCATGTTTCGATGGTTCTGGTTTAAACTGTGCAACTTTAAATTCAATGACCTTCTTTATTGCACTACATAATAATTGATTAAAAAAATAAACATATATAGACTACCAGTCTTGTTACTGATCTCTCCATCTGCACAGGGCAAACAGTCAAAGCAGCATTTGGGCTCTCCTTGGCGTGTGGCCTGCCTGCTGCCGGGGGGACATGGAGCACTACACTGAGATACAGGAACCTGAACAAGGGACAGAGAAAAGTAAAATAATGGGCATAAATATGTTGTATCTGAGAATCTGAGATAGTGTATCAAATTTACCGTAGTTTAAAACATCTATATTTTAGGTGTCATATCAAATACGTGCAAAATAACTATGATCTACCTGTAAAAGTCCTTTTGTCCATACAATGGTGTTCTTTATTATCTGCAACTGCTCTCTCTGTGGTGCTGAACCATCATAGGTTCCAACTTTGATAAATCTAGCACAAAGTAGCATAAAATATTTGAAAAAGCAATTAGGCCAAATGATTTATGTATTGTAGCATTGTGTCAAAAATTGCAATTATCTGTAGTTAAGTAAAATAAATGTTACTACAGTTTATTGTTCACAATTACTTCAACAACCAGCTCATTTCCACCTTTATGTAAATATAGTTCACCTGATTTCATCCTTGCTGTCCTTCTGCCAGTTAATAATGTCATAAAGAGGGACTGGCTCTCCATTGGAGTCAAAATACACTTTTTCATCAAACTGGTTGGTGAAATTTACCATTTTCAGATGACGAAGAAACTACAGCAAAAGAAAATTACAAAAACAAAACAAAGAATGGCAAAAAACTACACATGAATCCTATGAGTGTTGTATTACATGAATGTTGATTTTAAATATTCTATAATATTTTCAATTACCTGACCATTTGAAAATGAGCTGTGTTTCTCACACAATCCCCTGCTAGGTCCTGCTGAATCACAGTTCAAAAAAGTGTGCAGAGCATGGGCAATGGCATACACAGCTTTATACACATTGTAGGATATTCGAACCTGAGATACATCACTATAACTGCTGTCAGTGTTTCTCAAATCCTCTGACCCTGTGCATACAGGCTTTTCAAAAGCATATTCACCATCTTTATAAGCTGACATGTTAGATAAACTTTTTTGTCCCACATTAAATCCGACCATATAAAGAGAATTGTTTTGGAAACCTGGGTTGTAACGAAAACTATCATTATCATTAAAATCATCTGCTTCATAGTCTTTGGCTCTTTGGCTTTCAAACTCTAGCTTACAACCAAAATGTTCTTCCCAGAACATATTGAAAAATTCCATTCCTGGTTTGGGAGAGGGTCGGACATTCAAAAGAAACTCTTTCAAGCCTGGGATGCTGACTCCGGGGAAAGTGAAGCCCAGTGTTCCCTGCAGAATGTGGAGAAACTGGGGTGAGGCCAGTCGGCTCGAGGTCACCCAGGCTTCACTGGCTATCCACTGTATCCCGGTCACATTCCTTTGAGCTAGCTGGAAAAGCATAGATAAAAGAATGCAGCAATTTTCATGAAAAAAAAAATACTTTTTTGATGTTCCTTGTTCTTAAAAATTGATTTTAAATAATCTGTCATATTGTAAGCCAAATCTCACTATATATTGACCAAATACTTACTTCTAAGAACAGATTTAGAAGCTGCCCTTCTGTAGCAAACACCACCACAACCCGAGCAGTTGAACTCTCCAGCTTATCTGCCATTTCTTGTATTTCAGCCATTGTGGGTGATGCTGGGATAGAGAGATGAAATGCCACACATCCACCTTGCCTTCCAAACTGATTAGAAAATGCTTGGATGCCATAAAGGCTGTAGTCATCCTGAAATGTATATACAGAAAGCATTTATAAACCATGTTGCTGTCTAAAAATGTCTCATTGTGGCATTTAAAAAAGTTTTTATCTCACCGTAGTTCCTATTGTGCCCACCCAGAACCAGCCTAAAAATGTGACAAGCTTTACGAGACCTCTAACTTGAAAGAGATCACTTGGCACAGTTCTTAAGAATGATGGGTACAAATGCTTATCAGTAAGACAGGTACAGGTGGCAAAATAACTCACCTAGAGAGAAAGTGATTTCTTTCTATATTATTGAGATAAAACACAAACCAAATACACAACATTATTCAACGAAGTTGTACAGTTTATTACCAGTGGTATGTTGAAAGGGCCAAGTGCGTGAGCGACAGCTCTTGTAGGGGAAGAGGGTGCAAGACCAATCACAGCAGGCACCGGAGAATAATACAGACATGTGGAAGACTCTTTCGTCTTTATTTCTTCTGTTGTATTTTCATTTAGGTAATATCCAGTGTTTTTAAGACTGTTAGATATTGCATTTTTGTTTTTCAGTGTGGTCATTATATATTTTGTAGTTAGTCTTATAGACTTGATCCCTTCCCTTTCAATATCAATGTATTCAGTATCTGCTGATTTTTTTACCTTACTGTCCACAGTTTTAGAGTGACTGAGTAACGAAAAAAGAGCCTGCAGGCCGGTGGGGATATGGTCACAGCAGTCCATGATATGGTAGCCTAGTTTAACACCTGGTAACAGACTTGAATTATGGTTAATTTCCTCCACTGCAAACACCATAGTCATCATCCAGCGAAAGGCTCTTTTATAAAAGCTGTAGATGAGAAAAACTTTATATATTATTTATCCACTTAATAAAATAATATAATGTAAACAGTCTCATAACAACATGGCAATATGATCAAAGTTTATGCCTTTTTGATGTTTCAATAGTCTGGGGAAGAAAAAAACAGCACTATCCAACACACACCTGCTGCATGATGTAATTTGAGGTTTACTGTTGTAGCTGTGCTGTGGCTCAGTGACAACATAATGCAGAGGGAAAAACCCTCCAATCACAACATCCCCATCAGATTGCAAGGCTGGGCGCTCATAGCCTCCCAGTTTTACACACTGGGATAAACTAAAATTGACACTTCTCGTTCCCCTTATCTTTAAACCATGCCTTGGCTCTGTCATAGCAGCTTCTTCTTTTTCCACAACACCTCCCTCCACACTTAGTGACTGTCTGTTACCTATAGTGTTAATATCAAAGAACACAATACAAACAGTATTAAAGAAGACATGTAAAAACACCCAAAGAAAATTACCCACAAAAGTTGATTGCATTATCCACGGTAAATTCATAAAAAACTGTGTGATGAAACCAGTGGTCCTCTAGCATAGTCTATGAGACCACAGTGAAGTGTTTTAATATCTCTGGTGCTTGTGTCATTTAATAATTTCGTATGAGTCATCATAAGATCACCCAATCACAGCAAAATGCAACAGGAGAGAGGATAACACTGCTTCCACAAATTTTTGCTTTCTAAAATTGAACCACTGCTTTAAATTGAAGTTTGTTAAGCTATTTTCCTAGAGATAACAAAATAAAAGAGAAAAAGTCTCACACTTTTCATTAGAAAACATAGAAACAAATAATATTTATCATTTGGTCTGATATATTATTATTCTCCTGTGCTTGGTAGTGAAAACCAAAACAACAATGTTGTTGTTCCATAAGCATCAATCCTGAAAGTGTCCTGCAGTGCTCTGCTGTGTGTTTAATCTTTTAAAAAATCCCTTTAATATGTATTTGTCCTACAGTATACCTCCACAAGTTCATTGCCTTAGTTGTTCACGGATTTTTCCTCTCACTCTAGCAACTGTTTGCGAAAACCCCTGCAATTTCATGGAAACCGCAAACATTCTTCATAATTTTTTTTAGAGGAAAACTAGCTTGGTATGGTGAAATTCCCCAGTACTTAGAAGCAGGAGGTTTGAAAGCAACCAATCCAAGAGCATTATTCATCTCTCCTTATTGCATCTCTGGCAGATGCAGGCCAGCATTCCCACATTATAACTGTTTATCATATGTAGCTATCTCCAGTGTTTTGCTGAGTGGTCTTGTGTTTTTCATGTTGTTCTTCTTAAAGCCCTAAAATGCCACCCAAACACGTTTGGGTTTTAACTATAAAAATATGCATTTATAGACTTTCTTTACACATCATAAATTTGTGGCTTTTCACAATTTGCGGGTGCTCTAGACTGTCAACTGTACTTTGTAAGATTGGTCACTCTGCTTCCAGCGCACTTATGTTTCTTGTTAGTCAGATGCTACAATTACCTTACCTTTCCTGTGAATGTAGAGGGGACACTCTGGGGTAATTAAGTAAAACCAGATAACTAAAGAATGCCCTGGGTCTGTTGAATTTGCTTTGCAGTACAGACCTCTGCTCACAAAATTTGAAATCCTTAATTATTTTATATTTTTCAGAAAATTCATGCGATGTCATAGTGAAATATGAATTATTTATGCCTCAATACTAGCCATGCATTTGCAGCTTTGGTACACAGTGTTGGAGAGTAACGGAATACATTTACCAGCGTTACGTATTTAAAATACAAAATATGAGTAATTGTATTCCGTTACAGTTACCGTTTAAAAAGGTGATATTCAGAATACAGTTACTTTGTTGAAATAAATGGATTACACAGCAGTCTTTTCCTGTTTCATATGTTAGGCTATGCCTTCTCTATTTTTGGTAATTCCACGCCGGTAGAAACCCAAATAAAACACTCATTAAGAGGCTCTAATGCCTGTATGTCTGTGAAGGTTCTCAGTCATCCAGGTCATCGTAGTCAAAGGAGCTTGCAAAGAAAAGCGTCTGGACTTCTTTAAGTTCCTTGAAGACGTTTCACCTCTCATCCGAGAAGCTTCTTCAGTTCTAAGGTCAAATGGCGGAGAGTCCCAGATTTAAACTCAGTGGGAGTATCCCCCCAAAGAGGGACAAAAGGACCCCCTGATGATCCTCTAATCACCTGAGCCAAGGCCATGATTTTAGCCTACGTCACAGCGTCACGTGCGCTTTTTACTGCAGTCGTGGTGTTTTCAATTGTACTCGGAACTCGGAAATTCTGCCTTCCGAGTAGGAAGATGTAGGTAACTCCAGACTGCAGATGAGCTCCATACAGGGCTGGACTGGGACAAAAAAATCGGCCTGGGCATTTAGAGACCAGCCCACCATTATACGAAAAACCATAAAGCCTTTGAATGAAAACAAACACTGTTGTGACAGTGATGTACACTGTCTTGTTGGTATATATGTATCAATCTAATAAACTTAAACCTACACAATCCTCCCTATTCTG
This sequence comes from Pelmatolapia mariae, assembly GCF_036321145.2. Lineage (NCBI taxonomy): Eukaryota > Metazoa > Chordata > Actinopteri > Cichliformes > Cichlidae > Pelmatolapia > Pelmatolapia mariae. Next base: position 25,642,381 of record NC_086239.1, read on the forward strand.
GTATTCTAAACAGTACTTAGCCGAAACCTAAAGACTGTTTGGTCGAGTTAACCTCCTGAACTATCTACAACATAAGGTGGAAACCTGAAATTAAGACAGAGAAGACTAGAGGTGAGACATGATCATTACTGAATATTAAAATAATAAATGACAGATTTAGTGATATTTTCATAAACTATCTATTTACCACATCAATAAACAGCATGGCAGGGCAAAATATTTTTTCTAACACGGCAACCTTTAAAAAGTGAAAGGAGACAGAAAGACAGGTGAAAAGTGTTACGGCCAAGAGGGCCAGGTGGTGAGTGCAGACACAGAGGGAGGCAAAGCTGGCATGAATACAGTGCTTTATTTACAGTGCTTAGTTTAATTACAGAGCAGGAAATAATGTAAGCTATGAACTGTGAAGGCTATGAACTGTGACGGCTATGAACTGTGAAGGCTAAAAGGCCAGACTATGGAACATGAAGCGCAAACAAACACAGAGTCACTATAACGAGAAGAGACAGGTAGTCAGTGGCAGTCTAGTGAATCTCAATCGGTGGATTCAACTATGATGGTTATAGCAGGTGAAAGTGGCATGCGATGAGGGTGTCCAGGGGGTCGAGGTGAGGAGAGGTCCAAGGAGGGTCCAGAATATACTTGGAGCAACAGACCTGGCAGTGAGGCAGGCAGGTGAAGAGCCACGATGGAGGGGGTACAACCAGATATCAGGAAACCAGCGTCCAGACAGAGATGGGTGCAGTTCAGTTTGAGAAGTGTGATGCCCAGGTGGGTACTACGACAAAGAAAACTCGGTGAGTAGAAATGTAGACATTCAGGGATCTCACCAAAGCTTGGCAGCCTAGCACTGACGTGATATAGCTGTAGATCTGGCAGAGGTCTGTTGTGAGCGCTGGTCTTATATGCTGGAGACTTGATTGGAATCAGGTGTGAAGGCTGATTGGAGTCTCCGCCTGAAGGTGGAGCCCAGCAGAGTGGAAAAACCCCGCACTCACCTGGACCATGACAGTAAGAATAAAACTTAATTGACTTTTGGTGGCATTTTACAACAATACTGGTAAAGAATCTATAAAATGTGGGAAAATACTGGCATCATATACAGTAATTAATTCTGAAGAAATTATGATTGGATTGTGAAAAAAATTACTATGTGCAATAATGGATTTCTATACACTTTACATTAGATGAAAATGTTTGTTGTAAGATTAGCTTTTAATTATTTGTTAAAAGCTAGACATTTTAAATGAGAACAAGAGAGAAAAGTATTTCTTTGTGCTCCCTTTCTCTCTTTCCCCTGTAACTTTGCTAGACCCGCCCCTGCACAGTTACCAGCTGTCAGCTATGTAAAAAAAAGGATCCTGGTGTTATTTGTCTCTTAGAAACAGTTCATAACTTCCCTTCAACTCATTCATGTGACCTAAAAGGTAAACCTGTTTCTCCATCACCTGTTCAGCTCTGATGATTTAGTAAGGACATCTCCTGGTTTCATCTTCATGTTACCCTCTCACCACAATCCAAACTGACATCATGACCAGCAGCTTTTATGGCTTTGGCTCCACAAACAAACATCAATGGATACTAGAAGGTAATATTAAATAAATTCTAACAACAGCTTATCAAGCTTAAAGGTGCTGCTGTTGTTTAACGCGACCTCCGCTGGTTTCTTCTTCTGGCACAAAGTGAGCGATAAACAAACAAGAGAAATGGGACTTGCGGCAGAAAAGCCGATCAGCTGATCATTGATCAGTTTCATGATTGAAGTAGCAACAGGAGAGGGAGGGGAGAGAATGAGAGAAGAAGAAACAGCTGTGCAGTGTAAAGACACAGAATAACCCCAGCTTTGTGTCTTTTTTTCATTCTAGCTGAAGTACAGGACAAATCGCGTTCCTTTTTAACCTGATACGAAACACGTAATATATTCTCTGAATACGAGATGGTTCCGTTTTTTTTAGGGAACAATAATAACAAATCTATGAATAAAATGTCTGTGAAGGTTCTCAGTCATCCAGGTCATCGTAGTCAAATGAGTTTGCAAAGAAAAGCAGACAAAGGACAAGACTCAGCAGTCCATCTGCATCTTAGGGATAAAGGTCACTCTTTCGAGGATGCCAATGTTCACATTTTGGACAGAGAGGACAGATGGTTTGAAAGAGGAGTGAAAGAGGCCATCTATGTCCACTGTGAGCGACCATCTTTGAACAGAGGCGGTGGTTTACGACACCAACTGTCTGCCATCTATAATCCAGTTTTGAGTTCCCTCCCCAGACGCCTTAACGCCCACTCACATCCTGGACCATCTGACCTCAGGAATTCACATGACAAGGTGGGGCCAGGTTTCACAATGAGCCCACCCGAAACCCTGGCTGATTAGGTCCCACACCCGCTTTCACACCTTGGCTCATGTGATTAGAGGATCACCAGGGGGTCCTTTGTCCCTCTTTGGGGGGACACTCCCACTGGGTTTAAATCTGGGACTCCCCGCCATTTGACCTTAGAACTGAAGAAGCTTCTCGGATGAGAGGTGAAACGTCTTCAAGGAACTTAAAGAAGTCCAGACGCTTTTCTTTGCAAACTCCTTTGACTATGAATAAAATGAAGTTCAACATCAGTAACATCATAGCAGCCGCCCACCTGCAGTATATGAACTCCGTCATGCTAGCTAGTACCCAGTACGATTTATTGTAACTGACTGTAAAAAGTTAGCACAACAAAAATAAACTACACCTAAACTTGGTTTATATCTGACCCAGATAGACTGCAGTTCACAACTTCTTACCTGAAGTTCAGTTCACCTGACACTTGGACCAGCGGCTGCCTCGGGTCTCTCCTCCTCCTGCCTCCCCTTTCCCTCATCCACCTGCTGGCTGCCAATAACTAGTTACCGTGCTGGTTATCACAATAATAACGTAGTTACTGTAACGCGTTACTTAATAACGTGTTAGTCCCTACACTGGTAATAAATCACACAGCAATAGTACATTTATGTAGTTGTAAAAAGCATGACAATATATGAAGTAATCCAAAGTATTCAGAATACGGCAGTGTGTAACGGTTAATGAGAGGCCACAAAAGCAGCAAACAGATTCCAGAGAATGAATCAGATTGATTGAATGCTCTGTTCCTAACAATAAGAATCAGGCTGGATGTCCAGGTGGGTTTGGGAAAAGGGAAAAATCCAGTGCTAAGCAGAGACAGGAGACAGATTAAGGCTGAAATTAGGCCTGCTGAGCAGAAGAAGATATTAGGCTGAGAGAGGCAGGGTGGCAAGTACTACACCTGTGATTCTCAAATGGTGGTACACGTACCACTAGTGGTACTTGGGCTCTCTCTGGTGGTACGCGGGAAATCACGAGCCCTTTTCCACGGTGCGGTCGTGCCGCGATCCCGGCCACCATTGATGAGTTGGAGGACCCCGAGAGAATAGGTGGGGGCGTGGGAGATGCCGTCGGTGAGTCGGGAACTATCGCCTGGATGCCGAAGCTCCTGGTAGCCAGGAGAATGAGATTCGCTTCTTCTGAGAGTGAGTGGTAATCCTTAGCGGCAAGCAGCGGGGAGTTGGCGAGGCCAGCTTGCACCGGCAACTGTCAGAGGAAGATGTGAGTGAAGAGGAATCTGCCGTCATCTATTCCTAGCAAGGACAGCGTGCTCTCCATGAGCTCAAGAGCAGTACCATCACCCTGGCCTAAGAGAGAGAAGAGTTTCTTGGCCCACTCTGCATAGGAGAGAGAGTAGCACCGCAGCAGCAGCAACTTGAGAGCGGTGTATTTCCCTTGGGTGGGGGGATCCTGGAGGAGGGTCATCACATGGCCGGTGGACAGCGGATCCAGCAAGGCCACCACATGATGGTATTTTGTGTATTTTGTGGCCAAAGGGTTGTGAGGCCGAAAATCCGGCAGCATAACTGCCACAGCAAAAATTAAAACGTACAACTCTGCTATCACTTCTGACATAAATTAAGACAGAAACCTAAACAGCAGTGGCGTTTGTAGGGTTACTGAAGTTGGGCTAGCTGGTATATGCTGCATGGTGGCTAGCTACACAGCTATGGTTAGCATAATATAAACACAGTGACGATGGAAGATGAATGCTAACTTTTTTCTACTCGATAAAAGTTAATATGAGGGTTCCCAATGTTTAGGGACAAATGGAATTGCATGGCAGGATGCTGTAACATCCTGCTCTTCCGGCGCCCCCCGTGTGCGGCAGCCTGTTACAGCAGCTCTGCTCATTCCGAGTTTCTTTCTTTCTTATCTTTTCTTCTCGTAATTTTTCTATAACTAACGTATTAGTAATTAGACTCTGCAACCATGTTCTACCGTTTTGTGCTAGTTCTGGTCGTTTTTCTTAGTTTTTTTCTACTTTTTTCACCCGTGTGTGGGGACCCAGAGCAGGGATCCTTTGTTTACAGTAAGGATCAGCTGTTAGCGCTGCGTCCCACAGCAGTACTGCCGGCGGACAGACCCGACATTCCCAGCGAGCTGAGGAGGAAAAGACGGGGGTGTCGTGCTGGGAAGGAGCGCCGTCGCCCGAGAAGGAGACGTTATCGACCATCTCTTCCTTCTGTAATTATTGGAAATGTACGGTCTTTGCCCAATAAAATGGATGAGCTCACGTCGCTAACCTGGTCACAGAGGGAGTACCGGCAATGTAGCATCATGATGCTAACGGAGTCGTGGCTAACACCGCTAACTCCGGACACGAGTGTGACACTACCGGGATTCCAGCTGCTTCAAGCGGACAGGACAAGAGACAGCGGTAAGAGGAAAGGAGGGGGACTGGCAGTGTTTGTGAATGACAGATGGTATAACCCTGGGCACATCACTGTAAAAGAACAACTCTGCAGCAGAGACATTGAGCTGTTAGCCGTTAGCATGCGTCCGTACTACCTGCCCCGGGAATTCTCGCATGTTATCGCGATAACAGCGTATGTCCCCCCCTCGGCCAACGCGGATGCAGCCTGTGACACTCTCCACTCAGTGGTCAGCAGACTGCAAACACAATCTCCGAGAGCCCTCCTCATAATATCAGGGGACTTTAATCATGCCTCACTGGACTCCACACTGCCCACCTTCACCCAGTATGTGACCTGCCCAACCAGAGACAATAAAACACTGGACTTACTGTATGCCAATGCTGAAGAGGCATACAGTTCATCACCTCTCCCTCCCCTGGGCAGATCTGATCACAACCTGGTGCACCTTGTCCCTGTGTATGAGCCCTTAGTGCGCAGGGGGCCACCAGCCACCCGCACAGTACAGAGATGGTCGCAGGAGAGCGAGGAGGCTCTTAAGGATTGTTTTGAGTTGACTGTGTGGGAGGTGATCTGTGACGACCACGGAGAGGACATCGACAGCCTTACTACATGCATTACGGACTATATTAATTTCTGTGTGGATAACACCGTACCTACCAGGACTGTACGGTGTTTCTCCAACAACAAACCTTGGATTACCCCGGAAATTAAAGCTGTCCTCAAGCAGAAGAGGAGGGCCTTCAAATCCAAAGACAAAGAGGAGTTGAAAAGGGTGCAGAGAGAGTTGAGGGGACTGATAAGGAATGGGAAGGATAGCTACAGGCAGAAGATGGAGAACCAGCTTCAGCAAAATAACGTTGGTGAAGTCTGGAGAGGCCTCAGAACCATCTCGGGCCACAAACATCAGAACTCTCTGCCTGGGAGGGATGTGAGGTGGGCAAATGAACTGAATCATTTCTTCAACAGATTTGATTCAGCCATGAGGCAGTCTCCAACATCGGCTGCAGACTCAACCACCCCCACTGCTGCTGTTCCACCTCTGACACCTCAGACACTTCACACCTCCTCTATTCACCCTGCTCACTCCTCCCCACCCCCAACAACAGCATCCAATACACAATCAACACAAGGCTCCAGCCTGTCTCTCTCAACCACCCAGGTTAGGAGGGAACTGAGGAGGATTAATGGCAAGAAGGCAGCGGGCCCAGATGGCATCAGCTCGAGGGTCGTCAGGTCCTGCGCGGACCAACTGTGTGGTGTGATGGAGCACCTCTTCAACCTGAGCCTGAGGCTGGGAAGAGTCCCACAGCTCTGGAAAACCTCCTGTGTTGTACCAGTGCCAAAGACTTCACGCCCCAAGGACCTCAACAGCTACAGGCCGGTGGCTCTGACATCCCACCTGATGAAGACCCTGGAGCGGCTGGTCCTGGCTCAGCTTCGGCGCCTTGTGAGCTCATCACTGGACCCACTTCAGTTTGCCTACCAGCCTGGCATTGGAGCGGATGATGCCGTCATTCACCTCCTACATCGCTCCCTCGCTCACCTGGAGACCGCTGGGAGCACTGTGAGAATCATATTCTTTGATTTCTCCAGTGCCTTCAACACTATTCTTCCCTCGGTTCTGAAGGACAAGCTGGAGAACTCTGGAGTGGACCATCACCTCACTACAAGGATTTTGGACTACCTCACCGACCGACCACAGTATGTGAGGACTCAGGGCTGTGTGTCGGACAGGGTCGTCTGCAGTACGGGGGCCCCACAGGGAACGGTTCTGGCTCCGTTCCTCTTCACCATCTACACTGCAGACTTCTCCCACAACTCCACCCAGTGCTTCCTGCAGAAGTTCTCTGATGACTCTGCTATAGTCGGCCTCATCACTGATGGGGACGACAAGGAGTACAGAGGACTGACTCAGGACTTTGTGGACTGGTGCCAGCTAAACTACTTCCAGATCAATGCCAGTAAAACCAAGGAGCTGGTGGTAGACTTCCGCAGGCACAAACGTCCTCCACTGCAACCACTGAACATCCAAGGTATGGACATTGAGACTGCGGACAGCTACAGGTACCTTGGTGTTCATCTGAACAACAAACTGGACTGGACTCATAACTCAGACGCCCTCTACAGGAAAGGGCAGAGCAGGCTGTACCTGCTGCGGAGACTCAGGTCGTTTGGAGTGGAGGGCCCACTCCTGAAGACCTTCTATGACTCTGTGGTGGCCTCAGCCATCTTTTATGGTGTGGTCTGCTGGGGTGGCAGCATCTCTGCTGGGGACAGGAAGAGACTGAACAGGCTGATCCGAAGGGCCAGCTCTGTTCTAGGATGCCCTCTGGACCCAGTGGAGGTTGTGAGTGACAGGAGAATGGTGGCTAAGCTGTCATCCCTGCTGGACAACATCTCCCACCCCATGCATGAGACTGTGACAGCACTGAGCAGCTCCTTCAGTGGGAGACTGCGGCACCCACGGTGTGGGACGGAGAGATTTCGCAGGTCTTTCCTCCCCACTGCTGTCAGACTCCACAACAAAGACTTTAACTGATCATACACACACATCCACAAATGTGCAATAACACAAATGTGCAATAATCTTTCTGGCACCGTTGTATTTTTCACTCTGTTGTATATAGCATTTGTATTCTATTTTTATCCTATTGTATATTTTATTCTATTTTATTCTACTGTATATAGTATTCTATTTTTATTCTATTCTGTACAGTTGTGTACTGTATTTATTATTATTTTATTTTATTCTAATTGTCCTTCATAACTTTTGCACTGTCCACTTCCTGCTGTGACAAAACAAATTTCCCACGTGTGGGACTAATAAAGGTTATCTTATCTTATCTTATCTTATCTTAAACAGACCAAACTTCAGTGAGGAAAACAACTGCAATATAAGGTTAGTCATCAATATACTGCTGCATGGGCTGGGCTGTAGTTACATCTTAAGGTTTTAAAAACTGAGCTTTAAAAAGAATAGTGATGATAAAAAACATGAGAGGCCGACAGTGATTACTGATTTTTTTTAAGGGCTTGTTCAGATTAAATAGAACAAAATACAACACATTAAAACATGTTAAAAACACAACAGCCTTAATAAATGCAGAGTAGTTTGGACCCAGAAGCAGGTTTCATCAGGTCATCACTTAAAGATTGGATATCCCACCTGCTGTGAATCTTTTAATGCAGTACAGTTGTTATTATTATCACTCGTCACATCCTCTTTATGACAGTTAAAATAAATAACATTCACATAAGAAATTAAATTGTCTCGTGTAAGCTGTATGTGGAGACTAGTGAGTGTCAGCACCACAGTCCAGAATGAGACAACAAAAATCCACGAATACATCAGGAAGATAGCCCCAACTAACAGCGTGCTCAATGACTACCTCAGGCAGCAGAAACCCAAGAAAGAGGCAGAAGAGGAGGAACCATCATGGAAGGACAGTCTCCTGCACGGTACGTACCACCGGCAGATAGAGGAGATGGCTGACATCCAGAAATCCTACCAGTGGCTGTACAAAGCTGGACTGAAAGACAGCACAGAGGCACTAATCATGGCAGCACAGGAACAAGCTCTAAGCACAAGATCCATAGAGGCTGGGGTCTATCACACCAGGCAAGACCCCAGGTGCAGGCTGTGTAAAGATGCCCCTGAGACAATCCAGGACATAACAGCAGGGTGCAAGATGCTGGCAGGCAGGGCATACATGAAACGCAATAACCAAGTGTCCGGCAGAGTATACAGAAACATTTGTGCCGAATATGGCCTGGAGGTCCCAAAGTCAAAATGGAAGACGGCCCCAAGGGTGGTTTAGAATGACCGAGCTAAGATCCTGTGGGACTTCCAGATACAGATGAATAAAATCGTGGTGGCTAACCAACCAGACATAGTGGTGGTAGACAAACAGAAGAGACAGCCGTAGTGATAGATAAATCTTGAGAAATACCAAGGGCTCAAGGAAGAGCTGGAGAAGATGTGGAGGGTGAAAGTAACAGTGGTTCCAGTGGTAATCGGAGCACTACATGCCATGACTCGCAAGCTAGGCAAGTGGCTCCAGCAGATCCCAGGAACAACACTGGAGATCTCTGTCCAGAAGAGTGCTGCCCTAGGAACAGCTAAGATACTGCACAGGACCCTCAAGCTCCCAGGCCTCTGGTAGAGGACCCAAGTTTGAAGGATAGACCGCCCGCAGGGGCTAGGGGGGAATATATATAGATATAGATATATAAAGTTTAAGTGGTTTTAAAGCTGGTGAAAGATACAAAATATGTAAAACATGAATCTGAACTGAAAAATCAATAATAATTGCAGACAGCCACATTTGTTCACCTCATACTTGATCATCTTCAGTAACATTTTCAGTTTGACAATTTTGTGTCAAAATTGATCAGGTCATCAAGAAGTAGTGGACATTATAAGTTTGACAGGATCATTTAAAAACAAAGAAAAAGCCACTTGAAAGGGAAACAGATTCAGCAGGAAGTCTCTGAGACCTGCAATTATAGACTTCTGAATCCCAAATCCAACGGCCCCAGCACATAAACTGAACCTTTTTAATTTTGTATTGGTTACCCATGATTCACTGCCTGTCCACTAGGTGGGGGAGGCTCATATTGTCATGGTCTGGGTGAGTGGCTGTATTTTTCCGCTGTATGACGTTGTTTCCTCCTCTGGGCGGAGTCCTTCCCCTTTTTCCTCCAGCTGAAGCCGATCATCTTGGCAGTATATAACAGCAGCACACACAAGTCGCCGCCAGAACATCAGCTAACCAGCAGTTCAAGGCTCTCTCATGTTGCTTGCAAACCTTATGCTTAATACTCATGTTGTTCTCCTGTGTCTACAGGTCACCCAAGGAAACCGAATCTACATCCGTGCAGTTTTCTCATGCACCTGGTCGCTGGTCTTACCTGCATTGAGTCTTTCACAGCTTCTTAGCGGACTCCACTCACCACCTCATCTGCCTGCCTCCCTGTGTAACTCTCAAACACCTACAAATACAAATATGATGCACATGCATATTTTAAAGGAAAGGTTGCAAGAAATTCAAAATATTTACGAGATGTTGGGACCTGATGACTTGCGACATGCTGATGGATGGCGTAGACCCAGAGTCACCGAAACAGCTATCACCTTACCAGGTTGTGAGCAGTTCTGACCAGTTGAAAAAACAGAGTCAAATATATTTAGCAACTGAAATGCTATATGTACTGCCACAGGCACTAAGCCACATGAGTCATAGATCTGATACCTGAGCCTGATTTCAGGCAGGAGTTTTGTGCTGTTGTTAATCTCTTCGGCAGCAAAGGGAAAAAAAAATCAGAATGTTGCTCATTTTTATAGCACTAGACAAAAATGCAATGTAACATCATACATTTAAAATAATTCCTTGATATTTTGATCACCTGCTTCTTTCCATTACTAACCTTTCTTTGCATTTGCTACAAAATGCAAAACTGCTTGTTTCTATTTAATAGCATATTAATAACCAGGTTCTAACCTTTTAAAACAAACTTAAAGAATAGTAATGACTACCAGGAAACACCTATGGCAGTTTCTGTGTAATAAACAAGAAGTTAATACCATGGTCATGATAGCTGAATAAAGATAAGAATTTAATGATCCCACAGCTAGGGCTGGGCCATATTATACCGTTCACGGTAATACCGGTATGATGTTAAGCAACGATAAGAAAATGAAATATCGTGATAGAATATGGGTAAAACGTGCATGCGCAGTGCCTTTGTTTTCATACGCACATGGCCGAAAAAGCACGGCGGCAATGGAGAATGAGAAGGGGGAAAGTGGATTGTTGCATGAAACGGATGAACCAGAATTGGTTTTTAAAAATGGTCCAACTTCTCTGGTTTGGTGTTTGTCCGTCAGATACACAACAAAGCACTTTTTTTTTTTTTGTAGAACATGCAAGGGGGTTGTTGTTATTGCCGTATTTGTCGGACTAAGGTGCTCGTAAATCTGGGAGTAATCTGGGTCCTAAACTCCGTCTCTTCAGGTCCCAAAGTCAAACAAACACTGCAGCATCACTGAGAGTTAAAAACTGTCTAAATTCTTTCATCTTTAATAAAACGATCAGCATTGCTGCTTTACCAGGCATAACTATGAAGTTTAACATCCAGACATCCATCAAAACAGAATTTATTACATTTAACGGAGTTAGAAGTTAGCAGGAAGTTAGTGGAAGTTAGCTTGCTAGTTTTGCTAATTACCTAAGCATGATATAGCATGTTCTGACTGAGAGATTTCTGAAAAATTCAAATGTACAGCTCTGCTATCACTTCCAACATAAATGAAGACAGGAAACTAAACAGCAGTGACGTTTGTAGGGTTACTGAAGTTGGGCTAGCTGGTATATTATGATGTGCTACGTGATCGCTAGCGACACAGCTATGTTAGCATAACATAAACAGTGAAGCTGGAGGATGAACGCTAACACTTTTCCACTCGATAAAAGTTAACGTGATGGTTCCTGATGGTTAGAGACAAATACAATCGCATGGCAGGATGCTGTAAATGGACCAAACTTCAGTCAGGAGAACAGCTGAGATAATCCATCCACAATACAAGGTTAGTTATTAATATACTACAATAACATGGGAATAGAGCAGATGTGATACAGCTTTAATGAATCAACGGTACGGGAGTGAATGGAAGCAAGATGAATGAGTTGAATAAAGTTTGATTTATCTGACTGCTTTGTTTCGCTTAATGTGCCTTATAATCCCGTGCACCTTATGGTCTGAAAAATACGTATTTGACTTTTTTATTTGGCACACTGCAGTTAATGTTGCAAAGCTCCTCTTTTTAACTTCAGTGGATATTATACATGGTTATGCTCAGGATATGTCAGCCCATTTCTACTGGAAATGCCTTTTGGTTAAACTTTCAGCAAGGAATTTGCATTTGCACTTTTAAATGTTTATATAGCTTTAATACACATAAAAAATAGCTGCTTGTTTTAGTGAAAATAAATGAATGGGGTTTTTTTTGTGCTAGTAAAGTTGTGGAGTTGTATTTTGTCTCGCAGAAATTATATCGTCAGTTATATCGTTATCGCAAATTTTCAAATATATATCGTGATATATATTTTTGGCCATATCGCCCTGCTCTACCCACTGCGGGGAAATTTTTGCATTACCTCAGCTCAGGTACAGATAGCAGAAGGAACATACAATAAAATACTAACAAATAAAAAATAAGTAAGATAATACACTACATACAACGCTAGCATACACAGTATGTAATTATGGATATGGTTGTGGAAATATGCAAGACATAGAATTAACTATTCTACCACTACTATTCCTATGTAAGTAATAGATATCTATAAGTATAGACATGTATCCGCACACACACGTACACACTAAATATACATATGTATACATATACATACACATATACCTGCACACGTCCATACACATAGAAGGTGCATTATGCATGAAGTGGTGATCGTGGATGTCTACAGTGTCCAGTGACTTATCACATTGTGATTAAGGAGTTATAGAGTCTAACTGCTGTTGGGATGAATGATCTGCGAAAGTGCTCCTTCCTGCAGTGAGCATAATTCAGTCTCTGAATAAAGGAGCTGCTCAGCACACTCACAGACTAATGCAGAGGGTGATGTGGGTTGCTCATGATGGATGTCAGCTTTACTAACATCCTCCTCTCGCCCACTGCCTCCACAGACTCCAGAGGACATCCCAGCACAGAGCTAGCCCGCCGCACCAGTTTGTCAATCCTGCTCCTGTCCCTGTCCGTGCATTCGCTCCCCCAGCAGGCCACTGCATAGAAAAAGGCAGATGCTACCACAGTGTCATAAAATGACCTTAACAGAGTCCTGCAGACTCCAAAGGAACTCAGTCTCAAGATGGAGTCAACTCTGGCTCTTCTTATACAGGGACGTCTGTATTTGTAGTCCAGTCCAGTTTATTGTTGAGGTGAACACCCAGGTACTTGTAAGAGTCCACTATCTCAATGTCTTTTCCTTGGATGTTTACCAGTGTTGTAGGGGGTGACTTCCTCCTGAAGTCTATGACCATCTCCTTCGTCTTGCTGGTGTTGATTTGGCGAATGTTGGTCTCACACCAGCCAACAAAGTCACTGATGAGACCCCTGTATTCCTGGTCATTCCCGTTTGATATGCATCTGATGATGGCTGCATCATCTGAGAACTTCTGTAGGTGGCAATCGTCCGAGTTATAACAGAAGTCTGAAGTGTACACGGTGAACAGGAAGGGTGCAGATTACCACCTCGGACACACAGTCATGGTCCATGGAGTCATCTGTTTGCCTACTCCGGCTCCCTCCAGCTTCCCTCTAAGTAGTACAGGCAGAAAGCACTGGAGAAGTAAAAAAACGTGATCCTCACAGTGCTCCAAGCCTGCTCTACACTCACTAAATAAAGGTGCCAACTGGAACCATAAGTGGTTCTTTAGACTGATGCCATAGAAGAACCTTTTTTGGTGCCGCAAAGAACCTTTCGAACAATGGTTCTTTGAAGAACCATTAAAGGTGCCCCAAAGAACCATCAAGAAATGGTTCTTTGGGGCACTTTTAATGGTTTTTCAAAGAACCTTTTTTAAAATAGTTCTTTAGAGAACCATTTTTAAAAAGCTGCTTCAACTGGTTCTTTAAAAAACCATTTTAAAGAACCTTTTTTGAGCGGTTCTTTAAAGAACCATTTTAAATCTTTCAAAATAAAATGTATCATAAATTGAATTTGAGTAGGGTAAAATAAATACGAGCACAGCATAGACATATATTAATGGTTTATTGCCATTTCGTAATATACCAAAAGACAAAAAGGCATTTTAACCCTCAGCACCACATCACTACTAATATATGTCACATATTAGTCATTTAAACAGTAATAATTAAACATTTTTACTATACTATATATATAAAAAAGGTTTTAATGAAAATGTTTTACCTTTTCCAACAGTCCCAGAATCCAGAGCTTCAAAGACCAGTAGGTACTCAAAACTGTTATCCGTTTCGCTGTCACCGTCCGTGAGAACTTGTTTTTTTCTTTAGAAAGTTCAAGGCCCGCCAGGCGCGCAATCTGTCTGCGCATGCGCATCCCAATGATTGACCCCCCTCCCTCCCTCCTTTTCGGGAGGTTGCCATAGTACGACGTGTTCTAATGTCACTCTCTCCCTCTCTCTCTCTCTCCCCGTCATTTATTTGGCTCGAAACACATATTAACAAATTGCTCAGTGATAAACAAGTACTCAGATCCTTTACCTAAGCAGTGTGCTTTGTCAAAACTAAGTAAGTGTGTCGGTAATGAACACATAAGTGTGTTCATAAGTGTGTTCATTACACATAAGTATGTGCATTACGTTGACATTCTGTTGTGCAATTGTTATTTACTTGTATTTTATAATTTGACTTTACATACTGCTGGGTGGTTTGTATAGTTTATAATAACTAGTATTATCATTATGCTATATTTTCTAATATATATAATAATCTCAAAAGTAATGCCTTGAAGCAGAAAATAGTAATACTTTATTAAAACTTTAAAACTAATGTACAGTGTTTGAATGTGTGTATTGTGTCTACTGTTTGTTAACTCACCATAATCATAAACGTCTTAATCACAAATTCCACATTCTATTACCACATTATTTGTGATGAGTGGGTTTGCGGGGTTAGGGGTGTTGGCGGTAAGGTCTTTAGGCTTTGGCCCCCACCCCTGCCACCAGTATATTTTTAAGCAAGTATTTCTAACTTTTATTTGAATATTCAGTTTCCTACCATCTGCTCTTAATGGGTAATTGCCAGGTACTGGAGGGGGGTTGATGGAACCTGGGAGGTGGGAGAGGTGAGCAGACACCAGTCAGAAAGACACTGTGGCTCCTCTATTGTCCTTGAAGTGTCCAGAGATTTTTTTCATGTTCCTCCAGACTTCTCGGACATTATTCTATTGGAGTTGGTTTTCCATCTTCCTCCTAAAGCGCTCCTTGCCACCTCAGATCTTGTATTTACGATCCTTTTGCACTCTCTTCAGTTTCTTCTTGTCTCCAGACCAGAAACCCCTTTTCTACTCGTTCAGCAGGGCCTTCAGTTCTGGGCTCACCCACAGTTTATTATTCCTGCAAGCATCGGGAAATCTGTAATAAACTGGAAACACTAATGCAAAATGCTAATAACTAGGTTTTAAAGAATAACACAAATGAATGCATTAGATTAGCATGTGAGTGTAGAGGACCATCTCTCATGGCATAGTTTATACATGGATGACAACACATAATATGGTAAATATATTTCAGGTAGGAAAGAAAGTGGAGCAAATTTTTAAAACATCTAGTACACAAAAATAATGTGCTATGCACATTCTCCTGCTTGTCCAATTCAGGGTTGTGGGGGGCGCAACACCATCGTCCTGCACCACCTTCATCATTGATTGACCCCTAACCATCCAAAAATCCAGCCTCTCCTGCAGCAAGTAGCACCAAGCCGCCCACTGCATACTGAAAATTTTGAAGTTTTAAAAGAAAAACAATGTTAAAACAAGCATGATGTAATTAAGAGATATAGACTGTCCTAATGAAAAAATGCACCAGTATAATTTGTGTATGAAGTAAAATAATTAATTCATCTTTCCTATTCTGCCCAAAACAACATATTAGAATATTTAATGTCTATCATTCGAAATGAACCACTACAAAATATACTGGGGGTAGAAAGCTGCATGCTGAGTATGTTGAAAATTAGAGTGCTCAATTTTTGGGCGAATATATATGTTTTATTTCAAAGTATAACTACCGGCATCAGTTCTCTGTCCATATTTACAATAATAATGGTCAGGTAATTTCATGACAATCTTAATTTTATGCAACCTGATTTTTTAGAACTACTTTAAGATTTATTTCGTGAGCTTATGTTAGCTACTAACCTACAGTTAGCTACCTTGTTAGTAGGTTGACAGTATGTCACATAGGTTTATGACAACAAGAGACGGCCTTAAATATAACTTAACCCTTTAAGACCTACCATAGAACCAAGGTCGCCAGAGCTTATATTATATTTTTACATGCTGTAGTGCCATTTTTGGGAGCATTTCAAGTTGCTATACATCAATACAACCATTATAGCCCAAATATTAATAATATGTATGCATTAAGTACATAGTAATTACATAAATTGCCAAAAAAAAGTGCAATAAACTAAAAAAAAAATAAAATCGTTTTTGTTTGTTTTAACATATATTTCTAGTTAGAGAAATTTAAGAGGTTTGTCCCTCAAAACTGTATGTTATGACATGCATAGGTTCTTTCTCTTCAGCACCCTCTGCTGGTCATAGTGGGAATACTCACAAGCTTATATTTTGGTGGGGTTTTTCTGTGTTCCTGTGGGTAGAGGAAACAGGAAGCTGGTCGCTTGTTAGCCTGCAGAATATGTTGTTTGTCGCCTTGGATGCTCTTTAAAACGTTTCTGCCTTGGAGAGTTATTGCTTGTGAGTATTAATGTACAACATGTTTACAAGTTTATTTGGTGCATTTCTATTACAGAGATTTGTTTAGAAACCAGTTATTTCATCTGTTATGTTTATCTTTGAGGAAGCTAAACTCGCTAAGTTGTATTGTGATCAATACTGAATCGCTGTTGATTACACATACTATATAACAGTATAGTTCATATCCTAGAAGTGTGAGTTAAAAGGAAAAGACATCTTGTAACATTTACTTTGTGTTTGTTTTTAGTTTTACGGGAAGAAAAGGATGTCAATCATTGAACTACTGATGAAGTAAAAAGCCTCAAACTTACTTCCGCCTCCTATGTTCATTGAAACCGTTAGCTGTCTGTCAAGTTGGGCAAAGGGACGCACAATAAGGACAAAACACTGTAAATACAAAAAAGTTGCACAAAATAGTTTCCCACCACAGGAAATTTATTTTGAGTGTCTTCATAGTTTTATTTTTGAAATACACCAATTTTGATATACTGCAGGAAAAACGAAAATAAATATTATAATGCAAATTTGCAAAAAAACAGCATATGCATCAAAATAAACTATTTCCAACAGTGCAGTTTGAGTTCTAAGCATCCCAGAAATGATACATAAAGTCATAAAGTCAAATATAACTTTTAAAAACACCAATATAGGCTTATGAGGCCCTAAAGGTAAAAAACTACATTTTCGCAAAAATGACGTCACTTCCGGTTTCAGGCAGGTAATGGCGGACATGCGATAGTTCGCGCTGATGTCTATTTCAACGTAGGAAGTGTTATGAACAGCTGATCGAATCGGCAAAGCGTGTTTCTGTACGATTATGTTTTTGTTGCTGCAAGTGGTTTTTATGCAATTTTTGCAAAGCTATATGTGGAAGGAAACCGTGACCTAGGACAAGCTGATGGCATAAGATGTAAGTACAACTCCTCCGGTTTCATATGCAAAAAAAATTATTGCGCTAGCTTACGTGGTTGCAGTTCTACCGGGATTTTAAAATAGTTATGCAAATCGGAGCGTGCCCGCTCTGACCAGCTTTAAAGGGTTAAGGAATAAAAAAAAGGTTTTAATTGCCTTGCAGTCCTACAGCAGTGGCTATAATATTGGTTTGATTCCAAATATATTGTTATAATCCATTGGTTTATGCAAGCATGGATCTATGAGGCAAGCCAAAAAGGAGCCAAAGCTAAAGCTAGAGCTAGCAGTTGGCATGCCTTTCTTCTTCTTTGTCTTTATCTAGGGATGAAATTAAAAGTACAGACTTCCAGTAGGAAGCACTCTGCCACCTACTGGCAGCCAGCTCTATACAGGCTGTTTCTATTTATGCTTATTATACAGAACTTACCACAGGTGTTTCCAGGTAATAGTCACACACCTTTTAAGCTTTAATAGGTTATCAATATGCTATTAAAAAGAAACAGACAGTTTTGTGTTTTGCAGCTCTAGTTCCTGCTTATTACACAGAAGCTACCACAGATAATAGTGGTAATAACTTAGAAATTACTACATTATTACGTTCTTGTTTCTTCCTTGTTACCCTACTATTACCACTTTATTACCAAGCTATATGTCCACAGTGTTACCCCCAGTTTTGGGGTCCTTATTATCATATTACATAAATTTCAGGTTAATATCACCATGATACCATTTACCATGATATTACTTGGATATTACATGGTTATTACTTTGGTAATTGCATAGTGATAACTTAGAAATTACTACATTATTACCTTCTTGTTTCCCCCTTGTCACCCTACAATTACCCCTTTATTACCGAGTTGTAGTAGAAAGTGCTACCCAAAATTAAAACAACAGACAAATGTAAAATATATTAATCAACACTTAATCAATTTTCAATGTGATTAACCCATCTGGAGCGCAGAATGGACAAACTTTTTACAAATTGCCTAAAATGTGTTGACAGTGACATTCCAGGGATTTTGAGTCATTCTGCACTCCAGATGAAAATTTTGATCGAGTTCATCGTGACGATAGATTAAATAGTTCATAATTAGCTGTACAGGATGAATGATGATTTAACTCTTCTAGTCAAAGTTTTCAAATGATGTATTCATGTGCAAAAGGAAGATTTTGTCTCTCCATAAACACACTCCGATTGCAAATTCAGACGTATTAATGCAAACAAAAAAAAATTAATGTGCTTTAACATCCTGAATGTATGGCAGTTCAGCTTACTTCAGCCTAGTTATTTTTTATCAAGGATTAAAATACAACCAAACATCCTTCTAAAATCAATTTAACTTTACAATAGGCAAGGCAAGTTTATTTTTATTTTATTTTAATAATACAACTTTACAGTATTTATTTGATAGTTTTCAGGAAGTCTACTCAACTTTAAAAAAAAAAAAAAAAAAAAAAAACAAGAAGGGGGACAGAAGACTGTGTTCCATCTTCGGAAGGTTCATGACTCATTGAGATCACCTGATGCAAGATCTGAATGGGGTTTGAGGCGCCTGGAAAGAGATCTCAAAACTGCACTGTAGGTACCAACAATGCAGTTCACATCTTCGGTCATATGCTCTCAGTGGGTCACATAATAGGGCGAGGCACGGTCTCACAATGACTTCACCTGAAACATCTGCTCATAATGACCCATGCCTTTTTCACACATTGGTGCATGTGGTGAGGTACATGATCAATAGTGGATCAACAACCTTGTTAAGGGACAACTCCCACTAGGAATTAAATACCTGGGACTCCACCATTTGGTTTAGAACTGAAGAAGCTTCTTGGATGAGAGATGAAACTTTTCTAGTCGTGAACACTAGTTGACCAAGTTATATTTTAACCATATGTTCATCCAGCACTCAAGGTATTCTAGAGCAGTGGTCCTCAACCCTTTTTATGCCATGGACTGGTTTATGTCCGACAATATTTTTAAGGTGTCACGGATAAATACAGCAAAATAAAACCAGTACTGGTACCAAAATAAAGAAGTTTTATTTATAAGGCACATGATTAATAGGGGATCAACGGCCTTGTTAAGGGACAACTCCCACTAGGAATTAAATATATGGGACCATCTGGTTTAGGACTGAAGAAGCTTCTTGGATGAGAGATGAAACACCTTCAAAAAACTCAAAGAAGTCTAGTTACTTTCTTTCCAAGCGCCTTATATTACCGCATATAAACAATCATTATACCTCATGGCATTGATCAATCTGTTATTACTACAAAATGAAAAAGAAATGTGTAGCTTTGTGTATTATGCCTTCCTGATTTATGGTTTTTACATAGAAACTAAACATTGTTTCTGGGAAATAAGCCACAGCATCGCTGAAAAAGATATTTAATAATCACATCATCACGTTCAAACAAAGGACAAGGATTATTATCAGCATAATAGTATAGAAAAAAGTATACTAAAATCTGAACTTATATTTAACATTAAGATCTTTATATGGTACTAAACTCATGATAATAAGGTAATATGTTGTGTTTGAAATGCCCCATAGAAACGTACATTTTATTACTCACAATACTATATGTTATTGACTCTTGGGAATTGTTAAATTTGTTTCCACAGTATTATTCCTAGTTCTTCTTCTTTTGTCTACGCTGTTTAGGGGTCTCCACAGTAGATCATCAGCTTCCAACTCACCCTATCCCTGACATTCTCATGTGTCACACGACTCACTTGTCAGAACAGGAATTGATGAACATAAGCAAGTACTAGAAGCTCTATACTATAACTGATTTTTGTTGATTAAATATTTCTTAGTGTTTTTCTCAGGCTTAAACAATATGATAAAACACTTGGGAGCAAATATACACATTATTAGACCAAAGCTGGAGGCCAGAATTGCAAAAATCTCCACAACTACAGTGAATTTCCCAGGAGAGCTGACATATGCTGGGATAAATGTGATCCAGACAGTACAAAATATTAGCATGCTGAAGGTGATAAGCTTAGCTTCATTGAAATTATCAGGTAATTTGCGGGCTAAGACAGCTAAAACAAAGCAAAAGGCAGCCAGTATGCCTAAGTATCCAAGCACAGCCCAGAAGCCAGCAGCAGAGCCTAATGCACATTCCAATACGATTTTCTCCTTGTATGCAGTTAGATTTTTCATTGGAAAGGGAGGGTTCACTACCAACCAAACAGTACATATTAAAACTTGAATAAAGGTGAAAGACACAACAGTCATTCTTTGCTGTGGAGGACCAAACCATTTCATCACATTACTACCTGGAATTGTAGCTTTAAAAGCCATTAAAACCACTATAGTTTTCCCAAGTACACAGGAGATACAGAGTACAAAGGTGATGCCAAATGCAGTGTGACGCAGCATGCAGGACCACTCTGATGGTGCTCCAATGAAAGTTAATGAACATAAGAAACACAGAGTCAGTGAGATGAGCAGCAGGAAGCTCAGCTCAGAGTTGTTGGCCCTGACAATTGGAGATGTCCTGTGACAAAAGAATACAGCCGCAGTTACGATGGTCAGACAGGCACCAATGACTGAGAATGTAGCCAGGATAATTCCTAGGAGGTCCTGAAAAGAGAGATACTCCACAGGCTTAGGGATGCAAGTGTCTCTCTTTTTGTTAGGCCAGAATTCTTTTTGACAAGGTAAACAATCAGTCGAATCTGAATAAAGAAAAAACAAATAAATACAATTTTTTCTTGATTTTCATATATACACAATGTAACATTTTAAATGCATTGTAATCATTTCTCTTTACCTGTACTATTACTAATTTCTCCCTCAGGACATGCTGTACAGTCATAGCAGCAGATGGGTTTTCCTTTCTGCAACACTTTACGAGTTCCTGGAGGACAACTGTCCGTGCACACTGACACTGGCACCTGTCAAAGACATAAAGGTTGCAGAATAAACGTAAATATTTACTATGCAGCTGTGTGTTGTTGTTTACTAATCGATCAGGCGATCGTGGCTCAAGAGTTGGCAGTTCGTCTTGTAATCAGAAGGTTGCCGGTTTGAGCGCCAGCTTGGACAGTCTCGGTCATTGTGTCCTTGGGCAAGACACTTCACTTACCGCCTACTGGTGATGGCCAGAGGGGCAGATGGCGCGATATGGCAGCGTCGCTTCTGTCAGTCTGCCCCAGGGCAGCTGTGGCTACAATTGTAGCTTGCCTCCACCAGTGTGTGAAAGTGAATGAATAGTGGAATAGTAAAAGCGCTTTAAGGGTCTCGAAAAGCGCTATATAAATGCAATCCATTATTATTATTACTAAAGTTTGTCAAATTCTGACTGCTTACTTTCATGCTACCCTCCATCCAGGTAATGTTTTTGTCGATCTGGAATTCCTGGCCCACGGGCCGTGATGCGTCATACAGCCCTACAGTCACTATCTCAGTCATGCCATTTTCACTTTTCTGCCAGTTAACCAGTTCATAAATAGCCACAGGATCCCCATTAGCGTCAAATGACACATCATAGCCATTTTGGGAAAAATTTGCCTTCTTCAGCTCAATTAAAATCTGATAAAATTAGGGATAACGGGAGGGGAAAGCAAAAAAAAAATTATGCAATATTTCAATAACAAATATTAATATTGCATATCAATTTATATTGCAGTTGATGAAAGACACTGACAGCAACATATTTATTTCTTCTGACCTGTTTGGACTCTAACTTGGTGAACTTGTCACACTCTATAGTGCCATTTATTTCCTGGCACACTGCATTATGGATGGCATGTGCTACTGCATACATGGCCTTGTACGCCATGTTAGTAACTCTGAGCTGTGATGTGTCGGTGTACTGGTTTTGCAGATTCTGTATGTCTTCATTTCCATCACATACTTTCTTCTTTGCAGCGGCATCTAAAATCACAAAAAGACAGAGCAGATGTGAACATAAAACTAGATCTCAGATGTGTTCTCTTTATAAATGTTGCAAATTATGCTGGTACCATGAAACAAATTTATTTTATAAAAAGTAAAATAAAATAAAATAAAAAATGGAAAATAATCCTACCACGAATAATTAGTATAGGACATAACAGTAACAGTAATCTAGCTAATTGCATTTTCTATCGTATAATCACATTACCGTTACTAACAAGGAAATGCGGTGTGAATGCGTTACTATCTTTCAGCACACAGACGATTGAAGCTGTTTTCATCTTACCGGGAGCTTGGGGGGGGGGGGCACAATCACACACATGCTGCTGATTGGCTGAGGAAGAATAAAGTAGCTTACCAGCTTTATTCAAAAAGCTCTATATCATCATGGAGGTCTCTGATGATGACTCAAACTACACATGACCAATTTAAGATGACACAGCAACAAGCTGTTATGTCAACTCCGGACAACCCTTAGTCTCCATTTCTTGTTTTAACAGTGTGAACTCGGTATGTACCAGTTTTTAAATTGCGTTGATAGGCCACGAAAAAAACACAGTTTTCTAAAGTTTACTGAAGTGTTTTCTAAGGAAAGGGCTCGAAAGCAGTCTCTTCTCTTCTTGCGATCAAAAAAAGAAAGAAAAGAAAAAACACCTTTTTCCTATTGGTGGAAAAATGTGTCATGTCGACCAATCAAAAGATGATATGGCAACATGGCATTGGTTGCTTAGAAAGAGGGAGAAATTTTAGGAGTGACGGCGGCGAGAGAGCAAAAGAGAAAGAGAGGGAGTTTTGAGATGCAAGAGATTAGCGTGTTTGGAGTGTGTAGTTAGTGTGTCGTACAGTTGATAGTTTTGTTTTGTGTGTCAGAACAATGAGGCAACTGCTAAATGTTGCAGTTGCTGCCAAAATGCCACCAAGGGCAGATTGCAATGTAAACGCTGCCTCCAGGTTGAAACACGAGGAGTGATACACTTCCTGCTTTCAGGCCTGCAGGTATCAGGCTTGGGATGTTCTCCTTTATGTTAGAGTGGACAGAAATAATTTTTAGGAGTAGCAAACACGTTAAAAACACAAAAGCCTTATTAAACACAGGGTAGTTTGGGCCTGGAAGCAGGATTCATCACGCCATCACTTAAAGACCGGATATTTGACAGTTATTGTGTAGATTAATAATTACTTTCTTAAACTGTCTACTACAGGTGTGTGACTGAGCTTCTTGGCGGTGAGACATATGTCTCATGTTCAGGGGGTTATCTGTTTTCTGCCACCTGCATCACACCATGGAGGTCTCCGATGATGACTCAAACTACATGGTGATATTTAAGATTACCTTCACAACCTGTAGCTACCCTCAAGACTCTGTTGCTCAAGATAGCTACTGTGCTTGGCCACACTTTAAGGATTTAAAGTGTCTTGCAAGGAGAAGAGGTTTGGACCAGCCTTGAGGCCCTGCTGCAGGAATATATTATATTAGTATATTAATATCATATATTAATATCACAAGTTGAATTACTGAAATAAATGAACTTTTGCACAATATTCAAATTTTTGGAGTTTCACCTGTATTCTCACCTCACACTTGGTCACCATTCATAGCTTTTCCATGAAAATAGGTCAGCCCATGAAGCAGCATTTAGACTTTGTAACATCAGCAGTTGACAAGATAATTTAAACCAAGAAAAATGTCTTACTTTTGGTCAGTGTGCAGTTGAATGCATCCTCCCAGAACTCAGTAAGTATTTGAGAAGAAGCCACTTGTGAGGGGGACAGATTCAGCAGGAAGTCTCTGAGACCTGGGATTATAGACTTTGGAATCCCAAATCCAATGGCCCCAGCACAGAAACTGAACCTCATTAATTCTGGGTTAGTTACCCATGATTCACTGCCAATCCACTGGCGAGACGGGGAAGGCTCATATGATAGCTCCTCCAACAGTGCCCTCATGTCCCCTAAAGATAGAAGTGCTACAACAACCATGGCTGTAGACCTTGACAGACAATATTGTGCATTAGAAGCATTTTAAAGTGTAACTACATGAAAAAATATAATTTTGAAGACAGTAAATCTAATATTTGCAGAAAAAAATATCTCTGATGAGGACACCTGCGGATCACATCTGCTACTCTCTGAATTCTGCTATGTGGGTATGTTCGATGGAAAGAAAGAGAGTATTCCACACAGATCCCCTCTTTCTGTGCTGCTTTTAGAAATGAAGCCATGCCATTATTTCCATAATCCGAATCTGACCGAACAGCACCTATCCAAGTCCAGCCAAAGTGTTTTACCAGCTTGGCCATTGCTTCAGCTTGGAACTGGTCACTGGGAATTGTTCTGAAAAAATTTGGGTACTGCTGCTTGTCAGACAAACATGCGCATGTTGAAAAGTGGCTAACCTAAACCAAAAGAAATAAAACACCACATATCGCAAAATCAAATATCATGCACATACATATTTTAAATACAAAAATTGACAGAAATTGAAAACATTTACTTGGGGAATGTTAAAGGACCTGATGACTTGTGACAAACTGATGGAAGTCGTAGACCCAGAGCCACCAACAACAGCCATCACCATACCAGAATGTGAGCAATTGTTATCCATGGAAAACACAGGGTCGAAGCAATTTAGAAACTGAAATGCCATGTGCACTGCTACAGGCACTGATGCACATGAGTCATAGATCTGATACCCGAGCCTGATTCCGGGCAGCAGCTCTGTGCTGTTGTTAATCTCTTCTATGGCAAAAACCATTGCACGTGATGATTGCAGTTCACTGGTGATAATGCTGCAAATAGTTGTGTCACTGTTAGAATATAGACTGTAGATTTAGTTTAAGTTAAATAGAACCAACAACAGGATAATTTGCTGGTTGTATCTGTTGATTAAATGTTAATCAAAATGTTGCCTGACCAGTTAAATTGAGCACAAAAGATTAGCATAAGAAATTAGTGGAAAATTATGGATTACTAATTAAAGTCTTTTCATTTCCTTTTAAATATAATACATTTAAATGCATTTCCTTTATCATTTCCTTTACATCATTTCCTTTATAAAACTGTTATTTAACATATTGTATAATTTCTGTTTTTTAAAACACAACAAATTATTTTATAAAGAATAAATGACAATTTTTTTTTTTACATTTTTCAACACTACACTGAATCAATGTAGTTCCATAGAACATAACACACATGAAAACATTTCTCTCCTCATACAGTCCAACATATTTTTACACCTCCTTCTTCCCATTACTGACTTTTTTACTTACTAACCTTCCTTTGCATTTTGCAGGCTCAGGCATGCTGGTGTAGTCACTGTAAACTGTGTTCATGTAGACGTGAAGGGAAAAATCACCACCAATAACAAAGTCCCCATCCTTTGAAAATGCAGGTAGACGAGTGCTTCCCTGCAGCTTGCAGTTCAGAGAGGATGTTGTCGTACCAGCTTGAGCTCCTATATGCCTAGTCATTTGTCTCATACCATCTAGACACACTGCAAAGGCAACAGCTGAGTTGAGGTGAAACAAACACACAGCCAATACCAGACCAATTACAAGAGCTGCTATCTCCATTTCCATCTAAAATTGTCTGTATATGGGCACGCATTGTTTCCATTGGTTTATATAAGTCTTCAAACAAAAGGGGTTTTGTCATCTTCTTGAGAATATGTGGTCATGGATTAACCCTTACATAGTGTTGACATTCTAAGTTTTCACAGTATGGTTTTGATTGGGCCCAAGATTTCCCTCATAATAATTGGCTACGGCAAATGATACAATACAGCTTTATTTAATTTAGATTGGAACATCAACAGATTTTTAATCCTTAACTAATATTTCATACAGCAGAAAGAGTGTATATTTTTGGTTTTGCACCAATTGTTTTTGCAAAAAACCATATTATCACACAAGATCTTATGTTGGTATACCTTAGACAGAAAAATATCATAGAGTATTAATAATTTAAATATATTTTTTTGGAAAGTGTAAATGGCGAGAAAATTCTGGAATTGCAGGGATTTATTATGACTGTACTGCATAACCATTACTACTTCTAACATTGACTTTTCTCTGTAACTACTATCTGTAGTAATACAAAGGAATTAAAATTTAGAGCACAAAAGTCATAATAGTATAAAAATAATATCCTAAAATGTGAACTTATATTACCTTATTATCATGAGTTTAGTAGCACATAAAGATCTTAATGTTAAATACAGTGGTATGCAAATGTTTGGGCACCCTTGATAATTTACATGATTTTCCTTCATAAATCATTGGTTGTTTGGATCAGCAATTTCATTTAAATATATCATATTGCAGATGAACACAATGATATTTGAGAAGTGAAATAAAGTTTATAGGATTTACAGAAAGTGTGCAAAAGTTACTTAAACTAAATTAGACAGGTGCATAAATTTTGGAACCCCAACAGAAAAATTACATCAATATTTAGTAGATTCTCCTTTTGCAGAAATAACGCCTCCAAACACTTCTTATAGCTTCCAATGAGAGTCTGGATTCTGGTTGAAGGTATTTTGGACCTTTCATCTTCACAAAACATCTCCAGTTCAGTAAGGTTTGATGGTTTCTGAGCATGGACAGCCCGTGTAATTCACACCATAGATTTTCTATAATATTCAGGTCTGGGGAGTGAGATGGCCATTCCAGAACGTTGTACTTGATCCTCTGCCTGAACGCCTTAGTAGATTTTGAACGGTGTTTAGGGTCGTTGTCTTGTTGAAATATCCAGCCCTGGTGCAACTTCAACTTTGTGACTGATTCTTGAACATTGTTTTCAAGAATTTGCTGATATGCACTGGTCACACAGCCGCACAGCATGATGGAACTACCACCACATTTTACTGTGGGTGGCAAGTGTTTGTTTTGAAATGCTGTGTTCTTTTTCTGCCATGCATACCGCCTCTTGTTATGCCCAAATAGCTCAAATTTAGTTTCATCAGTCCACAGCACCTTATTCCAAAATAAGCTGGCATGTCCAAATGTGCTTAAGCATACCTCAAGCGAATCTGTTTGTGGCATGCGCGCAGAAAAGGTTTCTTCTGCATTACTCTTCCATAGAGCATCTCCTTGTGCAAAGTACACTGAATAGTTGAACGATGCACAAGATGCAAGATGATGTTGCAGGTCTTTGGAACTGGTCTTTGGGTTGACTATGACTGTTCTTACCATCCTTTGCCTCTGCTTCTCTAAGATTTTTCTTGACCTGTGACCTCCGGCCTTTACTAGAACTGTCCCTGTGGTCTTCCATTTCCTCACTATGTTCTTCACAGTGGAAACTGACAGCTGAAATCTCTGAGATAGCTTTTTGTATACTTCCCCTAAACCATGATGTTGAACAATCTTTGTTTTCAGGTCATTTCAGAGTTGTTTTGAGCCTCCTATGTAGCCACTCTCGAGAAAAGATGGAAAGAGGAGAAAAACTTGCAGCTGGCCACCCTAAATACCCTTTCTCATGATTGGATTCAGCTGTGTATGTAGGTGAAGGGTCAATGAGCTTACCAAACAAATTTTATGTTCCAATAATTAGTGCTAAAGGTATTCAAATCAATAAAACGACAAGGGTGCCCAAATTTATGCACCTGCCTAATTTAGTTTAAGTAACTTTTGCACACTTTCTGTAAATCCTATAAACTTCATTTCACTTCTCAAATATCATTGTGTTTGTCTGCTATATGATATATTTAAATGAAATTGCTGATCCAAACAACCAATGATTTATGAAGAAAAAACATGAAAATTATCAGAGGTGCCCAAACTTTTGCATACTACTGTATGTTTTGTTTGAAATGCCCCATAGATTTTACATTTTATTACTCATAATACTATATGTTATTGCCTCTTGGGAATTGTTAAATTGTTAAATTCCTAGTTCTTCTTTTGTCTATGGCGTTCAGGGGTCTCGGCAGTAGATAATCAGCTTCCAACTCACCCTGTCCCTAATATCCTCCTGTGTCACACGACTATCACTTGTCAGGACAGGAAGTGGTGAACATTGTTGTAATACAGCTAAAAGCAGCTTTAAATTCTAATGATCCGCAGTAGATCATCAGCTTCCAACTCACCCTATCCCTAACATTCTCCTGTGTCACACGCCGATTACTTGTCAGAGCAGGAAGTGGTGAAAATTGTTGTAATACAGTTGGAAGCAGCTTTAAATTCTCCTCCGCGAAAAGCTACCTTATCATGGAGGGGGTTTGTGTGTCCCAGGGATCTCAGGGGCTATGTTGTTCAGGGGCTTTTGCCCCGTGGTAGGGTCTCCCATGGGAAATTGTGAGGGACCAGACAAAGAGCAATTCAGAAGACCCTTAAGAGAATATCACAGAGGGAACAGTTTACCCTTCCCAGGATAGGGTTACCGGGGCGCTGCTCTGGAGCCAGGCCCAGGGAGGGTGCCCGAGGGCGAATGTCTGGTGGCCGGGCCTTAGTCCATGGGGCCCGGCTGGACACATCCCAAGAAGGGGACATGGGCCCATCCTCCTATAGGCCCAACACCGATAGGAGGCACCATAGGAGTTGTTTGCACTGTGTGCCGGGCAGCGGCCAGGCGCGGAGGCCCTGGCAGACCGATCCCCAGCTACCAAGTCTGGCAATTAGGACATGGGATATCAACTCTCTGGTGGGGAAGGAGCATGAGGTCGTGCATGAGGTTGAGAGGTACCAGCTTAACGCATGGCTTGGGCTCTGGAAACAGTCTCTGCTAGGCTGGGAATGCCTAGCAAAGCCCCCAGTCCGCGAGATCTTCAACGCACACCGGCAGACCTTTAACAGCATTCCGAGGGAAACTGGGGTCATTGAGGCCGAATGGACCATGTTCAGCATCTCCATTGCCGAAGCTGCTGCAATGAGCTGCGGCCACAAGGTGGTTGGTGCCTGTTGTGGTGGTAACCCCCGAACCAAATGGTGGACACCAGAGGAGAAGGAAGCCACCAGGCTGAAGAAGGAGTCTTATCGATCTTGGTTAGCCTGTGGGACTTCGGAGGCAGCTGATAGGTACCGACCAGCCAAGCGGAATGTGGCTTGGGCAGTGGCTGAAGCAAAAACTCGGGTGTGGGAGGAGTTCGGAGACCCCATATCATGGTCCCCGCACCTCGCCAGCTGACAACAGTCAGGCGCTATGTGTGTTGTTTATTCTCTTCTCTCGCACCTGCTCTCTCTTTCTCTCTCGTCCTCTCCCTCTCTCTCTTTTCCCTGCCGAGGCGGAGCTCAGTATGGGCTCCCGCCTCTGGCCCACGCACCTGGGGATGATCAGCACACCTGCCGCTGATTACCAGAATTAGAGTCCTACTTAAGATGGCGAGTCTGCTCTACTCGTCGCTGGATCGTTGAGCCATCAGCGTCAGTCGCCCTGCACTCTGCAACGTTTACTCGTGAGTACGTCTGAACCAGGAGACTAACTGTTTCTCTGTCTGTATATAGATTCCCCCCGGACCCGTTTCCCGGTGCACTGTGATTGAACGTGAGCAAGAGTGGTTGAGGAAAGAAGAGGAGCTGTGTGTGTTTGCGAGAGCTGTATGGAAATCTCCCCTCCCTGGACTCCTGCCCCTTTCACTCCAATATAGGCCAATATCCAACCTTCCTTTCATATCAAAAATCGTTGAAAGAGTAGTTGTCAAACAGCTAACAGATCATCTGCAGAGGAATGGCTTATTTGAAGAGTTTCAGTCAGGTTTCAGAGCTCATCACAGCACAGAAACAGCTTTAGTGAAGGTTACAAATGATCTTCTTATGGCCTCTGACAGTGGACTCATCTCTGTGCTTGTCCTGCTAGACCTTAGTGCTGCGTTCGATACTGTTGACCATAATATCTTATTAGAGCGATTAGAACATGCTGTAGGTATTACAGGTACTGCACTGCAGTGGTTTGTATCATATCTATCTAATAGACTCCAATTTGTTCAAGTAAATGGAGAGTCCTCTTCACCCACTAAGGTCAATTATGGTGTTCCACAGGGTTCAGTGCTAGGACCAATTCTATTTACATTATACATGCTTCCCCTAGGCAGCATCATTAGAAGACATAGCATAAATTTTCACTGCTATGCAGATGATACGCAGCTCTATCTATCCATGAAGCCAGGTAACACACACCAATTAGTTAAACTGCAGGAATGTCTTAAAGACATAAAGACCTGGATGGCCGCTAACTTCCTGCTTCTTAATTCAGATAAAACTGAGGTTATTGTACTTGGTCCTGAAAATCTTAGAAATATGGCATCTAAGCAGATCCTTACTATGGATGGCATTACCTTGGCCTCCAGTAATGCTGTGAGGAACCTTGGAGTCATTTTTGACCAGGACATGTCCTTCAAGGTACATATTAAACAAATATGTAAGACCGCTTTCTTCCATTTGCGCAACATCTCTAAAATTAGAAATATCCTGTCTCAGAGTGATGCTGAAAAACTAGTTCATGCCTTCATTACTTCCAGGCTGGACTACTGTAATTCGTTATTATCAGGATGTCCTAAAAACTCGCTGAAAAGTCTTCAGTTAATCCAAAATGCTGCAGCAAGAGTACTGACAGGGACTAGAAAGAGAGAGCATATTTCTCCTGTATTGGCTTCCCTTCATTGGCTTCCTGTTAAATCCAGAATTGAATTCAAAATCCTGCTCCTCACTTACAAGGTCTTAAATAATCAGGCCCCATCTTATCTTAATGACCTTGTAGTACCATATCACCCTATTAGAGCACTTCGCTCTCGCTCTGCAGGCTTACTTGCTGTTCCTAGAGTATTTAAAAGTAGAATGGGAGGGAGAGCCTTCAGTTTTCAGGCCCCTCTTCTGTGGAACCAGCTTCCAGTTTGGATTCGGGAGACAGACACTATCTCTACTTTTAAGATTAGGCTTAAAACTTTCCTTTTTGCTAAAGCATATAGTTAGGGCTGGACCAGGTGACCCTGAATCCTCCCTTAGTTATGCTGCAATAGACGTAGGCTGCCGGGGATTCCCATGATGCATTGAGTTTTTCCTTTCCAGTCACCTTCTCACTCACTATGTGTTAATAGACCTCTCTGCATCGAATCATATCTGTTATTAATCTCTGTCTCTCGTCCACAGCATGTCTTTCATCCTGTTTTCCTTCTTTCACCCCAACCGGTCGCAGCAGATGGCCGCCCCTCCCTGAGCCTGGTTCTGCCGGAGGTTTCTTCCTGTTAAAAGGGAGTTTTTCCTTCCCACTGTCGCCAAAGTGCTTGCTCATAGGGGGTCATATGATATGATTGTTGGGTTTTTCTCTGTATTTATTATTGTGCGATCTACTGTACAATATAAAGCGCCTTGAGGCGACTTTTGTTGTGATTTGGCGCTGTATAAATAAAATTGAATTGAATTGAATTGAACTCCTGGACCCTGGAACCCCGGCCCCTTTTCCCCAGACACCGTTGTATATATTTCACTGTGGAGAACACTGTAAATAAATTCACTTTTGGTTTGAAGGAACTTGTGGTCTGCGCCTGAGTCCGCTCCGGTATTCTTGACACCCCATGAAAAAAGACTTTCGGACTGCCTCGAAGAGATTCTGGCAAACTGTCAAGCAACTGTCAGGAGGGGAAAGCGGTACTCTACCTGTACTGTGTATAGTGCTGGTGGAGTGCTGCAGACTTCATCTGAGCGGTGGAAGGAATACTTCGATGACCTCCTTAATGCCACTGGCACATCTTACGAGGAGGAAGCAGAGTCTAGGGATGAGGGGGATGACTCGCCCATTTCCAGGGGTGAGGTCACTGAGGCAGTTAAACAACTCCTTGGTGGCAGAGACCCTGGTGCAGATGAGGTCCTCCCTGAGATCCTGAAGGCTGTGGATGTTGTAGGGCTGTCCTGGCTGACACACCTCTGCAATGTTGCATGGAGATCAGGGGTGGTACCCCTGGACTGGCAGACCAGGGTGGTGGTCCCCATTTTTAAGAAGGGGGACCGGAGGGTGTGTTCCAACTACAGGGGGATCACACTCCTAAGACTCCCTGGGAAAGTCTATGCCAGGGTGCTAGAAAGGAAACTCCGTCCTTTAGTCGAACCACAGATACAGGAGGAGTAATGCGGTTTTTGTTCTGGTCTCGGAAGACTGCACCAGCTCTTTATCCTCTCAAGGATACTTGAGGGCGCATGAGATTTTGCCCAACCAGTCGAAGTGTGTTTTTTGGACTTGGAGAAAGCATTTGACCGTGTCCCTCGGAGTGTCCTGTAGGAGGTGCTGCAGGAGTATGGGGTGTCTGGCCCATTGCTACAGGCCATTCGATCCCTATACAAGCTTGGTTCGCATAGCCGGCAATAAATCGTATTCATTCCCGGTGGGTGATGGGCTCCGGCAGGGATGCCCTTTGTCACCAATTCTGTTCATAACTTTTATGGACAGGATTTCTAGGTGCAGCCAAGTGGTGGAGGGCTTTCACTTAGGTGTCATCTCTGCTTTCCGCAGATGATGTGGTTCTGTTGGCTTCATCGGGTGATGGGCACCAGCTCGCACTGAAACAGTTTGCAGCTGAATGTGAAGCAGTGGGAATGAGGATCAGCACCTCCAAATCTGAGGCCATGGTTCTCAGCCGGAAAAGGGTGGAGTGCCCACTCCGGGTCAGGGAAAAGTTTCTTTTTTTGTTTTTTGCCTATCCCATTTTGTTCTTTTGCAATCAGGATTATTGTCTAAAGGCAAAGAAAGATGCCCAACGGATTTACTTTACCAAATGGACCATCCCGGCCTTGCCGTATTGGTCTATTTGATTCACCTTTACTTTTATTATTTATTTTATTTTATTTTCACTTGCTACAGACATGACTGGGGGAAAGAAAAGGGAGAAAGAAAGAGGAAAAGAAAAAAAGCGGGGAAGAGGTGATAAAGGGCAAAAAAACAAAAACCAACAAAACAAACAGACAAAAAATACATATATCAATCACCTGGATCACCTGTTGAGAAAGAAAAAAGAGAAAACAAGCAAAAAAAGAGAGAAATATAATAAACAACATCATCGCGATGATCTATGTGAATATAACAGTAAATACTAAATATTGAATATTATTGTGCTTTGAGGTAGGAGCCAAAAAGGGTGTAGTTTGTGTGTGTGAGCACCTGTGTGTACACCTGTGAGCATGAGCGTGCTTGTATTTAAAAGGTTCCTTCATGTAATGATCTGCTAGAGGGTGTGGGGAGCCAGGCTCCAGACATCCAGAGGCCCTCAGAGCTCAAGAGACCAAGGAAGACCAACGGAGGGGCAACCGTGCCACTCTCCCGGAAAGAACTGAGGAGAGCCCCAGATGAGGGGTCACTCACCTGCTGCAGAGCAGAAGCCCAGGGGGGTTGCAGTGACGTGCCTGTGAGTTCCGCCGGCAGCCAGCTGTGGCAGAGTGACCGAGCCGAGAGGCCGAGGGCACCCCACCCCCGAAGGGGCCCTAGCGAGCCCCAGGCTCCAGGCCTCGACAAGCAGCCACCAGGAGTGAGCCAGTGCGTACCTGGATGCCCATCCCCGGACACAAAGAACCACCAATGCACCGATGTCTGAGGGCGTCTGCCACTGGCAGGGGGAGTGGTGGGGGGAGATAGGCCTCCATACCTTGGAGGGCCTGAGATGTCCCTAGAGAGGTGGCGTCTGATACCCGACCTGACATATAGACACTGACAAACAGGCACACACAGATACAAACATCCATTCCCACCCTCATGCTCTCATATGCAATTACTCAGCACTCACCCAATGTGGAGGCATACATAAATAGACACTGTACACACAATCACACTCCCCAAGCGTACTCTATATTCCAGGTCTGAGGTACCCTTGCCCCTGGAGGGGGAAACTGCACCCAGACCCAGGTATTGTTACCCTCTTCCCTGTGGTGGAGAGAAGCAGACTGCCCTGACTCCGCAGCAGCAGGGAGGCCCCACATTCCAGACCCCAATTGGATGGCTTCTCCTCCCAGCCCCCCTGTCCCAACAGGCAACAGAGAAAAAAAGGGGGGGGGGGGGGGGGGGGGGGCTGTGAAGACTCCAAACCTCCCTCCGCCCGCTCATATGTAGTGTTGATGTATGTGTGTTCTAAGGTGCATTTAAAACCCAGGAGGGCATGGAGCTACCTGCCAGAGAGCAGCAGCGCATAACGCATAGCCCCTCCTGATAGCCCTCACTGTATACGTGTATGTGAAATTGAGAGGTGGGCAACGGCGCCAGGGGTGAGGTTATACACCCTGATGATCTTCTGGATGCCGTATAGCGTGCCCACCCTCAAGGTCCTCATCTTCCAGACAACACAAGACAATAGACACCCAGGCTGAGTTCTTCCTCCACCTCTCCTATATCTCCCCCACCTGCAGAGTGAGTTCCTTGTGAGAGGAGACCTCCTGCAAGATGTGACAGCCTCTGGCGCAGGGGGCCTCTGGTGCATCGGCCTAACTGGGGGGCTCTTCAACTGGCAGGGAGGTTGTTCCATCCTTGCAGAAGTCCACTCTGCAGGTGGGGGAGAGACATAGGAGAGGTGGAGAATAAACCTAACCTGGGTGTCTGTTGTCTTGTGTAGTCTGGGAGATGATTGAATGTTGGGGTGGGTACAGTTTCCTCTGCGGTGGGGTAGGGTGGGCTTCCCCGGGTCCTGTGGGGCTTGGCGGTGCTGCTACCGTAGGCCCCGGTCTGGATGGGCCTGGGCTCCCTTGCCTTGGTGGGTACTAGAGGACGGGGGAGCCTACTGGGGTGAGCGGGGCAGCTGGCCCTAGGGAGGGGCATCTTGCCCCTCCCTTCTTTTCCTCCCCATCCCCGGCTGCCTCCCTCTTCCCGCTCCACCACACCCACCCACACAGGTAGGGCCTTGGGGTGCGGGTGTGTCACCAGGGTGCAGGGGAGGCATTCCCCCCCCCCCTCTGTCCCCTTCTGGCCACCTGTGCCTCAATTTTATTCCACAACTTAGACATCCACATTTCTCACACTCTCATAACACACACACATATATATAGGGCCTTGAGGGTGACCACGTTAACGGCGTCCAGTGGACGGTCTGTGTATTCAACCTTACCTCTGGCACCGGTGCCCACCTCTCAATTTTAAATCCATGTAGACATTGAGGGTTCTCGGGAGGGGCCGTGCTAACACCTGCTGCTCTCTGGCAGCAGCACCATGCCCTCCCTTGTTTTAAATGCACTTTAGAACAACACGCAGCAACACTACACATGAGCGGGAGGAGGGAGGTATGGGGTCTTCACACACCCCCGTTCTCTACTAGCCATCGGGGCAGGGGGCTGGGAGGAGGTGTTGGCTGTCCGATGGGCCTCCCTGCTGCCGTGGAGCCTGGGGCGGTCTGCTTGCCTCCACCCCGGGGGAAAGGGTCACATCTCTTGGGTCTGGGTGCCGTTTCCCACTCTGGGGGTGAGGGTACCTGGACCAGGGGTATAGAGTATGTTTGGGGAGTGTGATTGTGTGTACATGTCCATGTATGTCTATTACTACTGTTAGAGTGGATTGTTAAATGTTTGTCATTTTTATGCTTGCCAACTTTGATGAAAGGGATTCCACTGTCCTTCCCCTCAGATTCTCGGGGATCTGGGTAGGGGGCTGTAATGTTTTATTGCAGATACATCCTATCTGGAGGATCTACTTCTTTTGATGTAAGCTTCCTGCGGTTATGACCCTTTTGGTCAGCAGGAGGTCTATACACACACACACACACACACACCTACACACACACACAAACACACACACACTCTTGTGTATACATTTACATACAGTGCCTTGTAACCAAAGGGGGGTTGCAAGGGGAGGTGTTTGTAAACTATTGTTTGAAGTTTGTCAATAAAAGGCAGCGAGAGGAGGCTATCATTGGGGTCATTTGTCTTGCTGGACACAGATGAGAGGCCTCCCTTGCGCAAGTAATCGATCGAACACTGTTGCCTTGTTTTTCTTTCATGGGAATACGTCCTGGATACAGTGGGGTCTGAGTTTAGACCCAACATTTTTTGGTCCTTCGAGAGCCGGAACCTAACACATCGCATCCACCGCGAGGAGAGGGAGAGGACGCCACCGCAACGTCTGGGATGATTGACGGAAAGCCCTAGTGCCTTGCTTGTCACTAGGCCGGAAAGTTTGCGTCTGAACTCCCCTCGGGATGGATGGCGATTGACGGGATACAGAGACTCTTCCCATGAACGGAAACAACACGAACAGTAAGTACAGAAGGCCTTAGAGAGCGGCTACGTGACCCTGCGTTGACCGCAGGAACGGGAGCGCGCTAGCCGCGTGAGAGAGACGCAGGCTTCTCCGCCGTGTGGGGCGTGGAGACAACCTAGGTTCGGTAGCTCCGCCGTGAGGAGTGTTCGGAATCTCCGCCATTTGGGGCGTTTGGAGAGTGTCCGACGGTTGAATTCTCCACCATATGGGGCGTGTGAGAGTTTTCAACAGAGAGCGCTAGCTGTGCGTGTAGACGCAAGCGATAGGCCTATGTGTGTGTGTGCGGGCCAGACGTGGTCTGCGTGAGTGTGGCTGATTGTTGTCTTGTGTGAGAATAAAATGTGTAAGGCTGCCTTAGAACGGGATGTAAAATTTGTGGAGAAATTTTCACCGGGC
Organism: Pelmatolapia mariae; assembly: GCF_036321145.2. Taxonomy (NCBI): domain Eukaryota; kingdom Metazoa; phylum Chordata; class Actinopteri; order Cichliformes; family Cichlidae; genus Pelmatolapia; species Pelmatolapia mariae. The sequence continues at coordinate 25,679,001 of NC_086239.1, forward strand.
AGCACGCAGTATGTAGGTTGTTGGCGTAAGAAATATGGATTTGAAGGGACATTAGTGGAAGTTCAATGTAAAATGCTTGTAGAAAGAATAACTGTAAGTGCGGCAGGTAAAACAGGGACAGCTAAGCAGAGGAATGAATTGCTTTTAGCAGTTGCTCAGTTGTGGCTGGAGCAGGTTCGAAAGAGGAGAGAAGCACAGAATGTTAAAAGAGCAATATTGCAAGCAGTAGTTGTGAAAACCTGAGGATGAAACCACAGCTCAATCCACTGCAACTACTCTAGAACAACACCGTAGAAAAGTATTAGAAAGAGCAAGAATGTTAGCAGAAAGGAGAGCCAGAGAAGTGAGAGAGAGAGAGATGTGTGTGTTGTTTTAAGCAGTGATGAGAATAATGAAAATGTGATGAGAGAGGAACACAAAAACATACAGAAATGCATTAACTATACTAACCCTATACGCATATACACAATAAATGATACTCATGAAGACCAGACAGCATCTTAAGCATGAGATTCTGTTTGTCATCTTGTCCAAGTCACTAGTAAGATGAAAGTGATACATAGACTAGTGGACTGAATATTATAGAAGGACAGATGACTGCATCATAGAGGAAAACAGAATGCTGATGAGGGGTCTTACATGAGTGAGCTGATTGTGAGTTTCTGGTGTGTGAAGAAGTTTTACCATGGCACACATTTGGTTACATGAGAAGAAACGTATTATGTGATGAGACAACAGGGTTATGCTGTATGTTGTGTGTGGCTGATTGGATGAATGTTTGAGATTGATCTAGTTGTTGATTTGTCTTTTATTACTAAGTTGAGCCTGCCAAATGGGTTGTTACAATTTATCCCCCTGGCATGAAGAACACGTGTCATGACTTAAACAAGGCCTTTCTTTCCTTTGCTTTCCTTTCTTTTTATTTTGTTACTTTCATGGTGCACTGAAAGTTTCGTTTGATGATCTCTGTTTGAGCAGAGATGCGTGATTAGAACAGAAGCGTTATACGACTCGTCGTCGAGAAAACTGTTGCAAGTGAGTTTCTCCAAAAATTAAAATGGGCTTGGGAGAAAGCCACTTATTTGGGACAATCAGAACACAAGTCCCTGGTAAAAAGGATTCAGCGACGTAATCCGATTCTAAAGTTTTTCTTTTTCATTTGAAATGATGTCATTGCTGGCAGTAGAAACTTATTGCGTCACGAGAGATTCTACTGTCAGAAAATAAAAAATGAGTGGAAAAACTGACTGACAACAGCTGACAAGACTGACTAAATTAACACCATTGTGTGAAGTTAACCCCCACCTGACAAAGGTGTGGCTGTATCTCTGTGTGTGTCTTTTGTTGCAGGAGCAGAAGGAGACCACAGGAGGAAACTTGGGTCACATGACTATGTGAACTCTGCAAATTTAACCTTTTAGTTTAAAATTTTTCTGTGTCTGTGAATTCACCATGGGTGTGTCATTAACTACCTTGTGTTGCTCACAGAGATTACTGTGAGAAAGAGTGTATACAAATGCGCAGCGCTAACATTTACCTTTCTTTTTACAGCAGATGGTTAATCATGTGATTCGATCATGTGATTTATAGCAGGGCACAACTTAATGATGTTTTTCTATCACAGGATTACTGAGATTTTGTGTGAAGAAAACTGTGGTTACAGGCTGTGTGTTGGTGATTAAATTACACTGTGTTGTGGAGAAAATGTTGGAAATTACAGGGAAGAAGTGAATATAGTGTGACACTGTTTGAAACCAGTGTTACTTCTTTTTACAGCATCTCTGGAATCTGGATGGCCGACACCTGACCACCAGGATGAACAGTGTGTAAATGTTTGTTTTTCTTTAAGAGTGCTTGTAAAGGATTCAGCACAGACAGACAAGTGACAATTGAACAAATGTGCAGTGGTTACAGAATAGTTGAATATGGGCTCATTGGCTGGCCACTACTGAGCTCATAGTAAGTGCAGTGACATTGTTTAAGGAAAGTCACCGATTAAATTGTGGAATAAATTGGGATGATTCATGATTTAGGACAAATTATGATAATGAGAGTAATTTAATGATTGGAGAAAACCTGCACATGATGTTTGTCTTATACGCTGAATACTTTATTACTCTTATGATGTTGGTTGAAAATGTGAAGTTTGATTTAAAGACTTTGTCTTCCAGGTGGAGCTGGGAGTTAAATAAGCTAAACATTTAATTGCTGACTGATGATTTAACACAGGGTTACAGGTTGGAGTGAAGCTGCTCCAAGGGACAAACCCTGGAGATTGTTTTAGGGAGACTGTGCAACATTCTTGTCCATGTCTCGTTGGGGAGTTGACACATGGCAGAAGCCATGTGGCGAGAGGAGTGTCATTTTAATTTGCAGATGTCGCGAGATGCCATGACGAGAAGGAGTGACTGAGGAGATCGTCCACAAGATGGAAGCTGAGGCGAGGAGAGAGTCTTCAGGAGGACCAGAGATCACCTTCAGCACAGAGAGCTGTGCTACTGAGCTTCCAGGAGATCGTCATGAGGAGGCTCTGCACAACAAAATCTTAAATAAGATGAAAGACTTTCGACGTTGACGTTGAGGAAAACAACTAAGGTGTATGACGTGCTCTGCCTTTAAAATCTTCAGCAACGTTGAATCATGAGAACCTGAGGGAGCGTGCCAGGCTCCAAAAAGTGACAGCACAGAGGAGGTCCAGCGATGGACTTGTGGTTCTCTGAACAGCACGAATGCCAGGTGACTGTGAAATAACTAACAGCACTTTTTCCACAAGTGAAGCCAGTAACTTACTATCCTAACAGATTAGCTCTAGTTGCTTGTGCTTTATCTCCATGCGTGAGATCAGTATGTGCAGCAGCTTAAGCTGTACAATGTTTCAGGATATAGTTTTTCACTTTTTGACACTGTTAGTTTCACACGAGGTAGATGTCTACCACTGTAGACTCAAATTACATTTCTGTCACCTACAAACGCTTGTCTTTAATGTTACTGTTACTCTCACAACCATACATATAACCATAAAGTGATGCACAACTCTGAATCCGTCAAACCTTTTGCCAACGAAAGAAGAGAGCACGTCTCATGAGTGTAGAGACCACGTAGAGAAGGGGTTTAAGCCGAGGGATGACTTAACAGATGTGCCACTTGGTGAGGGAAAGGTTTGGTTTGTTGATGGTTTGAGTTTTATAACAGTAGAGGGAAAGACTAAAACAGGTTTTACTGTAGTAGATAGTGAGGAAGTTATCTGTGCAGGACAACTAGCATGTTTCCTATTTGCTTGAGCAGCAGAGATGCTAGCTTTAATGGAAGTGTGTAAAGCTGCAGAGAGATAGGATGTGACAATATACACTGATAGCCAGTATGCATTTGCTACATTACATTTCTTTGTAGTACAGTGGGTGAGACGAGGTGTGACAGCCTCTACAGGGAAACCTGTAGAACACGCCAAACTCTTGCAAAATCTGCTGGAGGCAGAGTTATTACCCAGTAGGATTGCCGTTTGCAAATGTGTAGCACACATGTGAGGGAAAGATCCGGTTGCATTAGAGAATGCTTTTGCACATAAGATCGCGAAAGAGGCAAATTTATGAGAACATGTTGTTAGCGTTTTAGCAGTGCAATGCCAGCAGACGTTGGCTATTATGCAGGATGCACTGGTAGACATGCAGGGCCACTGACCTACTGCAGGGACACAATTGTGATATACAGAAGGAGCGAGTTTGCAGGATGGTGTTTGTTATCTGTGTGATAAACCAATACTGCCTTAGACTTTGTATAAAACTGCTGCTATTTTGCGCCATGGGCTTTGCCATGTCGCAACAGGAGGGAGATAATGAGTAGTTTATACTTTAAGATTAAATACCCTTTAAAAAAATTTTTGCAGGTCATGTATGATATGTTGCAATCATTTGGAACATGGGATTCCAGAGACCATTTATAGTAATAATGCTCCACATTTTGTAAATGAAGTGATTAGATTAACTGCACAACATCTAGGGATAACATTAAAACATCATTGTTCATATCACCCACAAAGTGCAGGGTTGATAGACAGACCTAATGGAACAGTAAAGTTAAGAGTTAGGAAGAGACGCAGGACATGGTTAAATGGTATAGAATTAGTTCAGATGTATATGAATGTACATGAGGATTACTCCAACAGAGAATGGTCTGACTCGTTGAGATTATATATGTTAGACCATTTAGAGTTCTAGTCTTCTGTAGTGATGATAGAAAAGCAGAAGAGAGAGCATGTTAGCAGATTAGATGCTTAAAATGTTTTAAAAGTAAATAAGTCTTGAGAGCAAATGATCTGCCAGATGATTCTGTTTCTCCACAGGAACAGAGCCTGAAGTCTGGAGATTGGATGTGGACAAGGCCATGGAGAGGAAGTGCGGGTCCAGTCCACGGTGGGAAGGTCCCTATCGGATGCTGCTGACGACGACCACAGCAGTGAAGATCGCTGAAAGTGTAGCAAGTACATAAGCTAAACTAAATTGAGTTAGTTATGAGTAGTTGACCTAATTCAGAAGATATCAGATTCGGCTCTGGGAGGTGAGTGAAGTATAATAAACATACAACCACAACAGATATTGTGATTACAGTTGTTGTTTACAGTGAAAATAAAGTGCAAATACCAAATACCAATATTTACAAAATCTGCAGACAGGACAAGATAAAACGTAATTCAAGCTTGTAAAGTATCAGCTGCACAATGGTGCAGCAACCTCCTCCGACCCCCGGCAGACAATGTCCATAAAGTTGCTATTTCATGATTGATATAAATCCAATGCGCATGACAGTCTGTAACAGATTTAACTTGGGAGTGTGATGATCAGAACTGAGATTCCAAAACTGAGATCCCAGAAGTGAGATTCAGAGGACTGAAAACCAGGGGGGGAGAGTGTAGGCCACAGCAGCCTCCTACCAGACCGCAGGAAGTTGTAGCTGGGGTTCTGGCTCGTTGGGCCTAGCTCGCCATCCAAAGTAGTGGTGTCGCTGTGGTCTCCCCAAAGCACCACTAGCCTGCACATTCACTACGTGCGATGTCACAAACCAGCCCCCACGCATCTACCCGCGGCGGTATCAAAGTACTGTTGCTTCTATCCGCTACCGCCTCTCCCCCGCATCTTTTCGAGGCGACAACCCGGAAGGCATATATTGGTGCCTCGCGAATGTAATTGGTCACAACAGGCACGTGCAGACTCGCGGCGTGGCGTGCGTCATGACGCGTCGCGATGCCTTCACGGACACGCTCCAATTGGAATTTAAGATTTCGATTCAGATTTTTATGTGGGTTACATCCTCCCCGCCTTAACCCATGCACGTCCCGTCGCATGTTAAATGCTAGACAACGTGAACAGACGAAGAACGGCCAGCATTATGGCCCAATGCATCGGAAAGACTATGCAACATCGTTTGAACAACGGAAATCAGAGGATTGCCACGAGTGAAATAGTGAAGTCGATCAGGTGGTGCTCTTTGCCGTTGTGAACGTCTTAACCCGTCACCTATGTCAGTGTCCTGCTCAATAACACTGGACTCTTCAGGAGAATCTTCAACAGCAACAACAGGAATGATGACAGGTACATCTCCATTTCCAGGCAAGTTTTCAGATAAGCTATTTCCGTTTTCAGAATGATTTTCAACCAGTTCAAGTAGAATGTCTTCCACATCAGAGCCAGATTGCTCACCGCCAGACTCTACTGCTGGAGGAAGAACACTGGACACAGAGGCTGATTCTCCTTGCACTTCCACTTCAACTGAAGGATCCAACATCAGTGGTCCTAGGCTCCCACCGTCAGATGAATCTGGAAAATGATCCTGTTTTTCCACAGTGAAGTGCAACGTTGGAGGATTAACATACAATGAAACCAAGCTTCCTGTATCCTCATCCTCAACCAGAGGTTCTGGGAAGGAATTTAAATCCAGGCTCTGCTGCCGAGTTCTTGGTCTGTGAGGAAGTGATTGCTGTGGTGATTCCAAGTTAACCTCACTGTCCGTGAGGAAGCCGCATGGTAGGAGGAGGTCGCGGTGAAGGGTCCGCATAGGTCCATCGCTGTTCTCAGGTTTTACCTTATAGACCGGGAGATCCCCAGCCCGATGGACAACCACATAAACTTCTTCCTCCCATTTATCTGAAAGTTTATGCTTCCCTCGAAGGCGAACATTCCTCACAAGCACACGATCACCTGGTTCCAGTGCTGATGGTATCACACGGTTGTCAAAGCGTGCTTTATTTCGGTCGGCAGCCTTTGTAGCGTTTCTGGAGGCAATGTTGAAACTTTCCTCCAATCTTGATTTGAGTGATTTGATGTACTGTGAGTGACTCTTTTGCTTGGATTCCCGCAGTGGCAGATTGAACACCAGGTCCACAGGTAGACGAGGTGTTCTACCGAACATGAGTTCGTAAGGAGTAAACCCTGTAACCTCGTTCCTGGTGCAGTTATAGGCGTGAACCAGCGGTTTCACATGCTCTTTCCATCTTGTTTTTTGTTTTGCTTCCAAAGTCCCCAACATTGCCAGCAACTTTCTGTTAAATCGCTCCACTGGATTTCCCCTTGGATGATAAGGGGTTGTACGGCTCTTCCGAATGCCTGCAAACTCACACAATTCTTTTATTAGTCTCGACTCAAAATCTCGCCCTTGGTCAGTATGAATTCGCTCAGGAATGCCATAGTAAATGATATAATTCTCCCATAGACACTTTGCCACAGTTCTTGCCTTTTGATTGGGTGTTGGAATGGCAACAGCAAATTTAGTGAAATGGTCCGTCAGGACTAAGATATCACGAGTGCCACTAGCATCAGGTTCAAGAGTGAGGAAATCCATACACAAGAGCTCAAGTGGTCGCGATGTTTTTATGCTGACAAGTGGAGCAGCTTTTTCTGGCAAGGCTTTTCGGCGCACACAGCGGCCACAAGTCTTGATCTTCTGCTCAACATCCTTTGCCATTTTGGGCCAGTAGAATCTCGTGCGGACAAGGTCGAGTGTACGCTCAATCCCCATATGGCCCATATCCTCATGGAGACTTTTCAGGACTGATGGTCGAAGCTCTTCTGGAAGGACAAGCTGGTATGAAAGGTCTTCATTGTCCCGTCTCCTCCTGTACAGAACTCCATCCACCAACTCCAACCTGGACCATTCTCTGAGCAGAAACGGAAGTTCAGGGAGCTCAGCTCTGGCTGTTGGTGGAATCCTCTCTCCCGTCTCAAGCTGGTGAATAAGCTCTCGAATACAGGGATCTGTGTGTTGTTTCTCTTTGATGTTAAGAGTAGAAACGACAGGCAGCGGCTGAAGGTCCTCGGAACAGTAACTGTCAGAGATGGTATCCACTTTAACTGACAAAGACTCGACAAGCGTGAGGCCAACCTCACCGCAGTCACCCGGCCGTGTGCCTCTGACTAGATGACTTTGGCAGATTGCCTTCACAATCTCTTCTGGAAGAACATCAGAATCAGCTGTGTGTTGAGAGATGAACTGACGGATAAGTTCATGATCATTAGGAACTTCATCATTGGAGCAGGGGTAGGGTCGTCGCGAGAGCGCATCAGCATCGCAATTTTGTTTGCCGGCCCTGTACAGGAGTTTAAAGGAGTACGCTGACAATGCAGCCAACCAACGGTGCCCAGTAGCGTCCAGTTTAGCCGTTGTCAAGACGTAAGTCAGTGGATTACTGTCCGTGACCACTGTAAAATCTGCTCCGTACAGGTAATCTTGGAATTTCTCGGTCACACTCCATTTAAGGGCGAGGAATTCCAACTTGTGGGCTGCATAACGGCTCTCACTCTGCGACAATCCGCGGCTAGCATAGGCTATGACCCGGAGTTTCCCCTCTTGCTCCTGATATAACACAGCTCCAAGTCCAGTCACACTTGCATCGATATGCAGGATGTATGGACGAGACGGGTCTGCAAACCCAAGGACCGGGGCAGTTGTAAGCTTCTCAATCAAGGTTTCAAATGCAACTTGACAGTTGGTATTCCACCTCTCACCGAAGAGTTGATTTGGCCTGTAGGTGGACGTCTTGCGAGCTTTCAGGGTCTTTGATCTTTGAACCGGAGAATATCCACGAGTCAGGTCATTGAGTGGCTTGGCAATGACGGAATAGTCCTTTATAAACCGGCGGTAATAGCCCGCAAAGCCCAGAAAAGATCTCAATTGTTTCAGAGTTTGTGGAACCGGCCATGCCTTGACGGTCTCTATCTTCTCTGGATCTGTTTGAACTCCTTCCTCAGAGACAATATGACCCAAGTATTTAACAGATTTTTGGAAGAATCGACATTTCTCCGGTGCCAGTTTCAGCCCATATTCCTTCAACCGGTTCAGGACTCTCAGCAGCCTTCGCTCGTGTTCCTCAAGAGTATCTGAATAGATGATTAAGTCATCGAGGAAAACAAGCACTTCCTTTAGGTGGAGGTCCCCCATGCATCGCTCCATCAAGCGCTGAAATGTGCTTGGGGCGTTGGTGACACCTTGAGGCATTTGGTTAAACTCCCAGAACCCAAGGGGAGTCACAAAAGCAGTCTTTGCCTTGTCTTCCTCCTCCATCTGGATCTGGTAGTAACCAGACTTCAGATCAAGTACTGAAAACCACTTAGAACCAGTGAGTGCTGAAAATGATTCTTCCAAATTGGGTAAGGGGTATGCATCCTTGATGGTTTGGAGGTTTAATTTCCGGTAGTCTATGCACAGTCGGACCTCACCGTTCTTCTTCCTAACCACCACAATAGGCGAAGCAAAGGGAGACGATGATTCCCTTATAATGCCGGCTTCCAGAAGCTCACGCAGGTGACGGCGGACAGCTTCGAAATCTTGTGGATGGATTGGCCGAGCACGTTGCTTGAACGGCGTATTGTCATGGAGTGGGATATGATGCTTGACAGCTGATGTACATCCAAAATCCAAGTCATGATGTGAAAAGACCTCCGAAATGTTATTCAGCTTTCCTATGACTCGCGTCTTCCATTCAGGTGACAGTGGAGAATCACCAAAATCAAAATTCAGGCTGGTGATAGTGTTCTTGACTGGAGGATGAGTCACACGGTGTTCAGACAAGATACAATGGTAGGTTTCCAAATCCGCAATGACACTGTGAGGTGGAACGAAGGTATCTTGCTCTGACTCATTTGTAATAACCACGGGAACCTTGTATGGAGAAAGAGCTGGAAAGTTGATGAGACAACTGCTGACACACAAACCACCAGGTAAGGTGGAAGCAGGATGCTGTAGGAGAACACTCTGGCTAAACAATGGGGTGGAAACTTTGGCAGAGCCCTGGATGACAATAGTGCGGCCGGCCGGAACACGCACGGGAGCCTTGCTTAATAGCCTCACAATTCCAATGTTGCCATTCTCCTTCTGCTCGTGTGACAGCTGTAGTGTTTTCAACACCGCTCTGTACCCGTGAGTGCTAGGCTGATAGCTCGGATGCTGGTTGAGATACTGTTCATACAGTGGTTCTAGGGTATTCATCCCAATTAGCACAATAGCAGGGACGTCAGGATGTGCGTCTGGGACAACTAGAGCCAATGTTGTTACTTCATATTCTTCACCAACAAAATCTCTGGGAAACTTAACGGAAATCTCAATGTATCCAAGATATGGAATGGTTTGACCCGCAGCCCCTTCCACTTGAAGGAGATCATGGAGTGGTTGAATTTGTTGTTCATAAAGATGATTGTTGGGTCTGTTCCCACAAACCCCGCTAGTTCTAGAGACTTATTTATCATGAAAGAAAACAAGGCAACAGCGTTCGATCGATTACTTGCGCAAGGGAGGCCTTTGGTCAAGAACCAGCTCTTGGAGCTCACGCTCCTAACCTGTCTCCAGCCCAAAGTCCTTCAAAGAGCAGCTTCCCTCGCAGCTATTTATTGACAAACTGTTACAGTTCACACAATAGTTTACAACACGTACCTCCCCTCTTAACCCCCCTTGGTTACAAAGACGAGGCACTGTGTGTGTGTGTGTGTGTGTGTGTGTGTGTGTGTGTGTGTGTGTGTGTGTGTGTGTGTGTGTGTGAGACCTCCTGCTGGGCAGGAAGCTTACATCAAACAGACCTTCCAGATAGGATGTGTCTGTAAGCAAACCTACAGCCCCTCACCCAAAAACTCAAGAATCTGGGGAGGGGGACTGTGGAATTGCTTTACAATGTAGAAATGGATGGTAAGCATAAAAATGACAAACATTTAACAATTCACTCTGACAATGATTGTTGTAAAAGGATACAGGTATTGTAGTTACCTGTGATCCTGTATCAAGCAGGCATTGCTGTGGGTGGCCTGCTAGGTTCACCTCTGTTGTGCACCTTGACCCAACTAACCCATGAGGTAACATTGTGGTTGCCTTCGGACGAGTGTGTAGGTCTACACAGTGAACAATTTTCTCCTTGTTCCTTTCCTTCTTTGCGGGACAATGTGGGTCCTGCGCAGTTCCTGTACGTCCCATTACAGAAACTGTATCTAGTTTAAATGTCCAGTTGATGAATTCCGCTTCTGCCATTTTGGTTTCCTTTCACTGAACTGTTTGCGTTTTGTACTGACCAATGCAGGATTGGGTCTGTTCTCACACTGTGGTCTAATATGTCCATCTTCCCCGCACCTGAAACAGAACCCAGGCTTGGGGTTAGGTGATATATTCCCCTGTGTATCCGTTCTTTGCTTCTGGTGCTGCTTTGGAACAGGAGTACAGGGCCGGTGAGACTGGGAGGCAGTTAAGGCGGCAAGTTGTTTTTGTATCTCCGCCATCTGCTGGGTGAGAGTGGACAATGCAGCACAGACCCCCTTTCCTTCTTCTACTGCGAACTGAGCTTGAGCTGCAACTCTGTGTCTTGATGTTCCCAGATGTTGCTTCATCCTCAGAGTTTTGCTAGCTTCTCTGTCTTCTTCAGTTCTTAATAGGAGTAACAATTCTGCAAAGGAAGGTGGGTTAGATTTTCTCTGCTTCAGCTGGAGCTCAGAGATAAGGTTGCTATCCCAACATCCCCTACAGAATTGGCTGAGCAGGCGCCGGTTCACTTCACCCTGCTTGACTCCTCCCCGCTTCACAGCTAAACTCAGGGCCACCTGAAGTCGCTGTAGGTAGCCGGATGGTTTCTCACCCGAGTCTTGCAGTGTGTCCATGAACTTCACATAAAGTTCTTCCCCGTCCTGTACAATTCCATAAGCAGAATCAAGATATTGAATGTAGGTCTCTGCAGGTAGGTCGGGGTTAAGGTGCTTAATTATGTCCGCTGCAGGTGGTAAAAGACTATCGAGAATGTGTCTGGATCTTCGTAGTTCTGAAATGGCTGGGTCCTTTAAGATGAGATCCACTCCAGAGCGCCATGTATCATAATCCACCTCATGCTGTGGATGTGGCAGTCTCCCAGAAAACATGCGCAGCTTACGGGGTGAACGTATGGTTGCATCTTCGCTCTTTACTATATGCTCCACAACATACCTCTGTACTTCAGGTGGATTCAACTCAGCTGCAGACATACTAATAGAATGTCCTTCTGTTGTTGTTGAATGTAAGGCAGCTGAAGAAGTGACAGGAATAGCCGTGTTGTGGATTTGTTGATCCGGAATAGCAGCCGGTATGTGCTCAGATGCAGCAGCGCATTCCTGCTTGAGCCCTTCTGGTTTTCCTGGGCGCAGTTCTGAAACAGCTCCATTTATTTGGGTCATTAGTTCTTGGAGAACTTCAGCAAAATCCCGACCAGACAGTTTTGCTACTTGTTTTAAGTCAGCTAAATAAGTCTTAGTCTTTGTGCACCCCACAGTAGCCGCATAGATTTTAGACAAGCTTTTTATATGATATTCATTATCTAAGGGCTTAAATGTATACGGCAGAATGGGACCCAATAAATCAAAAGCAGACCCCGTTTTAAACTCAACGACGAGCATATTATTAAACTCAGAACCGGGTGAGTTTATTGGCACGGAGCGTTCAATAGCACCATACTGGAGAAGAAAATCTTCAACCTCCTCAACCTCATATGCGGGGACGCCACTGACCAACACCGCATTTGGTATTTTAACACTTAATGACTCCAACAAGTCCATGTTCATAGTAATACGATGATGATGGTGAGACTGAATGTACACAGCAATATTATACTTGACACAACCTCCTGGCTGGCTCGCCACTTAATTGGCTTATGTAGCAAGTACATAAGCTAAACTAAATTGAGTTAGTTATGAGTAGTTGACCTAATTCAGAAGATATCAGATTCGGCTCTGGGAGGTGAGTGAAGTATAATAAACATACAACCACAACAGATATTGTGATTACAGTTGTTATTTACAGTGAAAATAAAGTGCAAATACCAAATACCAATATTTACAAAATCTGCAGACAGGACAAGATAAAACGTAATTCAAGCTTGTAAAGTATCAGCTGCACAATGGTGCAGCAACCTCCTCCGACCCCCGGCAGACAATGTCCATAAAGTTGCTATTTCATGATTGATATAAATCCAATGCGCATGACAGTCTGTAACAGATTTAACTTGGGAGTGTGATGATCAGAACTGAGATTCCAAAACTGAGATCCCAGAAGTGAGATTCAGAGGACTGAAAACCAGGGGGGGAGAGTGTAGGCCACAGCAGCCTCCTACCAGACCGCAGGAAGTTGTAGCTGGGGTTCTGGCTCGTTGGGCCTAGCTCGCCATCCAAAGTAGTGGTGTCGCTGTGGTCTCCCCAAAGCACCACTAGCCTGCACATTCACTACGTGCGATGTCACAAACCAGCCCCCACGCATCTACCCGCGGCGGTATCAAAGTACTGTTGCTTCTATCCGCTACCGCCTCTCCCCCGCATCTTTTCGAGGCGACAACCCGGAAGGCATATATTGGTGCCTCGCGAATGTAATTGGTCACAACAGGCACGTGCAGACTCGCGGCGTGGCGTGCGTCATGACGCGTCGCGATGCCTTCACGGACACGCTCCAATTGGAATTTAAGATTTCGATTCAGATTTTTATGTGGGTTACAAAAGGAACACTTGGATACATCAAGCGCACTGCAAGAAGGTAACACACTTCCTGGCCGACTCTGGGTGATGGTGAAAAGGCCAGCGGTACAAAGGGGGGAGTATATCTCTAGGACCTCTCATCTCAATCCTGTTGAAGAAACCAACGGATCCTGAACCCAACTTAGAATGGCTGGGAATGTGCTGTTCGCCTTCTTGTGCCTGTGGACCCAGAGTGGGATGACAGGAGCGCACTGGGACAGAGCAAACCACACCCAGTACCCGCATGGGGTTTTCAACAACTACTGGTGGCAGTTTGGGAACACAACCGCTCACATAAAGAACGAGACCAATGGTTATGCTTGTGATGCCACTGGCTACACATTCTTCTGGACTGTGGCCATATAGCATCACTGAGAGCGAGACAGTTTGTTTGGTTGCCTTGGCAACACATCCAGGAGTAAACGTGGAACACTGCCAACTTTTCAACTTCTGAACCTGAATGGACGGTTGATTCACCAGTAGCTGGAAAGGTGAACTGCTCTGGTACGACAGACCTGCTAGTCTGACTCAAAAGTATCTGACTTGCTGCAAGACATTGAAAAGCTAAATGAACTGGAAATAGGCCAGTTGCCTATGTGTATGAAGGGCAATGGATTAGTCCAAGTTGGAGATTTATCATGGAATTTCTACAACATCACCTATTCTTTGTGTCCTATGCAAGAAGGATGCAAACAGAGAAGCCTTTTGTCTACATTTACATGAACTGAGTTCATTTTCATTCATTCATTCATTTATTTGTTCATTTCAGGCACAACAAAATACATATGTTGAACATACATGAACACTTCTGTAAGCTGGTTGAGGCTTTGAGCCAAGAAGATCAAAACACCTTGATCAAATTTCCTTTACAAAGCTTTTCCTGTGGTGACAACAGGACAGGAGAAGAGTTGTAAATGCAGATAATTCACCAGTTGACTCTAACCCCCACAGGATGCCCACAGTGAGAAAATTTGGGGGTTGATAGGAGTCATAAAGAAGGGTGTTAACCAGGCTACAGCTTTGAAGTTAGCTGAGAGCCACATGGACAAACGATAAAGTCAACTGATGTGTTTGAATGTCTATGTCTGTATACAGTTGTATTGTAGTGACATATGATTTTTGAGTATGTTGATTATTCTTTTTGACTGCTACATTCAGTTGTTTACTTGCGGGAATACATAATGAATCACATGACAGGAGTAGATGCACCACAAGGCTGGATAACTTGGTTAATGTCTGGTCCTTGGTGGCATTTTCTTTTGAAAATATTAATTCCCGTTTTTGGATTGTTGACATTGATTTGCTTATGTATAGGATGAATTTTACCGTGTATAAGATCAATGCGAACTAAGATGGTTTTGTTACGGGTCCGAAATTGAGGACGAGAGTAAAACAATGATGGTCCAGAAGAGGTCGGTCAAACAATTGATTTTAATGAATGCACGCGGCGTGGAGAGGTGTAAACTGCAAAACATCAGTTGTACATCTCTACCCAAAATACACTCTAGATTGCTTTTATAACATCAGGGTATTGTAACGCCCCCTCTTGCGTTTACAGTCACATAATTTGCATGTACAGAACATTCATGTATATTAAGAGATAACTGCAGACACAGAAGTTCCCCTTTCTGGCATCCATCCAAATATGGTGATGATCTCAGGCCTTTGAGGTCCCCATGGACTTGTCCTCCTTGTGTCACCTGTAACTATAAGCTTTTAAGATGATAGATTTACCTCAACGATTTAAAGTGGTTATAACTGCACCTGTCATAAACATGTTAATATTTGATTATGATAACCCCTGTAATACAAATTATAACATAATGCCGACAGCTTCAATAAATGCTTTGATGAAATGATAATTAATGTAATGATAAGGATGCTGGTTATATACAGTTCAGCAGTAAACTAATTTCTTTAATTCTACAATTCCCTCTCTTGATGTCTCTCCCAGAGACATCACCACACCATTTCCTTGTGTCACTCCTCGACCCACTCTGTCACCTCTACATCCATTAATGGCATCATGGGCCCCGAAACCACCATTCCCAGGTCCACTTCCTTCGCTCTGACCCTCTCTAGCCGTCCTCTGAGTCAGCAAATCAGACAACCACCTCATGTCCTCTAGGTGGTCCAGTAATAAAACACCAGCTCCCACTTGAAAACACTTCATGCTTAAGTGGTCTCTGCTCCTTTTCTGGGTCCCTCTCTAGTGGAAATCTTCTCCTGTAAGGGATAAAAAACAAACAGCCTTTCTCTGCTACACCTCACTAACCTATTGTGTTCATCTAAGGTTCCTTGAATTATTCAAAGTTGGTTGACAATATCATGTTCTGGGCTCTATCCATTATATTAACTTTACTTAATCTCAATACTCTTTATGTGTGTGAGCAACGCTTTTAGTTCTATTAAAAACACCCCGGGTAAAATATACACCATCCCTATGTCAGCCTAAATCTCCGCTAGAAAACACACTTCAAAATTTTCTATCATCATTTACGCCTCTTTTTGCTTCAAGCATATACATAACATGCAAAAGTTACTGTTAATACCAGTTAGACAAGTTTCTACAACATTTTGTTTCACCCGGCTCACCCTCACACATTTCCTGTTCACTTATTGCATATTTATCTTTAACACCTTTTACCTCAGCAGTTGCTAAGCAGAAACAAAGCAACATGTGTTCCACCTTTACCCTGTAAAATAAATCCATATCATGTTTGTGTCTGTAATCATGTTTTCCATTCATTCATTACACTCCACGCCATTCCTGCAAGTTAGGAGCTGTAAATTTTCAAAGCTACATCAAGTCCAGGCCTTTGGCCTCGCCTATATTTAAATCATGTGTGTTTGTAAGCGTGCATGCAATTAACCTGCTATGTTCTCATCTTCCCTCAACATGTATCACCTGGACACTCTCACCAGTGAAGCTTAAAACCCTTTTGGACGGAACATCAACTCTAAACAAGCACAGTTATGCATTGTGTCTGAAATCAACTCAACCTGTAAATAGAGACATCACTGTTATCACAAACATATTCAATACTATTAAAATAATACTGTACAACATGTTATTAATGCAGTCATCATAAGACAGATTATATGATAGCAATAAAAGAATCTCTAAATCCCAACTCCCAACAGGTCCTGCTTTTAAATCTTCCCTGACTTTCCCTTCAAGTTCTGCTTTCTTGGTACAATCATGAGGTCCTCCTAATCCCATTAAATCTGCCATATTGATTTCTTCATGTGTAAATGTCCGATTTGGAGCTTTTTATTTAATCATCTTCCGGGGGTGAGAGACCTCTGCACAGCTCAGACGCCAGTTGCAAGAGCTCTCTAACATTAGAATCATCAGCTGTGACTTATATAGTGTTATTTCGGTACTTTATACTTCACACAGTTTTGAACGTTGTTTATATGGGGAGTTCCTCTTTTTGTGTCTATATCTATTAATATGCCTTGTGCACTAAAGCTTCCTGTTTTTTCAGTCTGGCTGAGCACTTGTTTGTGAGTAAAAAGTGGCCTTGCTCTACAAGCCTTCATTATTAAAGTACTTAAAACAAGATAACGAGCCGATACACATTACAAATATTTCATATATACAGAGAAAAAACCCAATAATCCTGCGACCCCCTACTGAGCAAGCACCTTGGCAACAGTGGGAAGGAAAAACTCCTTTTTAACAGGAATAAACCTCCGACAGAACCATGCTCAGGCACGGGCAGCCATCTGCTGCGACTGCTTGGCATCAGCTAACAGAGATTTTTCAAGAGCAATACTTAATATTTAATAATCCACATTTCACTATTTTATTCTTCGGTTCAAATTTTTATTCTGTATTGTTCTTTATTTGTTATTATTTATGTTTAGATTGTTTATTGCTAGTCTTGGTTTGTTGTTGTCTGTTTGGGAGCTGACATAGTCTCTATGGATAAGCGTCTTTTGGTGGGGTAGCATCAGGAGAGAAGCTCCAGAGAGGCATCTTTCATGTTAAACACTAAAATATAACAAAAGAGATCTCCTCGACGTGTTGTATATTTTTAATATTTCCTTATTATTTTGTCATAAGATAAATCAACCAAATAACTTAAGCTGTGTGACAGCACCTTGCGTTTACGCCGGGCTGTGAACTGCCCTGAAGCTACACCCCCTTTTACCCCATTTAATTTCTCAATCTTACTTTAAACTATTCCTGACCTTCTCCTTCTCTCATCTGATCATCTCAAGTACGTCCTGTACCAAATTTGCTTCCTCTTTTCAAGTCCCACATTTAATTAAAGGCTCTAATACATTTGCCCTATATGGCTGTTCCGACGTGTTTCCTGTCAACTTAACAGAGTTATTCTCAAAACTCAGAGCTGAGGTTCCCCTTTTCTAAGTCTGTATGTTCTACAAGAGAGCAAACTGCTAGTCGGTAAACAAGTTTATCATCACAAAAGTTATTAAGTAAAGGTCACGTAGACATTTGCTTAGTAACCCTAAAAGAGCACATTTCATGTAGCTAATCACATATATACAATTTTCCTTTGACATATCTGTATGTGCATGCCTAAATTATAACCTCTTATTCTAGAAATCAAAAAGAACCTGAAAATAACACTTTCTGCCTCAGTTTTACCATACCTAAATTATCAAGAACCCCAAACGTCATCAAGTAATCCTAAAACCCATTTCAACTTAAACATTAAATCCTGTAACTCCCCCCCTTTTTGTGACACATCTCATGTGTTACAAACTCAAAATCCTTCACTCAAGTTAGGTAATTAAAACAAAAAGTTAATCATATCATATTAGGTATAGATGCTCCGGGCCTTCAAACCTGTGTTTAAGGAATGAAATCAAAGTAATCATCATGTCAAATCTTTTCTTGGCTCCATCCACAGCCTGCATCCTTGAAACATCCTAGAAACAAAAACCTGTGTGTTAACCAGAACTTCACATTTCATACTCAGTTTCTCCCACTTATCATCCAACCTGTGTTATAAAAGAAAACTTAAAACAGAACAGTTATCAGTCATGTGTCCAACCTTAGTCCAGTCTTTTGTCAGTGTCCAGTCGGTCCAACCTATGGTCTGCCTGGTCCGTCCATTCACCTGTCCATTCCCACACATTCACTCACACGCATTAACATCTGGTAGTGGTAGACGTCCGCACAAATAATCAGATTTTCCACTTTCAGCAAACTCAGTGTATTTATATAATCATTTATTTTCTTTTTAATTGTCTCTTGGAAAAATAGTTCTTTATACTTTTGGACTGGATTGGCTCGCTGCAATCCTTTTAGACAGGGACCCACAATCTGACCCATTGTAATTCGGAAAAGGTCACCTTACTTTTTGTTCTCCTGAGACTATTGTCGGCGCCGTTATTCATTGTTTTCTTTTGCAGGCCTGCTTAGAACAAAAATGAGAAAAAAGAGAGCTGAGTATTAGCTCATCAAAGTACAAAACAAAATCACCTGACAGGTTTTTTCTTTATAAGTGCACTGTTACAAAACCCCTTAAACATGTCCATGTTTATTAAAACTCCCTCTTTAAAAATAAAACAACAACCTCAAAAATCTTCAACAATCTTAAATTTCACCCATACAACACACCCAAAACGTAAAAAGCTTCACCGTTTTGTACACAACATCCCCCTTTGAGCACTTTACCAAACTCACATTCAACCTAACAAATAAGCACGTTCTCACAATATGTCAACACTAATTTATAAACCTCTTAATCAAATTTGCACCTCCTAACAATCTACCCCTCCTTTAAGGCCTCAATCCCACACACAGCAAGCTCCTCTGTCCTCACTCACATAAGCTCCCCCAACTAATTCGCATACTGAATCACATCTCAACAACCTAACTTGGCAAAAGAAATACATGTTTAAACTTTATCACATTATTCAATTATTTTCATTTTCTTCCTATACTAATCACTTGTTTTGATCAATCAGTGCAAGAGCACTCCTAAGTCACCCTTTTAAACTACTTCAACCACTTTATTAAACATTCACACCATTCTATCACTCATACAAGTAGCAAGCCGATCTTCATTGCGTATGTTTGTGTGTGCTATTTTGCATATATGGCTTCACAATCTCACAGACACTTTCCCATTCTCCAGTTAAAGAGTCAGTTTTCTCCGTCCCCCAATCACTAACCCAAATTTTACTTCCCCACCTTAAATCACAGCCCTCCTGATCTTCCGCCACCAGTTAGGGCTTGCTGTCAGGTTCCTGGACACTGTAAACAATTCAACCAGAAACTTGCCTTAACATATCCATCCATGTTAACCTGTAATTTCTTCAGACTCCTGCATCTGGAGAATTGGTCCGGGTCTGCTTTACTCCTGAAAATAACAAACTAAAACATTTGCATTATTATCACGGGTGCCTAAACGACCCACTAAACCACCCATTTCTCTTTTTTAGTCAAAAATACCAATTATGTCATGTATGTAAGCGTGTTCTTTCTTGCGTTATGTGGTCATGTAAATGCAGTGTAAGCTGTTTTCTTCATTGCATGCCAGGTGATCATCTTAATTAAGTGTAAGCAGTTTCTTCATTGCATGAATGTAAGCTGCTTCTTCATTGCATCCTTATGTATTCATTGCATTTTCATGTATTCATATTTAATTTATGCATCTTTTCACTGAGCTCTACATTCAAACTATCTCACTTCTGATTCGTTTCGAAGATAATCTCACATGTAACAGTTTGTATATGTGTGTTTTCTATTCATTAATATAATTGTCAGTTATTTTGATTATCTTTACCTTTTGTATTGTTTACCTCTTTGTTGTGATGTGGTGGACATCCCTAAACCCTCAAGAGTCCAGCCTTCAACTTCAACCCAATCATATCCTATATGCTCGCAGTCAAACTTGTCCTGGTTCACCTGACCTTGGTCCCTCTCTTCCCACTGTCCTGTTCGGCCTTCAAAGCAAACACAGTCTCTTTCTTCTCTGTCGTGATCTTTCCGTCTTCTTCTTTTACGTTAAGTTCCAGTCTGGCAAAATACCACATTCAGTTCCTTCGCCTCAGTGCCCCCCAGTCATTTGACACTGTTCTTGACCAGCCTCCAGTTCCCCCTGCATATTTTATCATGGGGTTTCCTCCATTCTGCTTCTGGAGTCGTCAGTCAATCTTATTTTCATTTACTCTCTTGTTCTTCTCCAGCCATCTTTCAGTCTTCTCTTTCAAGCATGGCAAACATGAAACTCAGTGCCCAATGCTTTTCCACAGTTCTTTATCCCACTGTTCAACTGCCCAGCCTGTAATTCACAGTACATGTTGCATACATGCTGCTGCTGGCGTCGTCAGTGTTAATAGTTCGGTTCCTTTTGTCTGCTGTTGATCCACGATGTTCTGTCGGTCTTCATCAGGAGATTAGCTGGCCTTTGAGCTTCTTCTCAGAGTCAAGGACAAAGTGCCAGGTGAAGCTATAATTTTAAGCCAAAGAGTGGCCTGTTTTTCCCAATTGTGTTAATCTATGCTTTTGCTGCTGTGCTCAAGGGTTCCAGGTTTAGAGACGTTCACCTGTATTAACACACTAAAGCATATAATTAGTATCATATTCATTGTTTATCTTAAAACCTCCCTTTTGCTTCATCTGCCCAGAGTTAACTCTCTCTCTCGACTCTGGGTGCACACTTGTCACCGTGAGCTTCCCTTTTATGGGCATGCATTTCCTGTCCCAGACACACACACGGTTTCCTGTTTCTACAGCTTCTGCAGAGACTTCTTTTTAATTTCACAGTCTACAAATAATCAGTAATTCTACTAAATCTTTATTTAAAAGCAATATGCCTTCATTTCACTCACACACATTTTAATAGCGCTCTTTCACACATCAGGACAACTAACACTTCTCCACACACATCACCATTCTTTAGGTCAGTTTTGTAGCATCAGTCACACCATCATTTCTTGAGTGGGTGTACTAAGTGCATATACTTATGTGTTTTCAATCAGCGTCAGTGGGATTTAGATTTCTATCCTGCCTACAGTATAATTCCAGTGCCCGAAATATAACAATACTACTACATGCAAAATCTAATAATGCTTCTTCTGATCGCCTTATTACTGAAGTTACTAAAAAGCCGTAATGAGTATCTGAAACCACAGCGTGACATCGACAGGTTACATCATAAACATCCCCTGTCCATGTATATTCAACTACACAATACCCTGAATCCAACATGTGTATTTACACAAACTTTTATAAAATGTTAGTCAAAAAACACGGTGTGATTACAAAGAGTCAATAAAACACAAGTCCTATTACTTTCTACAAGTATTACGTCGTTCAAGGACGTGTTAAAGCAAAACCCATACTCCAATTCTACATGTATCATAAAGTAGTGCTCGTATTTAACAACCGTAATGCCAACAAAGTAGAAATAAAAGCAATTCTTCCCTTAAAACACCAATATAAGTCGTCCTTAACCCAGGCTCTGCAGTCAGTCATTAGCCACTCATTAGTAAACAGGAAATGTCACTCTAAATAAGTCACAGGCATCTCATTTACATAGACACAGACACACAATCTCAAAATAACCTGCCTTCTGCAGCCCCCGTGACAGACACAATCTATATACCAACAGTCAAATTATAATACAGAGACGTCTCATACATCAAATATTTACAAGGCCTTATATTGCACAACCTACAGAATTTAGACAAAATTTAAATTAACGGTCCAACCGATAAACTCCCTGAGTTTTTTGTGATCAATTAACCATTCTCGGCCCCGGGCCGTGGTCACATATCTAATGCCCTAACACAATTTAAAAGCGTTTCACGCCCAAGTTCCGAACTTTGCTGACCAAAAAAGTGCAAACCACCGTCCCGGACGGCAAAGTGGTCCAACCACTAGTTATTCTGGAGTGCCCCAAGCTCCACAGTGACCAACTGACTATCCCTCAACTGAGGACAAGGTCTAAGCGTCCTTGACCTTGGCAAGCGTTACCTCTGAGCAATGCACTTGTTAGACTCCCAGAGTCCCGTTCTATACAATTTAATTATTTTGAAGACACCCCAAAAATCACAAACCCACCATATCGGTGTCCAAGCCCGGCTTTATATTCAATTGAGACTTTAATGTCACAAACACTTCGCCAATAACCTATAACTCTAAATTCACTCTGCAGTCCAACTGCTTTAAATACACTTATTCTCTTTACTCTTTACTTATTTTCTCTTATTCTCTTTACTCTTTACTTATTTTCTCTTATTCTCTTTACTCTTTACTTATTTTATACTTCATTATCATTACTTCAACTTCCATTCTCATGAGATTTTCACCAAAATCAAAACAGACCTTTACCAGTAATGTCAGTGAGTAGACTTTCAATTTTGTAATCGTCAATCTGGCACAGTTTGGAAATAATTCAACAGGTAGTGCCTTACCTTTAGATAAGCCGGCTTATGTCCACTCACTTCGACCACTGACTCGTGTCTGCCCGTTTGAGCACCTCAGACCCTCTCGGTCTCAATCTCCAACTTTCTCCCCCTCAACCCTCGGCCAATGCACCAAATGTTACGGGTCCGAAATTGAGGACGAGAGTAAAACAATGATGGTCCAGAAGAGGTCGGTCAAACAATTGATTTTAATGAATGCACGCGGCGTGGAGAGGTGTAAACTGCAAAACATCAGTTGTACATCTCTACCCAAAATACACTCTAGATTGCTTTTATAACATCAGGGTATTGTAACGCCCCCTCTTGCGTTTACAGTCACATAATTTGCATGTACAGAACATTCATGTATATTAAGAGATAACTGCAGACACAGAAGTTCCCCTTTCTGGCATCCATCCAAATATGGTGATGATCTCAGGCCTTTGAGGTCCCCATGGACTTGTCCTCCTTGTGTCACCTGTAACTATAAGTTTCTAATACATTTGTTAATTATGTCCTTTTACAACAGTATGAATTGACTGACATGAATAATATGACAGAAGCCTGTGTATAAATGACGCCTGCGCTGAAATTGTCAAGCAAGAGGTGCATGGCTAAGAATATACTACATAGGAATAATTTGGAGCATAAAAATCACAAAACAGGAGGGAATGTTAGAGTGGATTGTTAAATGTTTGTCATTTTTATGCTTGCCAACTTTGATGAAAGGGATTCCACTGTCCTTCCCCCCAGATTCTCGGGGTTCTGGGTAGGGGGCTGTAATGTTTTATTGCAGATACATCCTATCTGGAGGATCTACTTCTTTTGATGTAAGCTTCCTGCGGTTACGACCCTTTTGGTCAGCAGGAGGTCTATACACACACACACACACACACACACACACACACACACACACACACACACACTCTTGTGTATACATTTACATACAGTGCCTTGTAACCAAAGGGGGGTTGCAAGGGGAGGTGTTTGTAAACTATTGTTTGAAGTTTGTCAATAAAAGGCAGCGAGAGGAGGCTATCATTGGGGTCATTTGTCTTGCTGGACACAGATGAGAGGCCTCCCTTGCGCAAGTAATCGATCGAACACTGTTGCCTTGTTTTTCTTTCATGGGAATAAGTCCTGGATACAGCGGGGTCTGAGTTTAGACCCAACAACTACGTTGGGTGAGTGCTGAGTGTTTGTATATGTGTGCATGAGGGTGGGAATGCATGTTTGTGTCTGTGTGTGCCTGTTTGTCTGTGTCTATATGTCAGGCCGGGTCTTAGACTCCACCTCTCTGGGAACACCCAGGCCCTCCAAAGTGTGGAGGTCTATCTCCCCTCACCACACTCCCTGCCAGTGACTGATGCCCTCAGGGGTTGGTGCATTGGTGGTTCTTGGTGTCCGGGGCTGGGCGCTCAGGTATGCACCAGCTCACTCCCGGTGGCTACTTGGCGGGGCCTGGTGCCTGTCGCTCGGTCAGGCCTCTTCCGGGGCAAAGGGGACCCCCCGGGCCTCCGGCCTCGGGGTCTGCGGCTCGCTTCACTCTGGCACAGCTGGCTGCCGGCAGAGCCGGCGGGCACGCCGGTGCGGCCCCCTCTGGCTTCTGCTCCGTGGCTACTGGGTGACCCCTCGTCTGGGGATCTCCTCAGCCCTTCCCAGGAGGGTGGCACGGATGCCCCTCCGGTGGTCCACCTTGGGCTCTCGCACTCTGGGGCCTCTGGATGTCTGAAGCCTGGATCTTCTCCATGCCTGCTTCATGCCCTGGGGGACGGGGCTATGGCCCCCCACACCCTCAAGCAGACCGTTACATGAAGAAACCTTTTGTATACAAGTGCGTTGATCCACACAGGTGTGCATACGGGTGTTCACTGTTCGTAGACATAAACTACACCTTTCTTAGCTGCTACTTCAAAGCACATTGTGCGCTGTCCTGTGTGCTGCACAACAACATTCAATATTTAATATTTACTGCTGTTCACACTTAGCTAGATTAACGTGATGGTGTTGTGTTTAGTATGTTGCTTTGTGTTTTTTTTTTTGCTTGTTTTCTCTTCTTTTTCTCTCAACAGGTGATCCAGGAGATTTTTTTTTCTTTTTCTCTTTGTCTTTGTAAGTGCCCTTTCTCACTGTCCCTCTTCCCTTCTGTTTTTCTTTTCCTTCCTCTCTTTCCTATCCCCCAGTCATGTCTGTCCCATCTGTAACAACTGAAAATAAAATAAATAATAACAACAAAGGTTGATCAAATGGACCAATACGGCAATGCCATGATGATCCATTTGGCAAAAATAAATCCATTTGGTATCCTTGTTGGTCTTCAGACAACAATTCTGACGGCTAAAGAACCAAATGGGACAAACAAATAAAAAAAAAAAAAAAAAAAGATGTGACAGCCTCCCCCACCAGTTGAAGAGCCCCTCAGATGGCTCGATGCACTGGCGGCACCCTGCGCCAGGGCTGAGCCCCCATACACCCACCCACCCACAACCCCGGAAACACCAACCAGGACCCAAGCCCCCAAGGCCCAGCCAGGGCCCCAGCCCGGAGACGGAGCACCCCCACCGCCCTCCAAGGAAGATGCTCCTGGGGAATCCCCCGATGCCCCAATCCTGTCCCTACCCCCACACCAATCACAACAGTGAAGGTGGGACCAAACTATGACCCCCCCCAACCCCACTAGGTGATGGAGCTGATCAAAGGAGCCCAGAGCAATTGATCTGATGTGGTGGCAGAGGCTGTATCAAGACTAATGTAATCTATTAGATAATTTCTATATTGGTTAGAATTAAGATTATTTTTATTTTTCCAATTCATGAGGACTGTTTTCTTGGCTATGCATAGGGCAGTGAAAACCATATGGGACATATTCTTTTCCTTGGTGACATAATCTAAGCTGCCCAACAAGCACACTAAAGGGGAAGTTGGAATGTTACATTTCAGACACTTCGATAAGTCTTCACATATCCCGCGCCAAAACTTCTGCACTGGTGGACAGAACCAAAGAGCGTGGATGTAATTGTCTGGTGTATTGCCTTGACAGTGTGAGCAGTTGTTGGAAGATGTAAAGCCCATCTGGAACATCCGATGACCTGTATAGTGCACTCTATGTAGTATTTTGTATTGTATTAATTGCAGACTGGGATTTCTAATCAATTTAAAGGTTTTTAAGCATACCTGAGACCAGAAGTTTTGGTCTAAGCTGACTGATAAATCTGCTTCCCACTTTGCAATAGGAAGGGATATTGATTCATCTATTTTAGAAAGTGTTCTGTATATTTTAGATAATAATTTGGGGGATTTAAGAGTAAGAAAATGTACCGCACTTGGTGGTGTTTGTAATTCAACTTGACTGAGGTTAAATTTCTTTTTTACTATGGATTTAATTTGTTGATATTCTACAAATCTTTTCTTGTTGATTCCATATTGTGTAACTAGTCTGTCAAACGGAATAAATTCTGTTCCTTCTAATATATGTTCTAAGTATTTAATTCCTTTACAACTCCAATCTGGAAAATTTATCACATTATTGTTTTGTAACACATCAGGGTTGTTCCAGATAGGTGTACGTTTGCATGGGATTGATGAAGACTCCGTCAATTATAGAAACTCCCACCATGCTGTCAGAGAAGAGCTAATGTTGACGCTTTTAAAACATTCATGTCGTTGGATGTTTGAGCTGATAAATGGTAGGTCTGAAATCTCTAGATTATTGCAAAGTGCTTGTTCTACATCTAGCCAAGGTTCATCTAAGAAGGTATGTTTTAGCCATCCTGAGACACATTGAAGCCTGTTGGCTAAGAAGTAGTGCTGAAAGTTAGGTAGTTCTAATCCTCCTTTATCCTTGGTCTTTTGTAGTGTTTTTAAGCTTATACGTGGGGGTTTATCTTTCCAAAGATCAAAGAGATCTGAACCAATCTTGATGTGGTTTAGTTGGGATCATTGAGAATAAATAGTTTATTTTTGGTAAGACCATCATTTTTATAGCGGCAACCCTTTCCATGAGTGATATGGGTAGACATTTCCATCTAGCCAGATCGCCTTCTACTTTCTTTAAAAGTGGTGTTAAGATTCATAAATTGAGGGGGATTCCAAAATAACGACCACTGATCCGGCCGGGTAAAGTTAGACGACATTTTAATGAATACACGCAGCGTGGAGCCAACACTGTACAGATTCAGTGTTGAACTCTCTTACAATAGTCAGAACAAAGACTTTATAGGGGTGAAACAGTACAGCCCCCCTTTCTGTTGCCAGGCAGACTCAATACCTCCTACGTCAATCCAAAACCACAATGACTTTTAACATAGTTTAAAAAGAACATCGTCTCGTCTCCATCCAGGTGTCTTCCTGTTGTCCCCGGACGCTCGCTTATCTGTCTAGAACATCAGGCACACGTTCTGCACAAACTATCACATACGCACGCACAATTTTGCAGTTGCAAGCAAAACATGATTAACTTTTACCTATATAACTGAGTCTATCTACGATGTGTGTGTATGTGGGTGTATGTATGTGTCAGCTTCTGCTGCCCTTTGTTTCACCTCTCAGCTCCCCAGCTAGACCTTGTAACCTTTCCACCAGACAGAAGGCCAGCACGTACACAACTGAAACTATGTGTGTATGTGTGTCTCGTCCTTAAATGCTCTCTCATCTCTCCCGTTGCACTTCTGACCTCTCACCAAAAACCTAATTGGAACTTTATATGTAATATGTTGAGTAAATGTTTTAATCAAGAACCTCTACTAAAAGCTTAATCCAAAGATATAGATACATAAAAGATACTAAAGACTAACCTGATTGTTCATAACCTACTCAAAATACTTACACTCAGACTCTGCTTTCGGTTTCACTTTTGCAAAGCATACTCTCCACAAGCCTGTGTTCCCTGTCAAGACCTTTTAGGCCCAAAGTTAGACCTTTTCTTCTATAAAATAATGTGGCCAGGAAATACGTATTCAGATTATAAATTTAAATCTCAATAGTGGGTATATGGTTTAATTTAGTTAGATCTACAAGCTTGGGAGAAACATTAATACCTAAATATTTTATATTTCCAGATTGCAGTGGTGTAGAAAAAAATATGGAAGGAGCAATTAATTAGAAGGACTGTATATTTTGACCAGTTTATTGAGTAATCTGATATTCTTGCAAAGAGTTTATCAATGCAATTACCCCAGAGAGATTGGTTCGTGAGTTTTGGAGAAAAAGTAACACATCATCCGCATAAAGGCTGATTTTATGTTCCACGTTCTTGCATTTGATGCCCTTAATTACTGTATTCTGTCTAATTGCTGCTGCTAGTGGTTCAATAAAAATTGCAAACAGTGAAGGGGAGAGTGGGCATCCCTGCCTGGTGCCCCTCAGGAGACAAAAGCTGGAGGATGTTTGGTCATTTGTTTTGACACAAGCTGTTGAGGAATTGTATAATATTTTTAACCAGTTAATGAAACAGGTTCCAAAACCAAATTTGTGTAAAGTTGCAAATAGAAATTTCCAGTTAACTCTGTCAAACGCTTTTTCTGCATCTAGAGAAAATATTGTAGCTTCGATGTTTTTACTGTATGAGTAGTCTATCAAATTATCCAAATAATCTACGTGTATTTGTTGTTGAGTGCCTATCTTTTATAAAACCAGTTTGGTCAGGATGAATTAAGAGGGGGGTTATTTTCTCTAATCTCTTTGAGAGAGCTTTGCAGATTATTTTAAGGTCTACATTTATAAGGGATATTGGACGATAGCTTGAGGGATATACAGGGTCTTTGCCTAGTTTTAGCAGGAGATTAATGTTTGCAGAATTCATATTTGATGGAAGTCTACCCTTTTCTTTGATTTCCAACAACGTTCTGTAAAAAATTGGTGCTAGAATCGTCCAGAATTCTTTGTAGAATTCTGCAGGAAAGCCGTCTGGACCTAGAGCCTTATTATTGGGCATACTTATCAGGGCTTCCTGGAGTTCACCTGGCATCAGTGGCAAATCCAGTGCCATTGCTTGAGTGTCTAATAATTTTGGAAGAGTTATGTTGTCCAAGAACTGATCAATTTCATTTTTAGATGGGTTTATTTGTGGTGAATACAAAGTTTTATAGAAATCCCTGAAAATGTTTTTTTTTTTTTTCCGGGTCATATATTGTGTTCCCAGATAAATCTTGAACAGCACATATAGTTGTTCTTTCTTTCTTTATTTTTAGCTGGTTCGCTAGAAATTGACTGGATTTATTACCATGTTCATAACTTTGTAAGCGTAGTCTTTGTACTAAGAATTTTGTTTTTTTTTTATTAATTACCTCATTTAATTCTAGTTTTGTTTTGCGTATTTTGCTCACTGTTTCCTGATCTTGGTGTGACACGTAGGCTTCTTCTAGTGATTTAATGTTTTTTTTCTAATTCCTGAGAATGTAGCCAGGATATTTTCTTCTTTCTTTTTATGTGATGAGAAAGAAATTATTTAACCTCTCATCACAGCTTTCCCTGCTTCCCATAGAACAGAAGCTGATGTTCCGGGAGTGTCATTAAAGTCTAAATATAGAGTCCATTCTTTCCCAGGTGAGGTGTTCCGGGCATGTCCCACCGGGAGGAGGCCCCGGGGCAGACCCAGGACACACTGGAGAGATTATATCTCTCGGCTGGCCTGGGAACTCCTTGGTGTTCCCCCGGACAAGCTCAAGGAGGTGGCTAGTGATAGGGAGATCTGGGCTTCTCTACTTAGGCTGCTGCCCTCACGGCCCCAGATACAGCGAAAGAAGATGGATGGATGGCAGCTTTAAATTGCCCTTTATTAATACATGTTTTTTATTACTGAGTACAATGGAATGTTGAAATTTTGAGTTCCAGTTTTCTGGTGGGGGCTTGGGGGAATTGAAAACTATTGAAAAATAACTCGGAATCATGTAGTGTTATTGTGAAAGGTGGTTAACTGTTTATTTACTTTACTCCAAATTAAATATTATTGGATTGAATAAACCAAAAAACAAATTAAATAATAATCAAATGATTTTAAAAAGCTTATCTTCAAAAGTAAAATTTGAAGCTATTTAACAGAAAAAAGTTGTAAATAAAGAGATTTTTAAAATTAAAAAAGAAATTGAAAACTTTTTTTGCATTGAATTTGTACAATTCCAGCTTTATGTTGCAATAACTGCAAGTACTAGAAGCTCTGATATACTATGATTGATTTTTGTTCATTAAATATTTTTTGGTGTTCTTCTCAGGCTTGAACAATATGATAAAACACTTGGGAGCAAATATACACATTATTAGACCAAAGCTGGAGGCCAGAATTGCAAAAATCTCCACAACTACAGTGAATTTCCCAGGGGAGCTGACATATGCTGGGATAAATGTGATCCAGACAGTACAGAATATCAACATGCTGAAGGTGATAAGCTTGGCTTCATTGAAATTATCAGGTAATTTGCGGGCTAAGACTGCTAAAACAAAGCAAAAGGCAGCAAGTATGCCTAAGTATCCAAGCACAGCCCAGAAGCCAGCAGCAGAGCCTAATGCACATTCCAATATGATTTTCTCCTTGTACATGGTTAGATTTTTTATTGGAAAGGGAGGGCTCACTACTACCCAAACAGTACATATTAAAACTTGAATAAAGGTGAAAGACACAACAGTCATTCTTTGCTGTGGAGGACCAAACCATTTCATCACATTACTACATGGAAGTGTCACTTTAAAAGCCATTAAAACTACTATTGTCTTCCCAAGTACACAGGAGATACAGAGTACAAAGGTGATCCCAAATGCAGTGTGACGCAGCATGCAGGACCACTCAGATGGTGCTCCAATGAAAGTTAATGAACATAAGAAACACAGAGTCAGTGAGATGAGCAGCAGGAAGCTCAGCTCAGAGTTGTTGGCCCTGACAATTGGAGTTTTCCTGTGACAAAAGAATACAGCTGCAATTACGATGGTCAGACAGGCACCAAGAACTGAGAATGTAGCCAGGATAATTCCTAGGATGTCTTGAAAGGAAAGATACTCCACAGGCTTAGAGATGCAAGTGTCTCTGTTTGCGTTAGGCCAGAATTCTTTTTGACAAGGTAAACAATCAGTCGAATCTGGATAAAAAACAAATAAATACAAAATTTTCTTGATTTTCATATATACACAATGAAACATTTTAAATGCATGGCAATCATTTCTCTTTACCTGTGCTATTACTGACCTCCCCCTCAGGACATGCTGTACAGTCATAGCAGCACATGGGTTTTCCTTTCTGCAACACTTTACGAGTTCCTGGAGGACAACTGTCCGTGCACACTGACACTGGCACCTGTCAAAGACAGAAAGGTTGCAGAATAAACGTAAATATTTACTATGCAGCTGTAATCATTGTTTACTAAAGTTTGACTGCTTACTTTCATGCTACCCTCCATCCAGGTAATGTTTTTGTCAATCTGGAATTCCTGGCCCACGGGCTGTGATGCATCATACAGCCCTACAGTCACTATCTCAGTCATGCCGTTTTCACTTTTCTGCCAGTTAACCAGTTCATAAATAGCCACAGGATCCCCATTAGCATCAAATGACACATCATAGCCATTTCGGGAAAAGTTTGCCTTCTTCAGCTCAATTAAAATCTGATAAAATTAGGTATAATGGGAGGGGAAAGGAAAAACATTATGCAATATTTCAATAACAAATATTAATATTACATATCAACTTATATTGGAGTTGATGAAAGACACTGGCATCAACATGTTTATTTCTTCTGACCTGTTTGGACTCTAACTTGGTTAACTTGTCACACTTTGCAGTGCCATTTATTTCCTGGCACACTGCATTATGGATGGCATGTGCAACTGCATACACAGCCTTGTACACCATGTTAGTAACTCTGAGCTGTGATGTGTCAGTGTACTGGTTTTGCAGATTCTGTATGTCTTCATTTCCATCACATACTTTCTTCTTTGCAGTGGCATCTAAAAATTACAAAAAGGGTAAACAATCACACGAGTGCTTCTGATTGGCTGAGGAAGAATAAAGTAGTTTACCATGGCCCTTTCTCAATTCTCAAGTACACGAGTCCGTACTCATGTTCTCTGCGAGTCCGGACTTGCCGAGAACGCACGGGAGTATGGACTTGCCAAGAACGCAAGAATGCAAGCACGGACTCGCAATTTGTACAATTGGAACACCAGCGTACTTGATGATGTCACAGGTCCGGAGTTTTTACTGCCGTCCCCTCTTAATTTAACTGTGATTAACCCTCTGTCGACCAATTTAAGACGACACAGCAACAAAATGCAGCGACCCAGAGTCTCCATTTCAACGTGGGTCTAAAGTGCAGACTTCAAACTATATACCAGTTTTTAAATGGCCACGTAAAACCAGAGTTATGATAACAAATACACACAATGTTTTTTTCTGAACAAAACAGTGGTGTTTACAGCGGGAAGAAACGGTAAAAACTGTGTTTTCTACAGACAGCGCTAGCAATCACTCCCCGCTTGCAAGTGAAAAAAGAAAAAACACCCATTCCCTATTGGTGTTAAATTGTGCCATATCAACCAATCAAAAAATGATATGGCAACATGTGGTATTTGGTTGTGTATGAAGATGGGGAAGTTTTAGGAGTGACACCGGTGAGAGAAAGCGGGCGAGCGAAGAGAGAGCGAGTTTTCATATGTGAGACATTAGTGACGTTGAGTGTGTTTGGAGGCTATATTTAGTGTGTAGTGTAGTCACTGTTTTGTTTTGTGTGTTAGTTATACTAGTCAATGTCACATTTGCTCCAAAAAAGCCACCAAAGGCAGATTCCAGTGTAAACACTGTCCCCCACATGGAAAACAGGACTGGTAGAACTCCTGTTGTCAGAAGTGCAGGGTTTAGGTCTGTGGTGTTCTCCTATGTCTTATAGTGGACAGAAACAATTTTTGGAGTGGCATAAATAATTTGTGTGCCTTCTTATTTGATGCAGAACACCTGATTGTTCTGTAAATAGATTTAAATGGTTATATAAAAAAACGCCTGAGGCCTTGGCTGCATTTTAGGTAAATAGTATCATATAACTTTGTTGTTTGCAAAACGTGTGCATAATTTTTAGAAATGTACCATTTTTATTTGCATTTTAAGTTATGAAAATGATTCGTTAAACATGTTTGTGGTTTTTAGAGTAAAAAAATAACTTTTTCTACTCTGATAATTTTTTCTGAGTTTAGATCAATTGTGCTAATATAGCATGCCAAAATGAAAAAATAACTCCATTTTCAGATATTTGAGGTTGTGCTGAAAATAATGATAGCAAACAAGGCAAGATAAACAGTTTTTAAAGGTAAGATATAGAGGTAAAATAAAAAGTAGACAAAAACGGCCAATTATAGCCTTGACCCCAGGGTTAATATGTTGTGAAGCTTAACTTTAATCTCAGCTAAACCGATTTACTCAGGAACGAATAAAACACTGAAATAAACCAAACATTAACATTTCGAAGTTATCTAAGAGACTTATATATCATATTTAACCTGAGTAGCGAAAGACCATGGGGGGGTTCAAAACGATGTGCCAGGAGTCCATTGTACTTGCTGGCTCTAGTGATCCTCGACCTCCCGGTCTGCTATGGAGCTGGTGGGTAACAGGCATCTCCGAAAACGTCGGAGCATGTTTGGAAATATCTGATACCTTGATAAGTCGAGCAGATATTTGAAGCTTACACAGCTACATTCTCTCTTGAAAATAAATTAAAAGTTTGTTTTGTGACCCAGAAAGAGTAATATTTAAAAGTTTTTAGCCACGCTCCTCCGCCATTGCTGCGTTTGGGTTTTCAACGAAATGCATTCTGGGATATTCAGCTGTACCAAGTACACACAAGTCACCACCAATTCATGCTCGATAAAAAAGGCGGAGCGAGAACACATCCGGGAATTTTTCGCAATCTTGGCTTGATGCGTACTTTGAATTGGAACAGTATTTGGTCTCCCACTGGTAACGTCTCTTGACTACACGAGAACGCCCCATGACTACTTTATTCAGAAAGCTCTATATCATCATGGAGGTATCTGATGATGAATCAAACTACACATGACCAATTTAAGATGACACAGCAACAAGATGCTATGTCAACCCTGAGTCTCCAATTTTTGTTTTAAAAGTGTGAACTTCAAAGTATGTACCAGTTTTTAAATTGTGTTGATAGGCCACATAAAACCAGAGTTATGACAACAAAAACACACAATGTTTTTTTCCTGAATATTGTTGTTATGTTTACTGCAGAAAAAAAAAAACAGTGTTTTCTAAGCGCTCAAAAGCAGTCTCTTCTTGCGATCAAAAAAAGAAAAAAGAAAAGAAAAAACACCTCTTTCCTATTGGTGGAAAAATGTGCCATATCGACCACTCAGAAGATGATATGGCAAAATGGCTTTGGTTGTTTAGGAAGAGGGGGAAAACGACTGCAAGAAAGAGAAAGAGAGAGAGAGCGAGTTTTGAGATGTGAGAGATTAGCATGTTAGGAGTGTGTAGTAAGTGTGTTGTGCAGTCGATCGTTGTGTTTTGTGTGTCAGAACAATGAGGCAACTGCTAAATATTGCATTTGCTGCCAAAACAGCACCAAAGGCCGCTTGCAACCCCTTGTGTGATGCAAGGTGTATCACACAAGGGGTGATACACCTCCTGCTTTCAGGCCTGCAGGTATCAGGCTTGTGATGTTCTCCTTTATGTTAAAGTGGACAGAAATAATTTTTAGGAGTAGCAAAAATAATTTGCATGTTATCTTATTTAATGCAGAACACCTGATTGTTCTGTAAGTACTTTGAATTGGTTATTTAAAAACTAGTAGTCGGAATTTAACGTGTTAATTGCGATTAATTAATTTGAAAAAAACAACAACGTACTAAAAAAATTACGCATTTAATTGCACTTTGCATTCCAGGCAAAAGCTAACTTTTGTCAATGCACAATTTCCTGGTATATCAATTACACTGATGCACACAACAGAGCTACAAAGAATCAGAAGAAGGATGGATGAAAGGCAAATTTAATTTCAAAAAACTACCCAACTGAAGGCTTGATGAAAGTGTGGTTTTGTGCAAACTGTGAAAAAGGAGTTTGCATATGTTGAGAATAGATTCCTAATATACATCAGAGTTAAAGGGAATATAGTTTTGGATTTCTTGTAATATTACATTATGGCGGTTAATGGGTATACAAAATAGGAAATAGGCCTGGAATGGGAACAAAGAACTGATCAACACCCACCCCGAGGGCAGGAAGCAAGAGCTACTGAGGGTGAGGGGCAGACAAAGGGCAAACGGACACTACCTTAAAAGGAAATGGGGGTCAGGGTGTCAACACCTCTGGCCACTGTACCACTGTTTTTCCATTGTGGGGGTGTTTACTGTAGGGGGGAGGAGACCAGAGGTTATAACTGTAACTGCTGTATGGAATTCTTTAGATCACCCTTCAGAATAGGACTGCATAGGATGCAGTGTGCTGATCTCTAGATGCATCTGTAAGAATAATGGGTAATAAAAGGATTGTGTAAAACATGGAAACATCTCAGCGTGATCTACCAGGACCAAAAGAATCGCAGAGACTGGCGTTGTCTCAACACATACCACCGAAGCACTTCACGTTACCATCTAAATGCAAAACATTTTGCTAGCAGTCTGAGCACCAACAAAAGGTGATGGCAGCCCAAACTTGATGAAATGACTAACTTAAGGACCAAAATTAGTAAGTCAACATTGGACAAACTTACAAATTCTCTCGCAAAATTGATTGCTCTAGACTGTAAACCACTATCAGTGGTAGAAGATAGGGGGTTAGAAAATGTACTACACTTAGCGTCAGGTGATCCAACTTTCCAACTGCTGTGCCAAAAGACTATTTCAAGTAAAATTCAACAGTTTTATGACACTGAAAAGCAAGCAAAATTAGACGCCTTACGGACAGCCCTGCTAATATGGAGGAACTACACCAGGAGCAAACAAGACTTTGGTTACAGCCAAACAAAAGCACAAGCTAGTCATTATAACTCCATCAGAGCTGGTAAAACTCCAAAAGCTGGCGACTGTCCTTGAGCCATGCAAGTAAATCAAACTATTTTTTAACTTTTTGTTACTGTTTCTTCAAAAAGCTCTATCCGTTCTTTAAGTCTGACGTCATTAGCCTTGTCTGGGCCCAAACTCCGCTGCATGTCCATAAGCCAAATGATCACTGCGGCATCACTGAGAGTTAAAAACTGTCTAAATTCTTTCATCTGTAATAAAATGATCAGTGTGGCTGCTCTACCAGGTGTAGCAATTAAGTTAAACATCCAGGCATCCATGAAAATGGATGGATATTTGACAGTTATTGTGTAGATTAATAATTACTTTATTGAACTGTCTACTACAGGTGTGTGACTGAGCTTCTTGGTGGTGAGACATATGTCTCATGTTCAGGGGTTTATCTGTTTTCTGCCACCTGCATCACACCATGGAGGTCTCCGATGATGACTCAAACTACATGGTGAAATTTAAAACCACCTTCACAACGTGTAGCTACCCTCAACCATCTGTGGCCCAAGATAGCTACTGTGCTTGGCCACGCTTTAAGGATTTAAAGTGTCTTGCAAGGAGGAGAGCGAGAAGAGTTTTGGACCAGACTTGAGGCCCTGCTGCAGGAACAGTGTAAAGATAAAAGCCTCAGCACAACCTCAGATGCAAAATGACCTCTCGTCAGAAAAGAGGACTTGGGACCACTGAGCAAAATGCCAGTTCTTTTTTTTCTTTAGCCCAGGTAAGACGCTTCTGACATCTGTTGTTCAGGAGCAGCTTGACAAGAGGAATACGACATTTGAAGCCCATGTCCAGGATCTGTCTTTGTATGGTGGCTCTTGATGCACCAACTCTAACTAACTAACTAACACTTTTGAATGGCCTTTTTCCGGACAATCCTCTCCAGGCTGTGGTCATCCCTGCTGTTTGTGCACCATTTTCTTCCACACTTTTCCCTTCCACATAACTTTCTATTAATGTGTTTTGATAAAGCTCTTTGGGAACATCCAACTTCTTTTGCAATGACTTTTTGAGGCTTTCCTCTCCTTATGAAGGGTGTCGATGATGATTTTCTGCACAACTGTCAGGTCAGCAGTCTTCCCCATGATGGGATTCCTACTGAACAAGACTGAGAGATAAAGGCTCAGGAACCCTTTGCAGGTGTTTTGAATTAATTAGCTGATTAGAGATTGACACTTTGAGCCTACAATATTGAACCTTTTCACAATATCATAATTTTCTGAGCTTTTGAATTTCGGGTTTTCATAAGGTGTAAGTCATAATAATCAAACTTAAAACAAATAAAGGTTTGAAATTTCTCACTTTGCATGTAGTAAGTCTATATCTTATATTACGTTCACCTTTTAAGTTGAATTACTGAAATAAATGAACTTTTGCATGATATTCTAATTTTTCGAGTTACACCTGTATTTTCTCCTCACACTTGGTTACCATTAATAACTTTTCAATTAAAATAGGTCAACCAATGAAGCAACATCCGACATCAGCAGTTGATCAGATAACTTAAACCAAGAAAAATGTCTTACTTTTGGTCAGTGTGCAGTTGAATGCATCCTCCCAGAACTCAGTAAGTATTTGAGAAGAAGCCACTTGTGAGGGGGACAGATTCAGCAGGAAGTCTCTGAGACCTGGGATTCTAGACTTCGGAATCGCAAATCCAATGGCCCCAGCACAGAAACTGAACCTCATTAATTCTGAGTTGGTTACCCATGATTCACTGCCTATCCACTGGCGGGGTGGGGAAGGCTCATGTGATGTGAGCTCCTTCAACAGGATCTTCATGTCTCCAAAAGATGCAAATGCCACAACAACTACAGCTTTAGACCTGGAGAGACAATGTAATGCAATGTTTTAAATGTCTTCACATCATCAAACATTTATTTTACAAATAATTAAACAAGTCAATGCACAATAATTATCTCTGATGAGGAAACCTGCGGATAACATCTGCCACTCTCTGAATTCTGCTCTGTGGGTTTGTCCGATAGAAAGATACAGAGTATTCCACACAGATCCCCTCTTTCTGTGCTGCTTTTAGAAATGAAGCCATGCCATTATTTCCATAATCCGAATCTGACCGAACAGCACCTATCCAAGTCCAGCCAAAGTGTTTCACTAGCTTGGCTAGTGCTTCAGCTTGAATCTGGTCACTGGGGACTGTTCTGAAAAAACTTGGGTACTGCTGCTTGTCAGACAAGCATGCACATGTGGCAAAGTGGCTAACCTAAACCAAAAGAAATAAAACAGTGTAACTTGGAAAATATCGCAAACACAAATATCACATGGCATATTTTAAATACAAAAATTAACAGAAATTGGAAATTGGCATTTACCTGGGGAATGTTAAAAGACCTGATGACTTGTGACAAACTGATGGATGTCGTAGACCCAGAGCCACCAACAACAGCCATCACCATACCAGAATGTGAGCAATTGTTATCCATGGAAAACACAGGGTCGAAGCTATTTAGAAACTGAAATGCCATGTGCACTGCTACAGGCACTGATGCACATGAGTCATAGATCTGATACCCGAGCCTGATTCCGGGCAGCAGCTCTGTGCTGTTGTTAATCTCTTCTATGGCAAAAACCATTGCACGCGATGATTGCAGTTCACTGGTGAAAAGGCTGCAAATAGTTTTGTCACTGTTAGACTATAGACTGTAGATTTAGTTTAAGTTAAATGTTAAAAAATGAAAATAAAGAAAAATTCAACAACAGGAAATTTAAACAAATTAAAGTCTTTTCATTTCCTTTTAAATATAATTCCTTTCCTATATTTCCTTTATAAAACTGTTATTTAACATATTGTATAATTTCTGTTTTTTAAAATACAACACATTTTTTTATAAAGAATAAAAAACTATTTTTTTTACATTTTTTTAACACTACACAGAATCAATGTAGTTCCGTACAGTCCAACATGTTTTTACACCTTCTTCTTCCCATTACTGACTTTCCTATTTACTAACCTTCCTTTGCATTTTGCCGGCTCAGGCATGCTGGTGTAGTCACTGTAAACTGTGTTCATGTAGACGTGAAGGGAAAAATCACCACCAATAATAAAGTCCCCATCCTTTGAAAATGCAGGTAGACGAGTGCTTCCCTGCAGCTTGCAGTTCAGAGAGGATGTCGTCATACCAGCTTGAGCTCCTATATGCCTAGTCATTTGTCTCATACCATCTAGACACACTGCAAAGGCAACAGCTGAGTTGAGGTGAAACAAACACACAGCCAATACCAGACCAATTACAAGAGCTGCTATCTCCATTTCCATCTAAAATTGTCTGTATATGGGCACGCATTGTTTCCATTGGTTTATATAGGTCTTCAAACAAAGGGGTTTTGTCATCTTCTCACCTTCTTGAGAATATGTGGTCATGGATTAACCCTTACATAGTGTTGACATTCCAAGTCTTCACAATATGGTTTTGATTGGGCCCAAGATTTCCCTCATAATAACTGGCTACGGCAAATGATACAATACAGCTTTATTTAATTTAGATTGGAACATCAACAGATTTTTAATCCTTAAGTAATGTTTCATAGAGCAGAAAGAGTGTATATTTTTGTTTTTGCACCAATTTTGGGTGGAGAAACACATATATTTTCACACACGATCTTATGCTGGTATACCTAAGACAGAAAAATATCATAGTATTAATAATTTAAATATATTTTTTGGAAAGTGTAAATTGCAAGAAAATTCTGGAATCGTCGGGATTTATTATATGACAGTACTGCATAACCATTACTACTACTAACATTGTCTTTACTCTGTAACTACTATCTGTAGTAATACAAAGGAATTAAAATTTAGAGCACAAAAGTCATTCATTAGTCTGCATTCAAAGCATTGGGAGGAAATGTTGCATATTTGGGATTTTTATGTGTTTCTTAACCTCACTAAAATAGTAGCTCAGGTGCTTCTCTGTTCTCACGACATTCCACTCCATCTTTGATAGCTGTTTTAATCTTAGTTAGCTCATAATAAACGGATTCCACTTTACTTAATGTTGCATTATTTTCTGACACTGTGGATGCTTGTCCTTGCACAAGTACTAGCAGACAGACGCGTAAGGTAATTGCATTTCCATAGCACATTTGTAGTCGTGATCACTAGTTGACCAAGTTATATTTTAAACACATGTTCATCCAGCATTTGGAGGACTTTGAGGAAACCCACTCAAGGTTTATGTCCGATAATATTTTTAAGGTGTCGACGATAAATAGCGAAATAAAACCAGTACTGGTGCCAAAATAAAGAAGATTTATTCTTAACACATGTGAAAAGACCCAGGGAGACATAGTTAACAATACAAACAATACAAAAATAATTATCAAAACCCTGAAAGCCATAAATGTCACAACCGAGCCTCAAATCTCGCGCCCCGGTAACCAAATAACTCACGGACTGGCCCGGTGGCTGAGGACCGCTGTTCTAGAGTAATGTTTTAAAACACAACTAAACAACGGGGAAAACTGAGATAAAGTGAGCCATATTTAAATATGTGGTCCTCACGATAATGGAAAGTGAGGCAGCATTACAATCAAAATGTGCAAACTAGGTTACTTACTTTTTTAGGTTATTTAGTTTAAATAATGCATTCAGATCAATTGTATGCTCCATAAAATGCCATCTTATCATGGTGGGGGTTGAACACCTGAGAGTGAGCATCTGATGGCTGACCTTGCGTGAATGAGTGACGTAGGTTTTGATGCATTGTGGACGGGATGTTTATGGGGCATGGAATACCCAGGGGATAAGACTGACATTAGGTATGTAGCCCTGGCTGTATAAATAGTTCATTTATTTAAGTAGTTCATTTATTTTGATAGTTAAATACAAATGTTCACTGTGTTCAAGAATGTATATAAAGGCCTGTAAGGTATGTGATGTGTGTTAGTGGTGGGTAGATCGATCCAAAAATCGATTGTATCAATACCAAGACGGCATCGGTATCAGATCGATACTAGCTTGATGAGATCGATTCTTTGCTTTAAGTTCTGCTCTTGTTTGCAATGCTGTGGTTTCGGCAAAGACGAAACAGCCAGGTCACCAGACTCGCCGCTCCTGTGTAAGGAGAGCAGGCACACTTTGCTACCCCTCCCACCTCTTGTGTTTAGATGTTGCACTGTCACATGACGTGACCTAGACGCTTTGGGGGTTGTTAAGTTGTTTAC
Organism: Pelmatolapia mariae; assembly: GCF_036321145.2. Lineage (NCBI taxonomy): Eukaryota > Metazoa > Chordata > Actinopteri > Cichliformes > Cichlidae > Pelmatolapia > Pelmatolapia mariae. The sequence continues at coordinate 25,719,577 of NC_086239.1, forward strand.
ATATTATTTATATTTTCACCAGTTGTTGTTTTTGTTGTTGACAATTTTAATTGTAATTTTTGCATTATAATTTCTCAACAGTACTTGTTTGTTTTAAATTGTTTACTGGTTTGCGTGCACTTTTTATTTTATTTTTATTTTATTTTAGATTTTTCTAAAAAACAGAAAAAATGATAACTGTAAACCACCACGACAGATCCAATGGCATTTTCATGCTTCTCAGCATCATTTATTCTTAAAACAATCACACGGTTGCTGTAACAGTGCATTCAACAGCTGCAGCTCTCCCGCTACCAGCTCTACACATCACCACCACCAACAACAACACAAGCAGAGCACAGGTTTTAAGCCGGTGAGGCGTGATTGCCCCGCCACAATAATAAAGCATTTTCTATTTAATTATAAACTTTGCCCTAATTATGTCTTGGGCTTTAACTATTTAATAATAAAAAAGGAAACACTTAAGGTCATGAAAATTAATTGAGATTTAGCAATTCAAAGACGCATCCATCTTATTAATTGAAAAATATTGGCCAATACTGGCTCAGTACCAAAATATGCAGTATCACACACCACTGTGTGTCACAGACTTTGTATTTGTATTTTGAGGTGTATGTCATTATTTTTTATAATGTCATTGGTATGTACTACAGCTCCAGCCAACCCTGAAGTAGTCTTGGGTAGAGGGGGTTGGAGTAACTGGGGAGCCAACTGCACTCTGCAGGAAGAGAGAGAGAAGAGATGAGCAACAGTGTCGTTTGGACGCAGAGTTCATAGAAAGGCGACAAACTTATTTTCAGGTTGGCGGCCAATTGACTGGAGTGGAAAACTGTTGTACCCTACCATGAGGTAAATGTGAATTTTGTTTAACACTTGTGCCCCAGGGGATGCCATAGCCTATATTTACGGACTTCCTAAGATCCACAAAGAAGGGGTCCCACTCAGACCCATTGTTATCAGCATAAACTCAGCCACTAACAACATTTTGAAACACCTTGCTGCCATCCTAGCACCCCTGGTGGGGAACACCCCACATTACATCAAAAACTCCACCAACTCCACCGACAAGGTCCAGAAACTTTCACTTAAGCCAGATGAAACTAAGGTGTCCTTTGATGTAGTCTCTCTCTTCACTTGCATACCTACATCAGAGGCAGTGGACACAGTCAGAAAATGACTACAAGAAGACAGCGCCTTAGAAGACAGAACCAACTTCACCGCCGATCAGATTTGCACACTGTTAGACCTCTGCCTTACCACCACATATTTCATATACAATGAGGGTTTTTACAGACAAAAACATGGATGTGCCATGGGCTCCCCGGTGTCACCTATTGTAGTCAACCTTTATGGAGGAAGTGGAAAGGAAGGCTCTTGGCTCTTTTAAAGTGGAGTACCTAGTTACTGGTACAGATATATGGACAACACCTGGGTCAAAATCAAAACCCAAGAAGTGAAATCCTTCACTGCTCACATTAAAGCTGTGAATAAAAACATCAAGTTCACCAGGGAAGACAAAAAGGATAACTGTTTGCCATTCCTGGACTGTGCCATGCGCATTGAAGGGAATGGAAACCTCAACATTCAGAAAGCAGTCTTACTTGTTATCATCTATCGTCCACCTGGGCCTTACACAGAGTTTCTCTCTGATTTCTCAGACTTTTTATCTGATTTAGTGCTCAGCTCAGATAAAATAATTATTGTGGGTGATTTTAACATCCATGTAGATGCTAAAAATGACAGCCTCAACATTGCATTTAATCTGTTATTAGACTCAATTGGCTTCTCTCAAAATGTAAAAGAACCCACCCACCACTTTAATCACACTCTAGATCTTGTTTTAACATATGGCATAGAAACTGAACATTTAACAGTGTTTCCTGAAAACCCTCTCCTGTCTGATCATTTCCTGATAACATTTACATTTACAATAATTGATTACACAGCAGTGGGGAGTAGACTTTATCAAAGTAGATGTCTTTCTGAAAGTGCTGTAACTAAGTTTAAGAATATAATCCACCCACTGTTATCATCTTCAATGCCCTGTACCAACATAGAGCAGAGCAGCTATCTGAACGCTATTCCAACAGAGGTCGATTATCTTGTTAATAATTTTACCTCCTCACGACGTACGACTCTGGATACTGTAGCTCCTGTGAAAACTAAGGCCTCAAATCCGAAGTACCTGGCTCCGTGGTGTAATTCTCAAACACGTAGCCTAAAGCAGATAACTCGTAAGCTGGAGAGGAAATGGCGTGTCACAAATTTAGAGGATCATCATTTAGCCTGGAGAAATAGTTGGAACGTGGGAACACGTAGATAAAGCAACTGTGAGTGCGGCTGCTGCCGTGCCCTGCTGGTGGCCTTGACCCAGTTTCCCCCTTGAACTCCCTGGAGGCGTGAGTACTGTTGTGTGTACATGCTTTTTATTTTACTGCTTGGCAACAAGTGAAGCGGCCATGTTGTTTTAGATCCCAATACACCCGAGCCACAACTCAGGTCTGCAACAAGGTGTTTGTTAACAGAGAAAGACTGTTGCAGTTAAGGTGTGTGTGTGTTGCTGAGAGTGTGTGTAGGTCCACAATATTATTTAATTACTTGGTTTCAGTTGATGTTAAATACTTTATCATTGCTCAACAAACTTTGTTATTTTTACTTATTTTTCTTTTGTGTTTTGGAACTAATCAGCAGTGTTGGCGAGTAATGGAATACATGTACCGCCGTTATGTATTTAAAATATAAAATATGAGTAACTGTATTCCGTTACAGTTACTGTTTAAAAAGGTGGTATTCAGAATACAGTTACTTTGCTGAAATAAAGGGATTACACGGCGGTATTTTCCTGTTTCATATGTTCGGCTATGCCCTCACCATTTTTGGTTTCCACGCCCCAAACAAAACACGCACTAAGAGTCTCTAATGCCTGTGTCTCAATTCGCAGCCCATGTCACCCCTACTTGCGGCCCGCATATAGACATGAAGAAACATTTTAAAAAATTATTCACAAAAATGATTTAATATGAAGGCAATAGGCAAAGTGTTACAGGCATAGCCCTAAAGAATGTAGCTTCATAGGCAGTGTAGTCCGTTTTGTGAGCACGAGGGAGGGAGAAAAAGGAGAGTCGAAAAGTACGAGTTGTCACGGAGCAGAAATGGGAGCTGGAAGCATGCAAATCTAATAATAACCACTGCAGCCAAAAAGAGTGCCTGACGAGCCCAGTTGTAAGTAAGCTATTAAGACTCGACTGTAAGTTCTGTTGAAACAGCCTTTCAACACCTCACTCTGTCTCTCACTAGCAAAGTTGACCCAGACAACAAAGTAAAGCTAGTTTTCGGCTACGAGCCCCACATGGAACCCAACGTATTAGCCAGAGGTCCCTTTACTGCGGTTCAGAGCCGCGGACTTGTTTTATATACACGTGAAATAGTTTTCTATACAAGATCGCTGCAAAAAGTGCAGCCTTACCTAATGTCCACTTCCTAATGTTACTCATTTTATATTAAGATTTAAACATCTAGTTGGTATTGGTATGGCGAGTAACCTTCAGTAAAAGTAATAATTCACACAGCAATAGTACATTCATGTAGTTGTAAAAAGCACGATAATACAATAGGTAATCCAAAGTAGAGATGGCACGATACCACTTTTTTATGTCCGATACCGATACCGATATCATAAATTTGGATATCTGCCGATACCGATATGAATCCGATATAGTGTGTTTTTTAATCAATAAAACTGTTTTTTTAATATATTGCTGCATTTTGTATAAGTTAATATTCAAGTTTCAATAAACAACAACACTAAAGCTATTCTGTTATACCTGTATGTAAAAAATACACTGCACCCAAAATATTTCATAGTTCAGCAATACTGATCAATCTAATAAACTTAAACCTACTCCATCCTTCCTACTCTGGTATTTTAAAGGGTACTTAGCAGAAATATTAAGCAACCTAACTAATAGGGTTGCAAACTCCCAGCAAAAAAAAATAGGGAAACACCCCCCACCCTCCATCTCATGATGCTTAATCGACGTAATCAACTTTAATTTGATGCAGTGTGGGGGAAAAAAATGCACAGAAATCAATTATTTTTCAAGAATAATTAAATAGATTCAACATCTTTCTTCAACAGAATTGCAGACTGCACAGATGGTATCTTCCCAAAGGAAAAAGTAGTATAGCTTACTAGTGTATATTAGACTTAACAGTTATATACAGTAATGGACTTCTATATATTTTACATAAGATTAAAACTTGGGGTGTAAGATTCAGATAATTATTTATTAAAAGCTAGACACTTTAAATGAGAATAAGAAAGAAAAATATGTCTTTGTGCCCCCTTTTCCCTGTTCATGCCCTATTGGCCCCCCTGGCTAAACTTTGCTAGATCCGCCCCTGCACAGTTACCAGCCGTCAGCTACGTAGAAAAGGATCCTGGTGTAGAAAGTAATATTAAATACATTCTAACAACAGCTTATCAAGCTTAAACGTTCTGCTGTTGTTCAGCCGCTGGTTTCCTCTTTCTGGCGCGAAGTGGGCCAAAAACAAACAAGAAAGACGGACTTGCGACAGAAAAGCCGATCAGCTAATCATTAATCAGTTTCACAATTGAAGTAGCAGCAAGAAGAGGTACTTGCTCCATATATCGGTTGTTAAGCTTAACGCGGGAATGCTTCACAAACATTCAGAGATGAACTTACACACTTCCTTTACTTCTCTCTGGGATAACTTCATCGGAGATGAAATGCTGGTTTGGTAGCGAGGCTACAAATACACACAGCCCTCTATCAGGTGAGGCATACTGCTCCAACGTGCTACGGTTATGAGCCGAGTTATGCCATGTCGCAAGTTTTGTGAGATGCTTTTTTGATATTTAATGGATCGGATTACATTTTTTATTTCTCTCCGATATCCAATCCAGTAATTTACGTCAGAATCGGACCGATACCGATACGTAATATCGGATCGGTCCATCTCTAATCCAAAGTATTCAGAATACGTTACTCTCATTGAGTAACATAATGGAATATGTTACAAAATACATTTTGGGGCATGTATTCTGTAATCTGTAGTGGAATACATTTTAAAAGTAACCTTCCCAACATTGCTAATGAGTCACTAAAGTGGAGTTTTAATTGACCTGCTTGCGTGTGGTTTATTGTAATATAGTCTATTTTAATGCACATTTCATATTACAAGCAAAAAAGGGAGTATCAGTAGTAAGTGACAACAGGAACCCAGGGCCCCTCTCAATAGAATGTGGGATGGGTGTTACACTATTATGGAGGCACCGCTAAGATACTCCCATGCTTAACCTTTCTAGTTTGTTCTTTGCTGTTTCTATTTATCCTTATTATACAGAACTTATCACAGGTGTTTCCAGGTTATAGTCACACATTTTTTAAGCTTTAATAGGTTATCAATATGCTATTAATTAGAAACAGATAGTTTTGCATTTCCAATTAACCCATCTGGAGCGCAGAATGGACAAACTTTGTACAAACTGTGCAAAATGTGTTGACAATGACATTTCAGGGATTTGAGTCATTCTGTGCTCCAGATGAAAATATTAATCACGTTAATCGTGGCGATGACAGATTAATGCGCGTTACTGCAATAACGTATTTTCTCAATACAAATATTCTAATCATAAATCAACCATAAATAGCCCATAAGTAGCTATACAGTCTCAATGATGATCTAACTCTTCAAGTCACAGTTTTCATATGACATATTCATGAGCAAAAAAGAAGATTCTGTGTCTCAATAAACACACTCTGATTGCAAAATGAGATGTATTAATGCAAACAAAATTAATTTTTTATCAAGGATTAAAATACAAACAAACATCCTTCTAAAATCTATTTAACTTTACAATATTACAACTTTAGAACTGTTTAATGGTTTGATGATTTTTAGAAAGTCTACTCATCTTAAAAATAAAAAAAAGAAGGAGGACAGATCTTCAGAAGGTCCATCACTCATTGAGATCTAAATGGGGTTTGAGGCGCCTGGAAAGAAATCTCAAAACTGCACTGTAGGTACCAACAATGCAGTTCACATCTTCGGTCAGATCCTCTCAGTGAGTCACATAGTAGACTCTGTGCACCTTAGCATATGCAACTTCCGGTGGGGAGTAAAGTTAAATAGATTTTAGAAGGATGTTTGTTTGTATTTTAATCCTTGATAAAAAATTAATTTCTACAAAATGCTGTTTGTAGATTACAGCTCAGCATTCAACACCATCGTTCCCTCGAAGCTGGACAGGAAACTGCAGGATCTAGGACTGAGCAGCTCCCTCGGCAGCTGGATCCTTAACTTCCTGTCTGACAGACGCCAAGTGGTCAGACTGGGCAGCACCACCTCATCCCCCATCACACTGAACACTGGTGCTCCACAGGGGTGTGTACTGAGCCCTCTCCTGTACTCACTCTACACCTACGACTGCACGGCCACTAGAAACTCCAACATCATTGTGAAGTTTGCGGACGACACTACAGTGGTGGGTCTTATTACCAACGGTGATGAGACGGCCTACAGGGAGGAGGTCAGCGCCCTGACCCACTGGTGTCAAGACAACCATCTCACCCTCAACGTCGCAAAGACAAAGGAGTTGATAGTGGACTTCCGGAGGTGCAGAGGAGTACACACCCCCATCACCATCAACGGCGCCGCTGTGGAGAGAGTGAGCAGCTTCCGCTTCCTTGGTGTACATCTGGCTGAGGATCTTACGTGGTCAGTACACATAAACAAAACAGTGAAGAAGGCGCAGCAGCGCCTCTTCTTTCTCAGGAGACTGAAAAGATTCGGCATGAGCCCCCGCATCCTCAGGACCATCTATCGCTGTGCCATTGAGAGCATCCTCACTGGATGCATCACCACCTGGTACGGCAACAGCACCGCTCACAACCGCAAAGCTCTCCAGAGAGTAGTGCGGTGTGCTGAACGGATAATTGGAGGTGAGCTTCCCTCCCTCCAAGACATCTACAGGAAGCGGTGCCTGAGGAAAGCGGGGAGGATCATCAAGGACTCCAGCCACCCCAGCCATAAACTGTTCAGACTACTTCCATCAGGAAGGAGGTTCTGCAGCATCCGGTCCCGTACCAGCAGACTGAGAGACAGCTTTTTCCACCAGGCCATCAGACTGCTGAACACGTCATAGACACCTCACCCTCACTACTGGAACTTCAACATTATGCACTCCATACTGTATATAAATACCACTGTTTTGCACATACCAACCTCTGTATATTTTATATATCTATTTTATTGTTTACTTTATTTCATTTGTAAAACATGTATATACATACTATATACACACTCAAACACACACACGTAGAAAAACATATTTAGTATACACATTCAGTAATGTATATACCTTTACATATTGTACATATATTTATTACTTTTTAGATTAGCCATTTTTATATTTTGCTTGTTTTACATTATTGTATTTTGCACAACTCTGTTACTTGTGAAGCTCGCACACAAGAATTTCACTCACATGTACTGTACCAGTGTACCTGCACATGTGATGTGACAATAAAAGTGATTTGATTTGATTTGATTTGGAAACTCCAGTAGAGCGCTTCGTTTCCGGTGTGATATTCGCTCCTTGTTTATGGTCGGGTTTTCCAAAACAAGTCAACCAAATGGATGAATCAAGCTGCGATTTACATTTCTCAAGATGTCTTGGGCATTTACCGAATATATCTGTAGATGATGTCATCAACTTGTCGATATTTTTTTCCCCCGCACCCCAGAGCAAAAGAGAGAAAGGATTCTGTCCCGGTCAGCGAGGCGAGCCGTGTGGAATTTATTAAATGACCCAAGATGCAGGCACTTCTGATGTGAGGAAGCTTTATTAATGGAGGTGGTAAATACACTAGGCGAGGGTGGCGAAAAACAGAACTGAGTAAACCTAAACTGGAAAAACTAAGCATAGAAAACAAACCTGAAACCTAAAGACACAAACGGAGACGCAGGGAGACGTAGACAGATGCAGGGAAAACCACTCAGGATGACGGAGGGGAAAAACGCAGACGAACCGGCAACAGGCAGGAGAACACACAGGGCTTAAATACACACAGCAGTAATCAAGGGATGAGAGAGGGGAACACACCTGGGAGAAATCAGAGCTGATGGGACAGGGGAAACGTAAACTAAACACACTCACATGAGACAGAGACCTTCAGAATAAAACAGGAAACTCACAGACACAGATAACCAGACAAGACACTGAACTTAACAGACAGATTCACAAGCAGACAGTGTGACACCATGGACAGACAGAAGGAACACAGAGAAGTGGGAGCAGGCAGGCATAGAACAAAACCCTAACAAATGGCAAACAAAAGATATAACAGAATGAACAAGAACATAGAATAATATAAAGAAACACAAAACACTGAGTCGTCAGACTCAGGACCATGACAGATTCAAATTCTATATTGCCCAATATTTGTATACAGTGGTCCCTTGTTTATCGTGGATGTTATTTGTTGGGTCTGCGCTTCCACAGGCCCCGCGGGTTTAGAAACGTATTCCCGTTAATGACAAGGAAGCAAGACGAACAGCGATTGATCGATTTTACTTGCACAAGGGAAGGATCTCAGAGCAGCCCTTCTGCCCTCGGTCAGACCACTTCGAAGAACCAGCTTCCGCTTGCTGCCTTTTATTGAAAACAGTTACAGTACACATGAAGCACCACCCATTGTAAAAAAATCCATGAAGTAGCCAACTTTATTTTTTACAATTATTATAGATGTTTTAAGACTGTAAAGCCCCTCACTACACACTTAATATACTTTTATCAGACAAGCATGAACATTTTCACACTTTTCTCTCTTGTTTAAACACTCTCAAAGTTCAAACCTTTGTAGAAAAATAAGTCCAGTCTTATAGAATGAAACCAAAGATCAAACCCTGTTTTCAGGTCCAGAACATGGGAATAGAGCAGCTGCGAGAGAATTGAACGTCAGTGAATCATTAATGAATCAATGTCTCAGCGATCGATGTATCAATACTGTACTGTACAGGAGAGACGGCACAGAGGAGATCGACAGTGGTCTGCAGCTGATCAGGACTCAGAACACAATGTGCTGTATAAAAAAAAAAGAAAAAACGCATGCAAAATTGCACTAAAAAAAAATCTGCGAAACAGCGGAGCCGCGAAAGGTGAACTGCGTTGTAGTGAGGGACCGCTGCAATTTTGAAGGTAAGTCACAACATACCCTTTGTAAATACTAATGTATCGAAGTCCTTACCAGCAATGATTAATTTATTTTTTGTGTGTTTTTTTTCACTGTTTGTTGACATGCTGTGTAGGTGTGTTCTTGGCTAGCTGATATCGACATAACAGGGGAAATCTTTGACTATTGTTCACCTGTAGTTTGAATGCTGAGCATTTGCCTGTTTAAATCATAAGAACTGTCACTATACAGAGATGTGCTTCTGAATGTTGACGCAGTTCTGCTTGTGTTGAGTGATGTAAACAACCAATTGATCTACACTCTTCAAACATCAAAATTGATCAATAGATTTTTTATGACACAGCAGTGGTGAGTGTTCCCACCTTCTGCTCATTGCAACTTAACACAATCTTTCCGTTTTTGTGTTTTGGACATGATTTTGGAGTCCATCTTCGCAGTAGTGATTGACCGCAAAATAAAGCTACTGGAAGTGTACAACCCTACATCCGGTCTTAAAACAGGAAGTTAGCATTTTCTCATGCACAGGGTCTATAGGGTGAGGCACAGTCTCACAATGATTTCATCTGAAACATCTGCTCATAATGACCCATGCCCTTTTCACACACTGGTGCATCTGGTGAGGCACATGATCAATAGTGGATTAACGACCTTGTTAAGGGACAACTCCCACTAGGAATTAAATGTCTGGGCCCATCTGGTTTTGAACTGAAGAAGCTTCTTGGATGAGAGTTGAAACACCTTCAAAAAACTCAAAGAAGTCTAGTTATATTCTTTCCAAGCGCCTTATATTACCGCATATAGACAATCATTATACCTCATGGCATTAATCAATCTGTTATTACTACAAAATAAAAAAGAAATGTGTAGTTTTGTTTATTATGCCTTCCTGATTTATGGTTTTTACATAGAAACTAAAAATTGTTTCTGGGAAAAAAGCCACAGCATCATTGAAAAAGACATTTAATAATCACATCATTATGTTCAAACAAAGGACAAGGATTATTATCAGGATAATAGTATAAAAAAAGTATCCTAAAATGTGAACTTATATTACCTTATTATCATGAGTTTAGTACCACATAAAGATCTTAATGTTAAATATGTTTTGTTTGAAATGCCCCATAGAAACTTACATTTTATTACTTACCATACTATATGTTATTGCCTTTTGGGAAAAATTTGCTTCCACACTATTATTCCTAGTTCTTCTTCTTTTGTCTACGCCCTTTAGGGGTCTCCGCAGTAGATCATCAGCTTCAAACTTACCCTATCCCTGACATTCTCCTGTGTCACACGCCGATCACTTGTCAGAACAGGAAGTGGTGAATATTGTTGTAATACAGCTGAAAGCAGCATTAAATTTCCCTTCGCCAACCAATACCTTATCGTGGAGGGGTTTGTGTGTCCCAGGGATCTCAGGGGCTATGTTGTTCAAGTGCTTTTGTCCCGTGGTAGGGTCTCCCATGGGAAATTGGTCCTGGGTGAGGGACCAGAAAAAGAGCGATTCAGAACACCCTTAAAGGAATATCACAGAAGGAACAGTTTACCCTGCCTGGGATAGGGTTATTGGGGTCCTGCCCAGGAGCCAGGCCCAGGGAGGGTGCCCGAGGGTGAACGTCTGGTGGCCGGGCCTTAGTCCATGGGGCCCGGCCTAGCACAGCCCAAAAAGGGGACATGGGCCCATCCTCCTGCAGGCCCACCACCGATAGGAGGCACCATAGGAGTTTTTTGCACTGTGTACCGCTGGTACCGCGGGCAGTCGCCAGGCGCGGAGGCCCTGGCGGACCAATCCCCGCCTACCAAGACTGGCAATTGGGACATGGAATGTCACCTCTCGAGTGTGGAAGGAGCATGAGGTAGTCCGTGAAGTTGAGAGGTACAAGCTCAACGCATGACTTGGGCTCTGGAACCAGGCTCTGCTAGGCTGGGAATGCCTAGCAGAGGCCCCAATTCACGAGATCGTCAACGCACACCAGCAGACCTTCAACAGCATTCCGAGGGAAACTGGGGACATTGACCATGTTCAGCATCTCCATTGCCGAAGCTGCTGCAATGAGCTGCGGCCGCAAGGTGGTTGGTGCCTGTCGTGGTGGTAACCCCCGAACCAAATGGTGGACACCAGAGGAGAAGGAAGCCACCAGGATGAGGAAGGAGTCTTATTGACCTTGGTTAGCCTGTGGGACTTCGGAGACAGCTGATAGGTGCCAAGCAGAATGCTGCTCGGGCAATGGCTGAAGCAAAAACTCGGGTGTGGGAGGAGTTCGGAGAGCCCATGAAAAAATCTTCAAATCTGAGGCCATGGTTTTCAGCCGGAAAAGGGTGGAGTGCCCACTCTGGGTCAGAGACAAGTTCCTGCCCCAAGTGTTGGATTTTAAGTATCTTGGGGTCTTGTTCACGAGTGATGGGAGAAGGGAGCTGGAGATCGACAGACGGATTGGTGCTGTGGCTGTAGTGATGCAGACGCTGCACCAGTCGATCATGGTGAAGAGAGAGCTGAGCGTCCCTACCCTCACTTATGGCCACGAGCTGTGGGTAGTGACCGAAAGAATGAGATTGTGGATACAAGCGGCGGAAATGAGCTTCCTCCGAAGGGTGGCTGGCCTCTCCCTTAGAGATAGGGTGAGAAGTTCAACCATTGAGGAGGGGCTCAGAGAAGAGCCGTTGCTCCTTCACATCGAAAGGAGCCAGTTGAGGTGGTTCAGGCGCCTGACAAGGATGCCTCCTGGGTGAGGTGTTCTGGGTATGTCCCACCGGGAGGAGGCCCCGGGGCAGACCAGGACAAGCTCAAGGAGGTGGCTAGGGAGAGGGAGATCTGGGCTTCTCTACTTAGGCTGCTGCCCCCACGGCCCCAGATACAGTGGAAGAAGATGAATGGATGGTGGATGGATTGCAGCTTTAAATTGCCCTTTATTAATAGATGTTTTTTTTATTACTGAGTATAATGGAATGCTGAAATTTTGAAGGCTGGTTCTTTTTGTTGAGTTCCAGTTTTCTGGTGGGGGCTTGGGGGAATTGAAAACTATTGAAAAATAACTCGGAATCATGTAGTGTTATTGTGAAAGGTGATTTTTTCTTTATTTACTTTACTCCAAATTAAATATTATTGGATTGAATAAACCAAAAAGTAAATAAAAAAACAATTTTAAAAAGCTTATCTTTAAAAGTAAAATTTGAAGCTATTTAACAGAAAAAAGTTATAAATAAAGAGATTTTTGAAATAAAAAAAAATTGAAAACTTTTGTTTTTGCATTGAATTTGTACAATTCCAGCTTAATGTTGCAATAATTGCAAGTACTAGAAGCTCTGATATACTATGATTGATTTTTGTTCATTAAATATTTCTTGGTGTTCTTCTCAGGCTTGAACAACATGATAAAACACTTGGGAGCAAATATACACATTATTAGACCAAAGCTGGAGGCCAGAATTGCAAAAATCTCCACAACTACAGTGAATTTCCCAGGGGAGCTGACATATGCTGGGATAAATGTGATCCAGACAGTACAAAATATCAACATGCTGAAGGTGATAAGCTTGGCTTCATTGAAATTATCAGGTAATTTGCGGGCTAAGACTGCTAAAACAAAGCAAAAGGCAGCAAGTATGCCTAAGTATCCAAGCACAGCCCAGAAGCCAGCAGCAGAGCCTAATGCACATTCCAATATGATTTTCTCCTTGTACGTGGTTAGATTTTTAATTGGAAAGGGAGGGCTCACTACTATCCAAACAGTACATATTAAAACTTGAATAAAGGTGAAAGACACAACAGTCATTCTTTGCTGTGGAGGACCAAACCATTTCATCACATTACTACCTGGAAGTGTCGATTTAAAAGCCATTAAAACCACTATAGTCTTCCCAAGTACACAGGAGATACAGAGTACAAAGGTGATCCCAAACGCAGTGTGACGCAGCATGCAGGACCACTCAGATGGTGCTCCAATGAAAGTTAATGAACATAAGAAACACAGAGCCAGTGAGATGAGCAGCAGGAAGCTCAGCTCAGAGTTGTTGGCCCTGACAACTGGAGTTTTCCTGTGACAAAAGAATACAGCCGCAATTACGATGGTCAGACAGGCACCAAGAACTGAGAATGTAGCCAGGACAATTCCTAGGAGGTCTTGAAAGGAAAGATACTCTACAGGCTTAGGGATGCAAGTGTCTCTTTTTGCGTTAGGCCAGAATTCTTTTTGACAAGGTAAACAATCAGTCGAATCTGGATAAAAAACAAATAAATACAAATTTTTCTTGATTTTCATATATACACAATGAAACATTTTAAATGCATGGCAATCATGTCTCTTTACCTGTGCTATTACTGATCTCCCCCTCAGGACATGCTGTACAGTCATAGCAGCAAATGGGTTTTCCTTTCTGCAACACTTTACGAGTTCCTGGAGGACAACTGTCCGTGCACACTGACACTGGCACCTGTCAAAGACATAAAGGTTGCAGAATAAACGTAAATTTTTACTATGCAGCTGTAATCATTGTTTAGTAAAGTTTGACTGCTTACTTTCATGCTACCCTCCATCCAGGTAATGTTTTTGTCGATCTTGAATTCCTGGCCCACGGGCCGTGATGCATCATACAGCCCTACAGTCACTATGTCAGTCGCGCCGTTTTCACTTTTCTGCCAGTTAACCAGTTCATAAATAGCCACAGGATCCCCATTAGCGTCAAATGACACATCATAGCCATTTCGGGAAAAATTTACTTTCTTCAGCTCAATTAAAATCTGAAAAGATGAAATTAGGTATAATTGGAGGAGAAAGGAAAAAAATTATGCGATATTTCAATAACAAATATTAATATTACACACAATGTTCCTTCTAATTTTTCATGTGTCTGAGCGAACACACAAACTCCCTGAGCGGTCCCTTGGACCACTGTGAGCAACAGTAGACGTGTGCACTGTGGTCACGCCGGCATCGAATCCATCTAAATTATATGGTTTATTAAAATAATCAAATAACAGCATTTACATTTATGTTAGACTACTTTTAATTAAGTGCTTTAGCCCACTTACAATGAAAATTTAAAAAATCTTTTTCATGACCTGTGTAGTATGTTAACACTATTGGAAGTAAAAAATAACTTGAACTCCAATTTTGAAAACACAACTTTCTTTTTTTTTTTTTTTAATAGAGCTCTGACTTGTATTATGAGTATGAGTCCGTGGTCTGGGAGAGATTCCTGTAACTCTCTGTCTGCAATATACAGTATATAATGACCAATTATGGGCAATTAATTATATAGTTACTTCTTCAAAAAAGTTACTGAGCTTTGCAAGCAAAGTTTTTTGCAGCTATTTACCTAAAAATGCAGCCAAGGTGGTTTTTTAAATAAATATTTCAAAATATTTACAGAACAATCAGCTGTTCTGCATCAAATTTGATGCCACACAAATTATTTGTGCCACTCCAAAAAATAATTTCTGTCCACTATGAGATAAAGGAGAACAACAGCCTGATACCTGCAGGCCTGACAACAGGAGATGTATCACTCCTGTAACACCTGTAACATTCAGCAGTCGCCTCAATGTTCTGACACACACAACAAAACTACTGACTACACTACACACTAACTACACAAGATTTGCACTAAATGTTGCAAATCTCTCACATCTCAAAACACTGCCGTCACTCCTAAAACTTCCTCCCGTTTCTTAACACTACATGCCATGTTTTGATTGGTCGACATGGTACATTTTCCACCAATAGGAAAGGGTGGTGGGTGTTTTGGTTTCATCTTTGCTCACAGGTGGACAGTGCTTTCGATCGTTTTCCTTATAAAACGCTGTTTGCACCATTTCTTCCCGCAGTAAATATAAACAACGATAGTATTCAGGAAGAAAACCAAACATTGCATATATTTTTATCATAACTCTGGTTTTACATGGCCCATCAACACAATTTAAAATTGTTCCGTCTGTCCTGCTCACATCTCCAATGGTACACGTTGTCATTAACGTGGCTTCACTCCACATCAGCCACACTGCTTTGCTAGCTAAAACACCGGTGTCGGCACATAACAACGCTGTCATAGTCTGTCAACCACGTTGATTAGCTGCGTATATACGAATGTGAGTTGCGTGATTAGCTGCACTATGGGATAAGGTGGCATCATTCTAATCTCATACGGGAGCAGCCAGTCACTTACTGACTAACACTGCAAAAACAGAATTGTTAAAATATTTACTTTAATTTCAATTCAGGTTAGAATTGTTTGCGCAACGCAGATTTTTTTCTGCGCAGAGACCGTGCCAGCAGTGCACAATTGCGCATGCGCGCAGCTTAGACGGAACATTGATTACATATCAACTTATATTGCAGTTGATGAAAGACAATGGCATCAACATATTTATTTCTTCTGACCTGTTTGGACTCTAACTTGGTTAACTTGTCACACTTTGCAGTGCCATTTATTTCCTGGCACACTGCATTATGGATGGCATGTGCTACTGCATACACGGCCTTGTACACCATGTTAATAACTCTGAGCTGTGATGTGTCAGTGTACTGGTTTTGCAGATTCTGTATGTCTTCATTTCCATCACATACTTTCTTCTTTGCAGTGGCATCTAAAAATCACAAAAAGACAGAGCAGATGTCAACGTTAAACTAGATCTCAGCGGTGTTCTCTTTATAAATGTTGCAAATTATGTTGGTAACATGAAACATATTTCTAAAAGGTTAAAATAAAATAAAATAAAATAAAAATGGAAAATAATCCTAATTTACCATGGCCCTTTCTCAATTCTCAAGTACGCGAGTCCATACTCGCTTGCCGAGAATGCGAGCACGGACTCAGGAACAAATAAAGCACTGAAATAAACCAAACATTAACATTTCAAAGTTATCTAAGAGACTTATATATCATATTTAACCTGAGTAGCGAAAGACCACGGGGTGGGGGTGGGGTTCAAAACGATGTGCCAGGAGTCCATTGTACTTGCTGGCTCTAGTGATCCTCGACCTCCCGGTCTGCTATGGAGCTGGTGGGTAACAGGCATCTCCGAAAACGTCGGAGCATGTTTGGAAATATCTGATACCTTGATAAGTCGAGCAGATATTTGAAGCTTACACAGCTACATTCTCTCTTGAAAATAAATTAAAAGTTTATTTTGTGACCCAGAAAGAGTAATATTTAAAAGTTTTTAGCCGCGCTCCTCCGCCATTGCCGCGTTTGGGTTTTGGACGAAATAGATTCTGGGATATTTAGCTGTACCAAGTACACACAAGTCACCACCAATGCATGCTTGATAAGAAAGGT
This sequence comes from Pelmatolapia mariae, assembly GCF_036321145.2. Taxonomy (NCBI): domain Eukaryota; kingdom Metazoa; phylum Chordata; class Actinopteri; order Cichliformes; family Cichlidae; genus Pelmatolapia; species Pelmatolapia mariae. The sequence goes on from NC_086239.1 coordinate 25,736,070, forward strand.
GGAGCGAGAACACATCCGGGAATTTTTCGTGATCTTGATGCGTACTTTGAATTGGAACAGTATTTGGTCTCCCACTGATAACGTATCATGAGTACATGAGAACACAAGTACGCACAAGTACGCATATTGAGACAGGCCTCATGACTACTTTATTCAGAAAGCTCTATATCATCATGAAGGTATCCGATGATGAATCAAACTACACATGACCAATTTAAGATGACACAGCAACAAGATGCTATGTCAACCCTGAGTCTCCAATTTTTGTTTTAAAAGTGTGAACTTCAAAGTATGTACCAGTTTTTAAATTGTGTTAATAGGCCACATAAAAGCAGAGTTACGATAACAAATACACACAATGTTTTTTTCCTGAATATTGTTGTTATGTTTACTGCAGAAAGAAATGGTAAAAACAGTTTTTTATAAGGAAAGCACTCAAAAGCAGTCTCTTCTTGCGATCAAAAAAAGAAAGAAAAGAAAAGAAAAAACACCTTTTTCATATAGGTGGAAAAATGTGCCATATCGACCACTCAGAAGATGATATGGCAAAATGGCTTTGGTTGTTTAGGAAGAGGGGGAAAACGGCTGCAAGAAAGAGAAAGAGAGAGAGAGCGAGTTTTGAGATGTGAGAGATTAGCATGTTAGGAGTGTGTAGTAAATGTGTTGTGCAGTCAATCGTTTTGTTTTGTGTGTCAGAACAATGAGGCAACTGCTAAATATTGCAGTTACTGCCAAAACGGCACCAAAGGCCGCTTGCAATGTAAACGCTGCCTCCATGTCGAAGACACGAGGGGTGATACACCTCCTGCTTTCAAGCCTGCAGGTATCAGGCTTGTGATGTTCTCCTTTATGTTAGAGTGGACAAAAATATTTTTTTGGAGTATATATATAAATAAAATATATAAAATAATTTGCGCGTTATCTTATTTAATGCAGAACACCTGATTGTTCTGTAAGTACTTTGAATTGGTTACATAAAAACTAGGAGTGGGAATTTAACACATTAATTGCGATTAATTCATTTGAAAAAAACAACGTACTAAAAAAATTACGCATTTAATTGCACTTTGCATTCCAGGCGAAGGGTAACATTTGTCAATGCATGATTTTCTGGTATATCGATTACACTGGCGCACATCAGAGCTACAAAGAATCAGAAGAAAGTGCACTGCTAGGAATGATTGGAGGCAAATTTAATTCCAAAAGACTACCCAACGGAAGGCTTGATGAAAGTGTGGTTTTGTGCAAACTGTTAAAAATGGAGTTTGCATACCACAGAAGCACTTCAAACTTCCGTTACCATCTAAATGCAAAACATGTTGCTAGCAGTCTGAGTACCAACAAAAGGTGATGGCAGCCCAAACTTGATGAAATGATTAACTTAAGGACTAAAATTAGTAAGTCAACATTGGACAAACTTACAAATTCTCTCGCAAAATTGATTGCTCTGGACTGTAAACCACTATCAGTGGTAGAAGATAGGGGGTTAGGAAATGTACTACACTTAGCGTCAGGTAATCCAACTTACAACTGCCGTGCCAAAAGACTATTTCAAGAAAAATTCAACAGCTTTATGACACTGAAAAGCAAGCAAAATTAGACGCCTTACAGACATCCCTGCTAATATGGAGGAACTACACCAGGAGCAAACAAGACTGGGGCAACAGCCAAACAAAAGCACAAGCTAGTCAGAGCTGGTAAAACTCCAAAAGCTGGCGACTGTCCTTGAGCCATGCAAGTAAATCAAACTATTTTTTAACTTTTTGTTACTGTTTCTTCAAAAAGCTCTATCCGTTCTTTAAGTCTGACGTCATTAGCCTTGTCTGGGCCCAAACTCCGCTGCATGTCCATAAGCCAAATGATCACTGCGGCAAGAGGAGAGTTAAAAACTGTCTAAATTCTTTCATCTGTAATAAAATGATCAGTGTGGCTGCTCTACCAGGTGTAGCAATTAAGTTAAACATCCAGGCATCCATGAAAACGGAATTTATTAAACTTAGTGGAGTTAGAAGTTAGCAAGGAGTTAGCTCGCTAGTTTCCATCTAAATATAATATAGCCTGTCCTGACTGAGAGATTTCTGAAACAAATTAAAATGTACAGCTCTGCTATCACTTACGACATAAATGAAGACAGAAAAGTAAACAGCAGTGGCGTTTGTAGGGTTACTTTAGTTTGGCTAGCTGATATATAGCTAATATATAACTAATATATAACGATGTGCTACGTGATCGCTAGCGACACAGCTATGTTAGCATAATATAAACAGTGAAGGTGGAGGATGAACGCTAATTTCTTTCCACTCGATAAAAGTTGCCGTGAGGATTCTCGATTGTTCATTAATTCATTAGTCATTAATATACTGCTGCATGGGCTGGGCTGTAGTTGCATCATAAGTGTTATAACCTCAGGATAAAAATGCTCGAAAACTCAGGTGCCACTTTTAGGACGTTTGCTGACCACTTTTAGAAAGAACCACAGCTAGTCACAACACATATAGGAAACTGTTTCTCACATAAAATTCCGATAGGGAAAACCCTGAAAAACCTCTGAAGGTTCCGGGGTGCAACGCCCCCAAACATACATTAACAATAACACTGTCTACAACAGTAACGTTTTAAAAACTGAGCTTTAAAATGAATAGCGCTAATAAAAACCGAGAGAGGGCGACTCGCTGTTGCCTCGCTGTTTTTAGGGGCTTTTTGAGAATAAATAGAACCAGACACAAAGCATTAAAACATGTTAAAATCACAAAAGCCTTATTAAACGCAGGGTAGTTTGGGCCCGGAAGGAGGATTCATCACATCATCACTTAAAGACCGGATATTTGACAGTTATTGTGTAGATTAATAATTACTTTATTGAACTGTCTACTACAGGTGTGTGACTGAGCTTCTTGGAGCGCTGTGCAAGGCGGCTGCTGGGTTTGCTTCACATTGCTCCTTACCCATCACCCTACCGTGTGGCTTGTTATGTCTTCCCAATGTTGTGTCACATTTATGTGCTTTTTTTGTGCAGAGGAGTTTTTTTGTTTCCTGTTCTCGTGCTGTCCTACCATGGAAGCACAGCATGAGAAGGGGTCTGTTTTTTTCCTCTTGTTCTTTCCCATTGTAATGTACATTTCAATGTTTTTCTCTCCAATGCTACCAATCTCCGACTGTATCGCCATGTGATGTCTGTGTGTCTATGTAAGGTCGGGGGGGGTCCCATTTCACTGCAGGACCCCCCTGCATGTGACGAATAAAGCCTTGATTGATTGATTGATTGATTGATTGATTGATTGATTGATTGATTGATTGTGAGACATATGTCTCATGTTCAGGGGTTTATCTGTTTTCTGCCACCATGGTGAAATTCAAGAATACCTTCACAACGTGTAGCTACCCTCAACCATCTGTGGCTCAAGATAGCTACTGTGCTTGGCCACACTTTAAGGAATAAAAATTTCTTGCAAGGAGGAAAGCGAGAAGAGTTTTGGACCAGCCTTGAGGCCCTGCTGCAGGAACAGTGTAAAAATAAAAGCCTCAACACAGCCTCAGATGCAAAATTTCCTCTCATCAGATAAGAGGGACCACTGAGCAACAGACCAGTTCTTTTTTTCTTTAGCCCAGATAAGGCGCTTCTGACATCTGTTGTTCAGGAGCAGCTTGACAAGAGGAATACGACATTTGAAGCCCATGTCCAGGATCTGTCTTTGTATGGTGGCTCTTGATGCACCAACTCTAACTAACTAACTAACACTTTTGAATGGCCTTTTTCCGGACAATCCTCTCCAGGCTGTGGTCATCCCTGCTGTTTGTGCACAGTTTTCTTCCATGCTTTTCCCTTCCACATAACTTTCTATTAATGTGCTTTGATACAGCTCTTTGGCATCATCCAACTTCTTTTGCAATGACTTTTTGAGTCTTTCCCCTCCTTATGAATGGTGTCGATGATGATTTTCTGGGATTCCTACTGAACCAGACTGAGAGATAAAGGCTCAGGAACCCTTTGCAGGTGTTTTGAATGAATTAGCTGATTAGAGATTGACACTTTGAGCCTACAATATTGAACCTTTTCACAATATCCTAATTTACTGAGCTTTTGAATTTTGGGTTTTCATAAGGTATAAGTCATAATAATCAAACTTAAAACAAATAAAGGTTTGAAATTTTTCACTTTGCATGTAGTAAGTCTATATCTTATATTACGTTCACCTTTTAAGTTGAATTACTGAAATAAATGAACTTTTGCATGATATTCTAATTTTTCGAGTTACACCTGTATTTTCACCTCACACTTGGTCACCATTAATAACTTTTCAATTAAAGTAGGTCAGCCCATGAAGCAACATAAGACTTTTTAACATCAGCAGTTGATAAGATAATTTAAACCAAGAAAAATGTCTTACTTTTGGTCAGTGTGCAGTTAAATGCATCCTCCCAGAACTCAGTAAGTATTTGAGAAGAAGCCACTTGTGAGGGGGACAGATTCAGCAGGAAGTCTCTGAGACCTGGGATTCTAGACTTCGGAATCCCAAATCCAATGGCCCCAGCACAGAAACTGAACCTCATTAATTCTGGGTTGGTTACCCATGATTCACTGCCAATCCACTGGCGGGGTGGGGAAGGGTCACGTGATAGTTCCTCCAACAGTGCCCTCATGTCCCCTAAAGAGAGAAGTGCCACAACAACCATGGCTGTAGACCTTGACAGACAATATTGTGCATTAGAAGCATTTTAAAGTGTAACTGCATGAAAAAATGTAATTTAGACAGTAAAACTAATATTTGCAGAATAAATATCTGTGATGAGGACACCTGCGGATAACATCTGCTACTTTCTGAATTCTGCTCTGTGGGTATGTTCGATAGAAAGAAAGAGAGTATTCCACACAGATCCCCTCTTTCTGTGCTGCTTTTAGAAATGAAGCCATGCCATTATTTCCATAATCCGAATCTGACCGAACAGCACCTATCCAAGTCCAGCCAAAGTGTTTTACCAGCTTGGCCATTGCTTCAGCTTGGAACTGGTCACTGGGAATTGTTCTGAAAAAATTTGGGTACTGCTGCTTGTCAGACAAGCATGCGCATGTTGAAAAGTGGCTAACCTAAACCAAATGAAAAAAAAAAACACCATTTGAATCAGCTGCAAAATCAAATATCATTCACATACATATTTTAAATACAAAAATTGACAGAAATTGAAAACATTTACTTGGGGAATGTTAAAGGACCTGATGACTTTTGACAAACTGATGGATTCTGTAGACCCAGAGCCACCAACAACAGCCATCACCATACCAGAATGTGAGCAATTGTTATCCATGGAAAACACAGGGTCGAAGCTATTTAGAAACTGAAATGCCATATGGACTGCTACAGGCACTGATCCACATGAGTCATAGATCTGATACCCGAGCCTGATTCCGGGCAGCAGCTCTGTACTGTTGTTAATCTCTTCTATGGCAAAAACCATTGCACGCGATGACTGCAGTTCACTGGTGAAAAGGCTGCAAATAGTTTTGTCACTGTTAGAATATAGACTGTAGATTTAGTTTAAGTTAAATGTTAAAAAATTAAAATAAAGAAAAAATAAACAACAGGATAATTTAAACAAATTACAGTCTTTTAATTTCCATTTAAATATAATTCCTTTCCTATATTTCCTTTATAATACTCTTATTTAACATATTGTATAATTTCTGTTTTTAAAATACAACAAATTTTTTATAAAGAATAAATGACTATTTTTTACATTTTTTAATACTACACAGAATCAATGTAGTTCCATAGATCATAACACACATGAAAACATTTCTCTCCTTACACAGTCCAACATGTTTTTAGCACCTTCTTCTTCCCATTACTGACCTTCTTACTTACTAACCTTCCTTTGCATTTTGCAGGCTCAGGCATGCTGGTGTAGTCACTGTAAACTGTGTTCATGTAGACGTGAAGGGAAAAATCACCACCAATAACAAAGTCCCCATCCTTTGAAAATGCAGGTAGACGAGTGCTTCCCTGCAGCTTACAGTTCAGAGAGGATGTCGTCGTACCAGCTTGAGCTCTTATATGCCTAGTCATTTGTCTCATACCATCTAGACACACTGCAGAGGCAACAGCTGAGTTGAGGTGAAACAAACACACAGCCAATGCCAGACGAATTTTAACAGCTGCTATCTCCATTTCCATCTAAAATTGTCTGTATATGGGCACACATTGTTTCCATTAGTTATATAGGTCTTCAGACAAAGGGGTTTGGTCATCTTTTTAAGGACATGTGGTCGTGGATTAACCCTTACATAGTGTTGACATTCTAAGTCTTCACAGAATGGTTCATGTACATTTTGATTGGGACCAAGATTTCCCTCATAATTATCGGCTATGACAAATTATGAACTTCAGATTAATTTAGAATGGATAATCAACAGATTTTTAATCCTTAACTAATGTTTCATAGAGCAGAAAGAGTGTAATTTTTTTGTGTATATTTTTGGTTTTGCACCAATTGTTTTTGGAGAAAAACATATATTATCACACAAGATCTTACGTCGGTATGCCTAAGACAGAAACATATCATAGCATCAATAATTTAAACATATATTTTTTGAAAGTGTAAATGGCAAGAAAATTCTGGAATTGTTGGGATTTATTATATTATACTGTACTTCATAACCATTACTACTACTAACATTGTCTTTACTCTGTAACTACTATCTGTAGTAATACAAAGGAATTAAAATTTAGAGCACAAAAGTCATTCATTAGTCTGCATTCAAAGCATTGTGAGAAAATGTTGCATATTTGGGATTTTTATGTTTTTCTTAACCTCACTAAAATGGCAGCTCAGGTGCTTCTCTGTTCTCACGACATTCCAGACCATCTTTGATAGCTGTTTTAATCTTAGTTAGCTCATAATAAACGGATTCCACTTTTTTGAAAAAAATGTACTTTTAAAGTACGTTTATTCCACCATACTTTTTTACTTGTATTTGAGTACATTTATGAAGAAGAAACTTTTACTCCGCTACATTTGGCAATATTTGACTCATTACTTTTTTTTTTAAATAATTAATTTCACACATTAGATAATGCTACTAATAATAGATCATGCTGCCAGTGGAGTTTCCTGTAACTCTTTCACCAATCAGATGTAGCCATGCGGTCACATGACCAGTTATGAACTGTGGCGGGCAGAGCGGCCCAAGCCTTTCTGAATTTCTTTTTAGCTGTGTTTAGGTGCATGCCAGTCTTTATGTTACAGCAGCTGTGTCGAGCTCGATTCCTCAAGGTGTCGGTGTACTGCAACTTTTTGATATGTCCATAGTCCAATTAATTAAATGGCTAAATTGCCACCTCCGCATGCAGTACTATAGAGTCTTGCTAATGACCTAATGATTTTATTCTGGTGTGTTGCGGTGAGGACATGTTTAATAGTTTTAGGACACTGGGCCTCGAGCATTGGAGAATCACTAGAATCACGTCATATTTTCGGTGCTACGTTGTGGTGAGATAAGTTCGTGGGTGTTGTCTGCAGCTTCTGTTGTCCTTTTAACGTCTCGCTGATTAGCTAGCGTGCGCTATAAGCTAACAGCTAGCCTGGTTAATAACGCCAGAGTTCCACGCACATGTAAACACAGTATTTCCGTGGTGTTGATGCGCTGAGTGGGCAGCACCTGAAGCATTTGAAGTGTCGGAATGTGGAAATTTTAACATCGCTTGAAAAAACTGCCAGCTAGCAACGTCCCTCTCACCGGTAGGTGAAGTGATTTTCAGCCAATTACAAGATGAATCTGGTAGTTGGGGTTGTTAGCTAAGATATTGTCATTAAGAAGCGGCACAACTAATGTGTCTATGCGAGCTAATTTGCGATGTGCACTGCGAGTCGGGCCATCAGTTAACCCTTCGCATGCCAGCTGTGGCACGAGTGCCCAGGGTTGCCGACCCCTGATCTATTGCATAGTTTTCCTCACATCAAGAAGCTGTCAATCAAAATCACTACATCTCTTCCTGCATCTGGAGCTTGTGAAAGACTGTGCGAGACTCCTATTCACTGCTGAACAGTTACAGCTTCACAGCAAAAATCTTTAGAGCAGGGGTCTCAAACTCGCGGCCCGCAGGCCATTTGCGGCCCACATCACCTCTACTTGCGGCCGCATATTGATGCGAAGAAATATTTTTAAAAAACTATTACACGAAAAATGATTTAATACAACGGCAGAGTGTTACAGGCATGGCCCTTTAAGACTGTAGCCTCATGGGCGGTGTAGTCCTTGCTGCAGGGAGAACATGTGGGACCGCCCCTCCCGCTGTGTGTGTGTGAGCGTGAGGGAGGGAAAAAAAGGAACGTTGAAAATTACGAGGTGCTACCGAGCAGAAACGGGAGATGGAAGCATGTAAATATAAAAATAACTACTGCAGCCAAAAAGAGTGCCTGACGAGCCAACACGTTCTCACTCCCTAAGCGTAAAATATTACGCTATGTGACAAATCGTCAACATTTTACGCTTTCGGATACCCAACACGTTCCTAAATGACGAGATTGGAAAAATGAGAAAACATGAGAACCATTTGGACTCAATCTACACATGTTTGTTCATTTTCTTCAAATCGCTTTGGAAAACACTATTTCATGTCATTTCTGTGCTGGTTAAGGTTAGGGATAAGGTTAAGTTTAGGGCTGGAATACATGGCTGGAACGTATATTACCACGGGACCGTCATTCCACTGGAATTCAGCCATAACCCGGCGCGTACCATCAGAACGCAGAAGGTCACCTTTCGCGTTCCTCACGAACGCCACGGGACGTGACAAAACGTCGGTATGCTACGCCCCGGGAGTGAGAACGCTCTGGACGAGCCCAGTTGTAAGTAAGCTATTAAGACTCGACTGTACACTGTGTTTGGGTTTTCCTCCAAAACAATAAAGTTCTGCTGGAGCAGCCTTTCAATGCCTCTTTCTGTCTCTCGCTAGCAAAGATGACCCAGACAGTAAAGCTAGTTCCCGGCTACGAGCCCAACACGGAACCCAAAGTATTAGCCAGAGGTCTCCTTACCACGGTTCGGAGCCGCGGACCTGGCCAAGGTAAGAAGAGAGTGCAAATATGTTGAGAGAGTGGCTGTGTTAGTTCAGTGGCAGGAAAGAAAGAAAACAATTTTCACTTGCAGTCGAAAACTAATGTGTACGCTTATGCCTGCATTTTTATTTTGTTAAATACAAACATAAATGTAGCAAAAGTGCTGCCACGTGTCTGGCCAGAAAGAGCTGTTTATTTGGTAGTTCAATGAAACTACTGTACTATACTGTACTATACTGCTGAGTGACTGTCTTTTGCTCGTCAAATACATTTCATTGCAATGTTGACCCTGTGCTAACTTGCATATGACAAATGAAACTGAAAGGCTTCAGATAGTTAAGAGTGAGAAAAAAATTGCGTTCATGTTTGCAATTTTGTCTTGTTACACAATATTTGGAATTAAATAAATAAATTAAATAAAACAAACAAAACACTACATTTTAGGAAATATTAGTGGGTGTTTTCGTGTTTGTTTTCTTTGTACTACTTGGACACTAAAGTGGCCCTCCAATGAGATGACGGTGCCAGAAGTGGCCCGCGGCTCATTTGAGTTTGAGACCCCTGCTTTAGAGCATACTGCTGCTGAAGCTCAACCATCACCTTACTGAGTGAAGAAATGGCGCTTTTTTTGCTAAATATGCAGATTGATGCACACCCATACAATTTATGTTAAAGTGAGCTGCCTTGTATGTACATATGTTGAAGAATGCTCCTTCTAATGTTTTCTCTGAGGCTGCTGTGCCATTTAGAGTAGAAGTGAATATAAAGTATACAGCATATCTTGTCACTGAAAATGGTTTGCACTGTTTATATATTTATATTGTTTACTGTAGTTATTGGTTAAAAAAGCTTTATGTTGTGAAAAACTGAAATCTGGAAATTAGAATTGTTGTCCCTAATTTGTTAATGTTTTTACATATATTCTATTTGAAAATACTAAAATTTATATTTATTTTTATTTTATTTTTTTTGTCTGACAGCATTAAAAATGCTTGAACATTACAAGCAGTTACTCACTACGTGAGTAGTCTTTTCACCAACTACTTTTTTACTGTTACTTGAGTCATTTTTTGAACGACTACTTTATACTTTTACTTGAGTAATAATATTGTAAAGTAATGCTACTCTTACTTTTTACTCTTTTTTTTTTTACTTAATTTTTGGATACTCGACCCACCTCTGGCTGCCAGCTTGAAGGTCTGTGGTACATAGTCGATTATTAGAGTTAGGTTGATCATATTTAAGATTGAAGCATTGATTAATGGTAGGACTTCTTTAAGCAGTTTTTTAGGAATGGGCCTAAAAGACACATTGATGGTTCAAAGGAAGTAATTACTGAAGTTGACTCAGAAAGCTCAATTGAGAAAGACCCTAAATGAATATCAATGGTACTGAAAGTAGCTGTAGATAATGTTACATCTGTGAGATGATTATGAGTCATTTTTTCTCTAATGGTTAAAATTTTATTTGTTAAGAAGTTCATGAAGTCATTACTAGTTAACATTAAAGGAATTGTTTGCTCAACAGCCTCTGACTTTTTGTCTGCCTGGCTACAGTGCTGAAGAGAAACCTAGGGTTGCTCTTCTTTTCTTTAATCAATGATCAATGACGGGAATAAAACAATATCCACCACTGCTCAGTGCATCTCACTGAGAGTACAGAGTCCAGTCCCTCTTCGGGAGACTGGCTCCAGAATCGAGCCATAGTGTTGAAGAAACCCTGATTATAACTAGCTGGTTACTTCTCAACCTCATGTACAAGCTCAGGCTGCTTATCCATCAAAATGTAATGTTCCCTGATCCTAAAGCCAAATTGTTCAGTCAGGCATCAGACTGCCAGAAACTCTGCTCCTGTCCCCTACCCAATCAACAAATCACAGAGCTCTGATAACAAACCACACTGTCGAGGGAAAAATGCCTTTCGTAGGGTGTTTCAAGGCAAATTCAGGAAACCCCTAGAAGTAACTCCCTCTTAATGCCTGTCCACTGAGAGGGTTACTAGAGCCTCACCCCATATAAATGTAAAGGTATTATTATAATTATTAATTCAATTTTATTTAATTCAATTTACTTTTATGTATAAAATTAGTGGCCTGAATAAATAGAGGAGGTGAGCTTCTAACTGATCAACATCTGGTGGTATATTGCCAAATTGCCTATATGGAGTTGGTGTGGTGCTTGGTGCCTTTTATGGCAGTCAACCCTGAACCAGATGCATCAACCCTGACACCACAACTGACGGGCACTATAGCAAGAGAATTTGAGTGCAGCTTTAGTATTACTCAAAAGTCAAGAAGGCCATAGAGCAAGACTTTTTGTTACATTGTCAATTGACACTGCCTTACAATGATACTCTCCTCACTTGAGTGAACAATTATTGAACCTGCAAAATAGGAATGGTTGTATTGCCACTGAGATTTCCTCAGTTGTCTTTTGTGAATGCTTTTCTTTCTCACTTTTTTTTTTTTTTTTGCCTTTGCTAGGGTCACTGTCACTACTGGTAGCATGAAGTGATACCTGGACCCTACAGAGGTTTCACAGGTAATCCTACCCTTTCAGAATGGCACATCAATACCTGCATTTGCAGAAACTTTGTTGTATCTCTGAAGACAGTCTAAAGAACAGGTGATTCCAGGAGACAAACAGTTACTCTAAGAGAGCTTATTGCACACAGGAGGAGAATAAGGTCCTTAACCCATCATCAAGACCGTTATCTGTTTTTGTGTGCAGTAAGGAACCGGATGAGCATTGGCATCACCCTACAAAATTACCTCCAGCAGACCACTGCTATGAATGTTTTTGACCAAATATTCAGAAGCAGACTTAATAATGGTGGCCTAAGGGCCTGATATAATGTACTGGGCCCAATACTGACGGCTCAGGTTCATGGAGCCCACTTGGCATTTGCCATATAATGCTAGAATTGGCTGCTCTACCATTGGCACCCTGTGCATTTCATAGATGAGGGCATGCAATGATTATTATATGAGTACATGTAATAAATGTGAAAGGGTTTGAAGAAACCATGGAGAATGTTGTATGCCTGTAACACTGTTCACCATGACTGGTTTGATGATGGGTCACCACTAATCTGGGTAAGCATATTAATTTTACAGTTTACTTTATAAAAGCGAAACAATTACAGTACCCAACCAAAATAATCCTTTGTTTCTGTAAATTTAAGAAACTCCCCACAAAAGTGTTTATTTTTTTCAGCAGTTTGATTATACTACGACTGAGTATGATTTAGTGTTTGATACAAAATGAAATGATAGAAGAAATAAACTGCTAGAAGAAATTGTATCAGGCCACTGAGAAATAACTCAGAACCACACACTGAGTGTTAAATATGGCTTTACATTTATTTATGTGATTGACTCTCAATTAAATATGCATACACTAAATAATTACATGTACAAAAAAATAAATAATGACATATGAATTTGAACTTAGCAACAAAAAAAGAAAAGATTTACTTTGAAGGTGCACAATTTCAGTTTGCAATTACAATATTCACCATTTTCAGATTGTTAATAGACTATGATTGATTTTTGTTCATTAAATATTTCTTGGTGTTCTTCTCAGGCTTAAACAATATAATAAAACACTTTGGAGCAAATATAAATGTTATTAGCCCAAAACTGGAGGCCAGAATGGCAAAAATCTCCACAACCACTGTAAATTTCCCAGGAGAGCTGACATATGCTGGGATAAAGGTGATCCACACTGCACAGAATATCAGCATGCTGAAGGTGATAAGCTTGGCTTCATTGAAATTATCAGGTAATTTGCGGGCTAAGACAGCTAAAACAAAACAAAAGGCAGCAAGTAGACCTATGTAACCGAGCACAGCCCAGAAGCCAACAGCAGAGCCTAATGCACATTCCAATATGATTTTCTCCTTGTACGTGGTTAGATTTTTTATTGGAAAAGGAGGGCTCACTACCAACCATACAGTACATATTAAAACTTGAATAAAGGTGAAAGACACAACAGTCATTCTTTGCTGTGGAGGACCAAACCATTTCATGACATTGCTACCTGGAAGTGTCGCTTTAAAAGCCATTAAAACCACTATCGTTTTCCCAAGTACGCAGGAGATACAGAGAACAAAGGTGATCCCAAATGCAGTGTGACGCAGCATGCAGGACCACTCAGATGGTGCTCCAATGAAAGTTAATGAACATAAGAAACACAGAGCCAGTGAGATGAGCAGCAGAAAGCTCAGCTCAGAGTTGTTGGCCCTAACTATTGGAGATGTCCTGTGATGAAAGAATATAGCCGCCGTGATAATAGCCAGAAAAGCACCCAGAACTGAGAATGTAGTCAGGATAATTCCTAGGATGTCTTGAAACGAAAGAAATTCTATAGGTTTAGGGATACAAGTGTCTCTCTTTGCATTAGGCCAGAATTCCGTGTGACAGTATAGACAATCAGCTGAATCTGAATAAAGGAAAAAAAAGAGAGACTTCTGGGAAGTGTAAAACCATTTTAAATGCTTTGACAAAAATTTGATTTTACCTGTTGTATTACTGATCTCTCCCTCAGGACACGCTATACAGTCATAGCAGCAGATGGGTTTTCCTTTCTGCAGTACTTTACGAGTTCCTGGAGGACAACTGTCAGTGCACACTGACACTGGCACCTGTCAACACACAAAGGTGGCATAATAAATATAAATGATCTTGTTCTGTAGAGTCAGATTCTCATGCTTTGAGTCATTACTTTTCTGCTATCCTCCATCCAGGTTATGTTTCTGTTAATCCAAAATTCGTGGCCCACTGGTAGTGATGCATCATACAGCCCTACAGTTATCATATCAATGATTCCACTTTCACTTTTCTGCCAGTTGACGAGCTCATAAATAGCCACAGGATCGCCATTAGTATTAAATGACACATCATATCCATTTTGGGAAAAATTAACTTTTTTCAGTTCAATCAAAATCTGTAAAAATGAATAAAGAGAGAGAGTGGGAGAGAAAGGAAATAGATACAATATTGCAATTATTAATAGTAATACTTTATTTGATCCAAGTTATATTAGAGGTGATGAGGGAAACTGCCATTAAGATATTTATTTCTTCTGACCTGTTTGGACTGCAGCTTGGTTAATGTGTCACACTTAGCTGTGACATTTGCTCCTCGACACATTGCATTATGGATGGCATGTGCTATTGCATACACAGCTTTGTACACCATGTTAGTAATTCTGAGCTGAGATGTGTCAGTGTACTGATTATGGAGACTGTTTATGTCCTCTTTTCCATCACATACCTTCTTGTCTGCAGCAGTATCTAAAAATAAACAAAGACAGAACTGACATTTTAAACTCTGAAATTCAAACTAGTCTCAGATCTCATTTATGTACTTACAAATTACGTTACCACTGTGATTCATAATCTCAAAAGATTAAAAATATATAGATATGTAAAGTCTGTAATACCGAAACTAAGTCACGTAAACTTCGACTGAATTAGGAGTCATCATAAATCTGTGACGGTTCTCAGTCATCCAGGTCATCGTTGTCTAAGGAGCTTGGAAAGAAATGCATCTGGAAGTGCAGATGCTTTTCTTTCCAAGTTCCTTAGACAAGGTATCATAAGTATCAATATTTGAAGAGAGCCACCTGTCTCATATTTCATTGCTACCATTAATACTTTAAGCTCCTGGATCAACAGTGCACCTTGTAACACCAGAAGTTTGACAGGATCATTTAAACCTAGAAACATTCCTTACTGTTTTTCATTGTGCAGTTGAATGAACCTTCCCAAAACTCAGTAAGTATTTCAGAAGCAGCCACTTCAGAGGGAGACAGATTCAACAAGAAGTCTCGGAGACCTGGAATTACTGACTTCGGAATCGCAAATCCAATGGCCCCAGCACATAAATGGAATCTCGTTAATTCTGAGTATGTTATCCATGACTCACTGCCTATCCACTGGCGGGGTGGGGAAGGCTCACGTGAAAGCTCCTCCAGCAGTATCTTCATGTCTCCTAAAGCTGCAAATGCCACCACAACTGTAGCTGTAGACCTGTTGAGACAACATAGTGCATTAGAAAAATGTTTTTATGTGTCTTCACATCATCAGATGTTTATTTTAGAGATAATTAAAGAAGTTAATGCACAATAAATATCTGTGATGAGAACACCTGCGGATAACATCTGCTACTTTCTGAATTCTGCTCTGTGGGTATGTTCGATAGAAAGATAGAGAGTATTCCACACAGATCCCCTCTTTCTGTGCTGCTTGGAGAAAAGAAGCCATGCCCTTATTTCCATAATCCGAATCTGACCGAACAGCACCTATCCAAGTCCAGCCAAAGTGTTTCACTAGCTTGGCTAGTGCTTCAGCTTGAAACTGGTCACTGGGGATTGTTCTGAAGAAACTTGGATACTGCTGCTTGTCAGACAAGCATGCACATGTCGAAAAGTGGCTAACCTAAACCAAAAGAAATAAAACAGTGTAACTGTAAAAGAACCGCAAAATCAAATATCATGCACTTGCTTAATGTGAATACAAAAATTGACAGAAATTGGAAACATTTACTTGGGGAATGTTAAAGGCCCTGATGACTTGTGACAAACTGATGGATGTCGTAGACCCAGAGTCCCCAACAACAGTCCTCACCATACCAGAATATGAGCAATTGTTACCCGTGGAAAACACAGGGTCGAAGCTATTTAGAAACTGAAATGCCACATGCACTGCCACAGCCACTGATGCACATGAGTCATAGATCTGATACCCGAGCCTAATTCCGGGCAGCAGCTCTGTGCTGTTGTTAATCTCTTCTATGGCAAAGACCATTGCACGTAATGATTGCAGTTCACTGGTGATAATGCTGCAGAAAGTCAACTCACTGTTAGAAATTAAACTACAGACTTAGGTTAAATGTCACAAGAAAACATTGTAGGAGTTGTGGGTTTTGACTATGGCCAGATTTCATTGTATAAGAGTACTTCAACACATTGTCTCATCAGTTAAATTCAGCAGAAATGATTATCATGATCACAAGATCACAGGAAATGTATAAATAAATCTGCAAAGGCTTGTCATTTCCTGTTCAATTATTATGAAATTGTTGTTTAACAATATGATTTCTGTTTTCAAAATACAACTATTATTTTTTCAGCACCACACAAGAGCAATGTAATACTACAGAACATAAAACATGTGAAAATAGTTTTATTTTTAGACAGCCCAACATGTTTTGAGCACTCTCTTCGTCCCAGTACTGACCTTCCTTTGCATTTCACAGCCTCGGGTATGATGGTGTAGTCACTGTAAACTGTGTGTGTGTAGGCATGAAGGGAGAAAACACCACCAATAACAAAGTCCCCGTCCTTTGAGAATGAAGGTAAACGAGTGCTTCCTTGAAGCTTGCATTTCACAGATGATACTACCCTACCAGCCCAAGCCCCTGTAGATCTGGTTGTTTGAGTCAGATAAGCAGTCAATACCAGACCAATTAAAACAGCTGCTCTTTCCATCTCTGTCTGACATCCAGCTTGTGCATATGGGTGTACGTTTGTTTTCCCTGGTTTATATAAGTCTTTGGAGAAATCTTTTTTCTTGTTTTTTTTATCTGCTCAAGTACATGCTCTTGCCAAGTAGTTTTTTCAAAACCCCCAGATATTAATCATATTCTATGCTGTCCCAGTATGGTTTGGTGACTTTGGCTTACCTAGGCCAAAAATCATTTCATAATTACCTCCAAAGGTTGATTCTGTTCATCTGGACGTAGCGTCCGGATGAGCAGAATCAACCTTTGGAGATTTACTTTCCTGGATGATTGAGGATGCATCAAGACATTTCATAATTAGTTTGATTAACTTAAAAAAAATGATACATTTAGAATGTATAAATAGCTTGTCTCACATTAATAAATTGATCTTTTATTAATTATCCACTGATCCAGAACATCCTAAATGTACAAAAAATTAGAGCACTTGTATAGCAGTATACAATAAAAAAAAGATATTTAATTTTTGTGTATTTATGTCACTTCTGTGAAACATCATCAAATGTCAGGCAAAAACAAATTAGGATGTCTTTGGTGTCAAAACTGATCAAATTTTACCTGAAAATTTTGGCCATCAGTAAAAGAGTAAGAGGAATCATGTAATGACTTGGATGTAGTGATAGAGATTGTCCCCATGGGGGAGAGATTTGTCAATGGAGCAAATGTTGATGGGTTTGTAGTTGCAAGGAATAGAGAAGCTAAAGATGTGTTTGACAGATAAGATATTAAGGAGAGAAATGCAGGAAAACAGATAGTGGTGGATTTTGCAGAAAGGATGCAAATGACTATGGAAATAATTATCAAGAGACACATTGTGTACCTAAATAGACACTGAGGGTGTACTATTGACATCTGTATGGCCTAATTCAATTCAATTCAATTTTATTTATATAGCGCCAAATCACAACAAAAGTCGCCTCAAGGCGCTTTATATTGTACAGTAGATAGCACAATATTAAATACAGAGAAAAACCCAACAATCATATCATATGACCCCCTATGAGCAAGCACTTTGGCGACAGTGGGAAGGAAAAACTCCCTTTTAACAGGAAGAAACCTCCGGCAGAACCAGGCTCAGGGAGGGGCGGCCATCTGCTGCGACCGGTTGGGGTGAAAGAAGGAAAACAGGATAAAAGACATGCTGTGGAAGAGAGACAGAGGTTAATAACAGATATGATTCGATGCAGAGAGGTCTATTAACACATAGTGAGTGAGAAGGTGACTGGAAAGGAAAAACTCAATGCATCATGGGAATCCCCGGCAGCCTACGTCTATTGCAGCATAACTAAGGGAGGATTCAGGGTCACCTGGTCCAGCCCTAACTATATGCTTTAGCAAAAAGGAAAGTTTTAAGCCTAATCTTGAAAGTAGAGATAGTGTCTGTCTCCTGAATCCAAACTGGAAGCTGGTTCCACAGAAGAGGGGCCTGAAAACTGAAGGCTCTCCCTCCCATTCTACTTTTAAATACCCTAGGGACAACAAGTAGGCCTGCAGAGCGAGAGCGAAGTGCTCTAATAGGGTGATATGGTACTACAAGGTCATTAAGATAAGATGGGGCCTGATTATTTAAGACCTTGTAAGTGAGGAGCAGGATTTTGAATTCAATTCTGGATTTAACAGGAAGCCAATGAAGGGAAGCCAAAACAGGAGAAATATGCTCTCTCTTCCTAGTCCCTGTCAGTACTCTTGCTGCAGCATTTTGGATTAGCTGAAGACTTTTCAGCGAGTTTTTAGGACATCCTGATAATAAAGAATTACAGTAGTCCAGCCTGGAAGTAATGAAGGCATGAACTAGTTTTTCAGCATCACTCTGAGACAGGATATTTCTAATTTTAGAGATGTTGCGCAAATGGAAGAAAGCAGTCTTACATATTTGTTTAATATGTGCCTTGCAGGACATGTCCTGGTCAAAAATGACTCCAAGGTTCCTCACAGCATTACTGGAGGCCAAGGTAATGCCATCCAGAGTAAGAATCTGGTTAGATACCATATTTCTAAGATTTTCAGGGCCAAGTACAATAACCTCAGTTTTATCTGAATTAAGAAGCAGAAAGTTAGCGGCCATCCAGGTCTTTATGTCTTTAAGACATTCCTGCAGTTTAACTAATTGGTGTGTGTTACCTGGCTTCATGGATAGATAGAGCTGCGTATCATCTGCATAGCAGTGAAAATTTATGCTATGTCTTCTAATGATGCTGCCTAGGGGAAGCATGTATAATGTAAATAGAATTGGTCCTAGCACTGAACCCTGAGGAACACCATAATAGACCTTAGTGTGTGAAGAGGACTCTTCATTTACTTGAACAAATTGGAGTCTATTAGATAGATATGATACAAACCACTGCAGCGCAGTACCTGTAATACCTACAGCATGTTCCAATCGCTCTAATAGGATATTATGATCAACAGTATCGAACGCTGCACTAAGGTCTAGCAGGACAAGCACAGAGATGAGTCCACTGTCAGAGGCCATAAGAAGATCATTTGTAACCTTCACTAAAGCAGTTTCTGTGCTGTGATGAGCTCTGAAACCTGACTGAAACTCTTCAAATAAGCCATTCCTCTGCAGATGATCTGTTAGCTGTTTGACAACTACTCTTTCAAGGATTTTTGATATGAAAGGAAGGTTGGAGATTGGCCTATAATTAGCTAAGACAGCTGGGTCTAGAGATTGCTTTTTAAGTAAGGGTTTAACTACAGCCACCTTGAAGGCCTGTGGTACATAGCCAATTATTAGAGATAGGTTGATTATATTTAAGATTGAAGAATTAATTAATGGCAGGACTTCTTTAAGCAGTTTTGTAGGAATGGGGTCTAAAAGACACGTTGATGGTTTGGAGGAATTAATTATTGAAGTTAACTCAGAAAGATCGATTGGAGAAAAAGAGTCTAACTTAACATCAATGGTACTAAAAGTAGCTGTAGATAATATTACATCTGTGGGATGATTATTGGTAATTTTTTCTCTAATGATAAAAATTTTATTTCTGAAGAAGTTCATGAAGTCATTACTAGTTAACGTTAAAGGGATGGTTGGCTCAGTAGAGCTCTGACTTTTTGTCAGCCTGGCTACAGTGCTGAAGAGAAACCTGGGGTTGTTCTTATTTTCTTCAATCAGTGACGAATAGTAAGATGTTCTGGCTTTGCGGAGGGCTTTCTCATAAAGCAGCAAACTATTTCTCCAGGCTAAATGATGATCCTCTAAATTTGTGACACGCCATTTCCTCTCCAGCTTATGAGTTATCTGCTTTAGGCTACGTGTTTGAGAATTATACCACGGAGTCAGGGACTTCGGATTTGAGGCCTTAGTTTTCACAGGAGCTACAGTATCCAGAGTCGTACGTAGTGAGGAGGTAAAATTATTAACAAGATAATCGACCTCTGTTGGAGTAGCGTTCAGATAGCTGCCCTGCTCTATGTTGGTACAGGGCATTGAAGATGATAACAGTGGGTGGATTATATTCTTAAACTTAGTTACAGCACTTTCAGAAAGACATCTACTTTGATAAAGTCTACTCTCCATTGCTGTGTAATCAATCATTGTAAATGTAAATGTTATCAGGAAATGATCAGACAGCAGAGGGTTTTCAGGAAACACTGTTAAATGTTCAGTTTCTATGCCATATGTTAAAACAAGATCTAGAGTGTGATTAAAGTGGTGGGTGGGTTCTTTTACATTTTGAGAGAAGCCAATTGAGTCTAATAACAGATTAAATGCAATGTTGAGGCTGTCATTTTTAGCATCTACATGGATGTTAAAATCACCCACAATAATTATTTTATCAGAGCTGAGCACTAAATCAGATAAAAAGTCTGAGAAATCAGAGAGAAACTCTGTGTAAGGCCCAGGTGGACGATAGATGATAACAAGTAAGACTGGTTTCTGAGTTTTACAGCTGGGTTGGACAAGGCTAAGCATCAGGCTTTCAAATGAATTAAAAGTCTGTCTTGGTCTTTCGTTAATTAATAGACTGGTGTGAAAAATTGCTGCCACACCGCCCCCTCGGCCTGTGCCTCGAGGTTTCTGGTAGTTAGAATGACTCGGGGGTGTTGATTCATTTAAACTAACATAATCATCCTGCTGCAACCAGGTTTCTGTAAGGCAGAGTAAATCGATTTGTTGGTCAATTATTAAGTCATGTACTAACAGAGACTTGGAGGAGAGAGACCTAATATTTAATAATCCACATTTCACTGTTTTACTCTTTGGTTCAGATGTGGATTCTGTATTGTTCTTTCTTTTTGATTTTTTATGTTTAAGTTTTTTATTGCTGGTTTTTGGTTTGTTTTTTGTCTTTTTGGGAGCTGACACAGTCTCAATGGAGATGGGTTTTTGGGCCTCTTTCTACATCATTTTCAATTACTATCTCCTGCATAACTTTAACAGTATACCAAGTGATTTGGGGAGTTTGAATGCTGAGTTGGCTGTACGAAGCTGTCATTGTAGTAGGCTGGAAAACTCGACGTGTTTAGTTTCATGGTGTTTTGGAACTACTACAACCTATACCTACAGGCTCTGACATGCGCAGCTTAAAAATAAATGCACAATTGTTAGCAAGATGCTAACGTCAGTGTTTGTCTTGATGCGTGCTCAATTATCCAGGTAAAGAAATCCCCAAAAAGTTGATTTTTAAATACCCAAAACTGAACATTGATTCAGTGTAACATCTCAAAGTTTCTGGCTTTGGTCCTCAACCCCGTTGGTAGGCAGTTCTGAACACCACATCCAAAACACCTTGGATTTTGTTGAGAAGGTGATTATGGAGGCAGATGACACAATGGTCTCATATGATGTTACGTCACTCTTCACTCTTGTTCCAGTCACTGAATGAGTGAAGGTAGTTCGTAAGAGACCTTAGCAACAGGACCACTGTCAGCACCAACCAAGTGTGTTTGCTCTTGGAACCTGTGAGGATATGAAAAGAGGCAGGTTAGCCTTCTTAAACTGTGAGATTTCTATCAGTAATGGCGGACATTTAACTGTTGATGTGTATCCTGAATATATGCATACAGGTCATAATTTAAGGTTTGACTCTCATCATCCACTGGAGCACAAACTGGATGTCATCAGGATGCTACAACACAGGCCCCCTCCTCTGAACCGAGGAGGGGGCCTAAGGGTACATCTTTCACCATGTTACAGTGCTATGATTGCAGCAATTCCCCAACTCTCTATGAATGGTACTCATTTGTCATTTGGTAGTCAATTGTCATGACCACTGATCATTGATAATTTGGAAACACCTGAGTTTCCAAATGCGTTGTCAGCCTGCTATAACTCTTGGCAAAGGGGAGTAGCAATTTTAATACACAAAAAGTCCACAAATATAGTTGAAGTATGTCAGCGATTTCGGACTTTGTGACACATGGCATTTCCTTCACCTCAACCATAAGAAATATACTTTATACTAGTCAGCAGCTCACTGTTGAGTGACATTTCAGACACTGACATACACCCTATAGCTGTCAGTGATCATGCTCCTGCAACTCTAACACTAATACATAAGAAGAACATTCCGCTAAGTAAAAACTGCAGATTTAATACATCACTGCTCAAAGATAAAGAATTTACTAAATATTTTAAAAAAGAGTAGACTTTATATTTAGACGATAATGACACTCCTGGGACATCAGCATCTGTTCTCTGGGAAGCAGGGAAAGCTGTGATGAAAGGTTAAATAATTTCTTTTTCATCACATAAAAAGAAAGAAGAAAACAAAAATATTCAGGAACTAGAAAAAAAACATTAAATCCTTAGAACAGTTGAAGAAGACAATGTGTCCCACCAAGATCAGGAAATACTGAACAAAAATATGGAAAACAAAACTAGAATTAAATGAAATCATTAACAAACAAAAAAAAAAACCACAGTTCTTAGTACAAAGACTTAGTTTGCAAAATTTTGAACACAGTAACAAATCCAGTTGATTCTTAGCTAACCAGTTAAAAATAAATACAGAAAAAACAACTATATGTGCTGTTGAAGATTTATCTGGGAACATAATATATGGCCCTGAAAGAATAAACAACATTTTTAGGGATTTCTATTAAACTTTATACTCACCACAAATAAACCCATCTAAAAATGAAATTGATCAGTTC